>NW_026555343.1:4474350-4527367 GCF_029017545.1 Prosopis cineraria
TTAACATGAGATGAATCATGTGTTGTTTACGAAAGGCATTTAAAGCTGGGCATGGGTTACAATCATTATTTAATGTCTAGAGTAAAAAATAAAAGGTTTATTTCAATTTTTAACAACTTCAAGAAAAAAAAAGGAAATTGTTTTATAATAAGAACTAAAAAAATATATATTTCTATACAACTTATCTTCCATGCATTAAAGAACTCTAGGTCAAACGATGTAATGTAAAATACAGACATAGATGGCATCGAACGATAATTAAATTTTCCCAGGATTAATAAAGTTAAATTGACGTATAATTTAATTATTTTGCGTGATCAAATAATAAAACTAGTAAACGTAAAAGACTAAATATATATCCCCGAAGTTATAGCTTCTAAAACTACCAAAACGCAATTAATATCAGAACTAAAACTACAGATATTTAATTTCTGAAATATGCGTTTCCCTAATTAACTGTTTTTTCGAAGTTGTATTATTTGATGGCAGCCCATACTTAACCGGGAAAAATGTTGGTTAAATAAAAGAAAAAAAAATGAAAACATCAGAGGAAATTTACTATTAAAAAAAAAAACTGGACCTACTCTCTCTAGAGAATATGTGGTTATTGCCAATCATAATCAATATCAAATAAAGCATGAATTGTACGTGTTGACTGAGATATTATATTTATTATCAAAAATGTTATGTTTATCATATTTTAAATAAATTTGAAGATAAAGTATAATAATTAAATTCTATATAAGTTTCTTTAAAATTACTATCAAAACTACTTTTTTGTTTTTGGCTATTTGCCACTACCAGTAATGATATTTGAGGCTAATAAAAGTCAAGGGTTTTCTATGATATAACATATGACTTTGTTGAGGTGGCTTGCATATGGCCATCAGACAATTGACAATCAGAAGCAATGAAAGGGTAGGAGTAGTAGTAATAATAATAATAATAATAATAATTAAGAAACCCTCAATCTGCTATTGGCGAAACTGACTCTCGCTGACATGCCTATCATGTTTTTTATTTAAATCCAACCAACTGTTTTGTCCTTTGATTCACATATCTTGAAAATAACAAACAACCTTAAAATGATTGACATGTCTGTTTCATCAATCTCGCACCTTCTTCTTCTTCGTCTTCTTCTTTCTATCTGCGTCTTTCCAGTGATCTTCATTGTCTCATCAACACTTAACAGTGGCTTATCCCTCTCGGTGGGTAAACCAGAAGATATTCTTGTCTCACCAAATGGCCCTTCACTGCCGGCTTCTATGTTATTGGTGAAAACGCATATGGTCTTTGCTATCTGGTTCAGCCACCCCACCTCAATATTCGCCGATCTCGAATGTGCTTTGGACAGCCATCGTAAACCAACCTGTCAATGGAAAAAGGTCAACACTTTCCCTCCTCAGACAGGAAACCTTATTCTCTCCGATGCTGGGCTGAGGATATAGAAAAACAAAAATAAACTGGATAATACTTTATTGTGGCAAATAAGCCCAGGAGAAAAACTCTACAGTCTGAATACAAACAGCAAATATAACACTGGAGAATGCAACAATATAATCCAATTAGGAATTATTTTTTACACCCCCCTCAAGTTAGAACCGAATAAATTTAAGGTTCTTACTTATTTAGTAGTTTCTCATGGCTCCCTTTACCTAATGCTTTTGTGAGTATATCCACCTGTTGTTCAGCTGAAGATATATATTGAATTGTGATTAATCCTAACCGCAACTTCTCCCTCATGAAGTAGTAATCAATCTCAATGTGTTTTTGTTCATTCATGAAACATTGGATTCAAGGCAATCTATATTGCCACCTTTCTGTCACAATATATAACAATAGGCACATAACTTATCACACCTAAATCAGCCAATAACGTCAAAGGTGGATGTGTATAGCTATGGGATTGTTTTGTTGATGATAAGGGGAAGGATCCGACGGTGATGGCAAGTCAGAGTGAAGAAGGAGAGGAGGCAGTGAACGGGAGGCTTGTGCCGTGGGTGAGAGAGAAGAAGAAGAAAACGACGTCGGATCGGGAAGGGTCATGTTGCTGGGTAGAGCAGATAATGAATCCTGCCATTTCATCAAAGTATGAGATTGAGATGAGGAGATAGAAGCTTTGGCAAGTGTGGCTTTGAAGTGCATGGAGGATGACAAAGATGAAAGGGCCACCATGAGCCAAGTTGTAGTAATGCTTCAGAGCCATGAAGACGAAGCTTCTTAGTCATGGCGGCTAAGAAATATATAGATCTTTATGTGCCGTCTCTTTGAATTAAGCGTGCTTATTCTTTGTTATATAAACAACTGGATGAATAATTTCCTTCTATACCCCTCCTCCACAACACACTATATATGTTTGTGGGACCCTTTATATCAATAATGGAATACAGATTTTCTCTGAACTTAGGATATGTTATTTAAATGACGTCTACCTTTTAAAGAAAGAAAGAATATTTTCTATTTTATAAAAAATAATAAAATGATGTAAAATACTGAAATGTGCAAAAACTAAGCTAGGGACTTACCACTAGTTAATGATGAACCAGGCTTTGATATCATAATAAAATTTAACATTGGTTAGAAACTAAGGCTTGTCACTTAATTAAAATGACAAAAACAATTTTAAAAGGACAGGATTCACCACATATTTATAAAGTTCTAATTGTATTAATTGTTACCAAAAAAAGTTGTCATTAATACTCTAATTAATTACTTAATATGGGACTATCAGACATCTAATATTCATGATCCTCCCATTTATACCACCTAATATAAGTATTGAATTCTTCTTTTGACACCAATGTGCAGGCACAAACAATATTCAAGGACCCTCATAGGCAACCAGAACTGGCAGATCCTCTTCTGAAAGGAAACTTTCCTGTAAAAGCACTGAGCCAAGCAGTGTGGCAGCCATGTGCTTGAACGAGGAAGCTTCCACAAGGCCACTAGAGAGAGACGTATTAGTAAGTGCGCTCTCAGCTGCTTCCTTGGAACAGACATTAATGATTCTCCAGAAGGTTTGGCTTCCGTGATAGTCATGATGAGGATGCCACTATTAGAATATAAAAAGAAGTCTCATATTTAAATATAAAAAAATAGATTATACATATATAAGCTTAGGATATTTTTATAACCAAATGATTTAAGTTATTTTAGTAGAGTATACTATTTTTAAGTATACTTAATATAAAAAATTTAACATAGTATTAGAGCCATTTGATTGGGGAACAAAAACAAAAAAAAAAGAGAGAAAAAAAAAAAAAATTAAAGAATGAAATATGAAAAAACGAGATGAAAAAGAGAGAATGAGAAAAAATTGAATAGACCTAATGTCTCTGAGATTTAACAAAAAAAAAAAGTAAAAGCCCAAGCAAAAAGAAGAAGAAAATGAAAAAAAGAAGTAGCAAAAAAAAATTAAAATATAAAAAAAGTCTCACATCTAAAGATTAAAATATAAATTATAAATATATAAACTTAAAAAGTATTTAACTAATTGGCTTAAGCTATTTTGGTAGAATATATTATCCTTATCTATACTAAATATTAAAAAAAATCTAATATTCCTCTAAAAGTCAACGTAATGCTGCTAAACAAGCCAACAATACTGTTCAATGGGGTGTTTTAACCTCGATCCGCAAATTGAACACGGCTACATATACTGTGTGAAACTGCTTCCTCTCTGTGAGTAATTAAATCATAGATACAAATATACATATCATACATGTTCGGATCATCCTCAACATAGGGCAAACACTATGTATTTATGTTTTTATTTTAGAGATTTTTTTTTTTGGCCCTTCTCCATTTCGCCATAGGCATTAAAGAGCATATACAAGGATATATGAATAGTGTGAACCAGGAGATATGTATTTGTTATTATAAATATCTATGAATATAAGGAAGCATTATTGCAGACTGCGCATAATGTTACGTTCCAGATTCCACCCTTGGCCTTTACCTTTCTCTTTCTCTCTATTTCTGAGACCAATATATAATGAAGTTGTAATATGGGAGAATTTTAATAAAGGACCATGGATGGAACATGTTTATAAATTAAGACTAAAATATTCTGAAAATTTCATTGCAGGAGCATGAGACTTATTTGACATTATATTTCTTGGACTGTTCTTACCAAAATGCTCTTGCCTAATGAAAAAATCAGCTTCCACTTGTTGAAGGCAAAAGTAAACTTTAATTTCTATATCATTTATAGGAGATGGTTGATGATGACATCTCATCTTATTTCTATATTATTTATTTGAAGTTAGCATTCCATCAAGTTATAGAATTTTGATAACGACGTAATAAAAAATTCTTTGAATTTTAATCAATAATTGCAAATATTATATTCATTATTAATATTCTTTTAAATATTCACTTATTGAAGGTTGCAGAAATATGCTTCATATATACCATGAAAATGAACCCTTTTTTAATTACATGTCCGGATTGAAATCTGAAAATGCTGCTGCTCACGGTCACAGTCATAGTCATGGCGGCTTTGAGAAATCTCTTTTTTGTGCCGTCTCTTTTAATTATATATTTTAAATTGAAAACCGTTAAATTTATAATGAAATAAAACATTTGTATCTAAATTCGATTTAATGGATTCGTATCGTGTATGATAAACTTTGATCAGCTTCGTTAAGTAATAGCCAAACGGGTTTTGAGAAGTGGAATTGGGTTACCAAGTCGAAAGTGTCCGAGGAATCAAGGAGAAGAAATTAAGCGTGTCGATATCTTTGGAGGCAAATAAGCGCCATCCCACGGTCCATATAGCTTCAAAATTGCGGATGAGATTTGTCCAAATGTCGTTGGTAAGATCCATGGAGCACATATCGACACGTGGCAATGGGGCGTGGGTGTGAGGAATTAAATGTCGCAAAGGATCAGATGATTATAATTATATTTTTGGCTGACCATAAGTAATAGACTCCGCCACGGGATAGAATATCTCAATCAAGGTTTTGATAGTGAGAATAATGAATAGAGCGTTTCAAATAAATTATTATATACATAAGAGATCCAGATTAAGCAACAATTATTTGTTTGAGTAACAAGAATCTTATCATTTATATCAACTAGTTGATGGATCCAGATTTTTTTATGGAAAAATGATAGATAAATTCATCTGAAATAAGAAAATAACAACTTGATCTCATAAAATTAATAATTTCTTTCAAGTTCTAAAAGATTTATTTGTCAACAAATTTTAAAATGAAATGACATTTTTACTTTTATAAAAAAAAAAACAAATGAAAGACACTAATCACAAGATTGGTACAAGCATTGCAAATGTAATCCAGCAATGATTAAAATAATTTAAAGAATTATAATTTTTTATCAAATATTTTTTGATTAAAAAAATTTAAATAATTTTATATCGTTGATGAGTTTAATATAAATGTTTGCAAATGTGGTTCCACTCATGGTTAAAATAATTTAAGAAATTACAATTTTCTATTACCAATCATTAAAAATGTCATTTCACATAAAATTCATTGACAAATAAATCACTTGGGACTTAGAAGAAATTATCAAATTTTACATGATCAAATTATAAGTTTTTATTTTAAAAAGAGTTATTTATCATTTTTCCCACTTTTCTAGACTCAGCTATAACTTGTTTCGCAGATTAATGAAATAGGCCTCATAGGCTAAAACCCAAAGCTAACACGTGTGCGTATGTAATTCATAGAGTAAAACGAATATTTGGAGGGGGGAAAAAAAACTTGAGAAGACTTGAAAGCTAGCTTAAGCAGTCCCATTTATAAACTTGTATAGAGAATAGATTATATATAATTGTTTTCAGTTTTTTAAAATTTCAACCTTAATCCTTTCCGTTAGAAAAAACAGACGCACACCATGCATGCACACTAATAATGTGAATGCTAAATTTAAATTTAGCACCTCTTTTAAAAAGAAAAGTAACATTATTATTAGGACAATTGATGGATAACATATAGTCCCTTCATTAAAAATTATAAGACATTTTTTTGAAGGATTAGATGTTTAAAAATATAAAGTATTTTTAATCTTTTAAGATATAATTTATTATTTAAAAAAAAAACTGTCTGTATTAAGTAAATGACTTTATATTTTTTTTTAGGGGTGAAATATCCTATCAAATAGGATAAATATAAAAAGATATAATTAATTTAAAAATAAATAATTATTTTATTAAAAAGTGAGATTCGTTAAAAATATTTTATATTTTTAAATAGAGGTAATTGTTTACCGTGGAAGGAATATGGGAAGATACTTCTCATTTCTCAACATTATTTTAGGCTTATGTTATTGAATTTCAACATCAACGAAATATACTAATAAATTATAGATTATAATAGGTTTGAGCAAAAAAGGACTAGTATGCGCGAGTATCATGTGATTTCGGTCAAAGAATTTTTGCCGGCCTTTCCAACCAATTATTAGAAATCGGCACGTGTGAATGCACTAATATTTTAGGGAAAATGATTGTTAAGGACACGGGAAAAATAATTTTTTTATAAAGGATTATAAAATTAAAATTAGGTTGAATGACCAAGACAAATATAATTGACTATCATAATCTTATATAAAACTTGTTAATAATACCTTAAAATTAATGGTATGGCATAAATTACATTAAAAAATCTTTTAAAATAAAGTTGTGTGGATTTCAATTCTACACAAATATTTTGTCCAAAAATAAAAAATTCGACACAAATAAAAACAAAAATATAATATGAAATTTAATTAAATCAATATTTTTAAAAATCATTAATTGAATATAATTTTAAAATCATTACTTTTAAAAAAATTAAATCAGTATAATCTTGTTTTTATTTCCAGTATTATTTGTTTATTTATTACTGTCAGTAACGTAATTTTCAAATTCAATTTGAGATTTGATTAAAGAAAATATAGAAAATTTGATTAGTGAAAATTTTGTATTTTAAAATTTATATTTTGATATTCGGTCCTTCTCAATAATTACTATTTTTAAGATCCTTTTCAATAAATATTATTTTCTTCAAGTCCTAGCAGTAATTTTCCCATATCTTATAGTAATATCCTAGATTTTTAAAATAGCAGGTGATAGAATGAAAAAAAAAAAATTGAACAAAAGGACTAAACGTATGATGTTTCCAGAGTATATTCTATATTTTTTTAGCAAAATTCTCCTATAATTGTTTTGAACTTTGGTGTGAATGTATATGATTATTTTGTACTCTTTTTTTTTTTTTGCCTGCAATATATTTTGTACTTTAGTGAGCGAGCCCTTGTATTTGCCGTTCTCAGGCTTTTGTCCAAAAAAAAAAAAAAGAGTTAAAGGTCATTTTTATATTTATACACAAAATATCATCAATAATCTAAATTTAATTATGAGTTAATTTTATTTTTTATTTCTAAAATTTCTTTTTTTTATATTATTTTTATTATAAATATTTAAGTTGAGAGTGCCTACTAACCATTTAAATAAAAAGTGAGAGATAAAAATGAACCTTTAACTTGATAAAAAATATTACAAAAATAATAGACCCCCACTGATATGATGACTAATGGATGTTAAATGTTTTTAATATCAAGATAATAATTGAGAAATTTTTAATGTTGAGAGACAGAATTAACTCATAATTGAGTTTAATTCATTTATAACTTTTCATGTACAATTTAAGAATAAAAATGACCCTTAATTCAAAAAAATTACTAATAAATGTATTTATATATACACACATTTAGTACCCATGATACTTTAAATAGAAATAGAATTGTCTTCAGTTAAAAAATACCTATGAGCAATTAAAAAAAATAAATTTGATAATAAAGTATGAGAATATTTCTATGCAAGCTTCTCTTTTAAAATTACCATCAAAACAACAGTTTTGTACTATTTGCCACTTGCAGTAATGATTAGTTATAAAAGTCAAGGGTTTTCTATTGGTTGAGCTTGCATCTTGCATTTCTCCCAATGACGAAAATGAATGAAAAATCTCCTATTGACGAAGACTGGCTGGCTGACAAGCCTTCTGTTTTCTATATAATCCAACCCAACTGTCGATCATTTCATTCATATATCTTTACTACCAACAAACAACCTTGTTGAAATGATTGATATCTGTTTCATCAACCTTACTCCTTCTTTTATCTTCATTGTCTTTCCCGTACTCTTCATCTTCATCATCAACACTTGATAGTGGCTTCTCCCTCTCCGTGGATAAACCAGAATGTTCTTGTCTCACCAGATGGAACCTTCACTGCTGGCTTCTATGTCATCGGTGAAAACGCATGTGTCTTCGCCATCTGGTTCACTCGACTACCTCAATCTTCCCCAAACTCAGCTGTGGTTTGGACAGCCAATCGAAACCAGCCTGTCAATGGAAAACGGTCAACACTTTCCCTTCTCAGAACGGGAAACCTTATTCTCTCCGATGCTGCGCAGAGGAACGTATGGTCAAGTGAAACCACCACCTCGTCATGGCCGACTCGATTGACTCTCAACGACAATGGAAATCTCGTACTCTCGGAGATCCATTCAGAAGAGACGATTATTCTATGGCAGAGCTTTGATTTCCCGACAGACACTCTGCTTGGTGGCCAACAACTCAAGAAACACACGCAGCTTGTTTCTCTGCAAGAAGCAACACCAACATTTCCTCTGGCTTCTACAAGCTATTCTTCGACACTGACAATGTTCTTCGCCTTCTTTACGATACCGCCGACATCTCCAGCGTGTACTGGCCACCACCATATCTCACCAGCTTTGAAGCTGGAAGGTCCACATACAATAGTAGTAGAATCGCAGTGCTGGATTCTTTTGGCAGTTTTCATTTCAACGGATCAGTTTAAATTTACTACATCGGATCATGGGGCATTCATGCAAAGAAGATTGAAAATCGATCCCGATGGGAACATTCGAGTGTACAGCTTACAGCAGACTAATCAATGGTATGTATCGTGGCAAGCTATACCTGATTCTTGTATTGTTCATGGAATATGTGGAGTCAATAGTATATGCAAGTACAATCCAAGAAAAGGAAGGACATGCTCGTGTCTTCCGGGATACAGAGTCAAGAACCATAGCGATTGGTCTTATGGGTGTGAATCCAAATCCAACACACACTGCGACTCAAATTTCCTAAAATTTCCCCATGTCGAGTTTTACGGAAATGACTATGTCTATGTGAAAAACACTAGTTACAAAAACTGTCGGGATTTATGCCTTCAAGACTGTGAGTGCAAGGTGTTTCAGTTCACGTTCGAAGAGAACAGTGTGTTTACATGCTATATCAAAAGGATACTGATCAATGGTCGTCATTCACCGACCTTTCTAGGAACATCCTACATAAGACTTCCTCAAAACAAAAGCAATAGCAATAGCAATTCATTCTTCGAAGAAGAAGAATCTGATCATGATAATGGTCAAGTTTGTTTTGTGAAGCTTGAAAGAGCATACGCCTCAGGACACGTCAACAGTTTTGTGAAGTTCTTCCTTTGGTTTTCAATCGCAGTAGGAGCGCTTGAAGTCCTATGTAATGTCTAATCTGGTGTTCTTTGGATAGAACCAAGCAGAACTCTAAAGCAAATCAACAAGGCTACAATTTTCTTTCTCCTTTTGGGTTCAGAAAATTTACTTACTCGGAACTAAAAACAGCAACCAAAGGGTTCAAAGAAGAAATTGGAAGAGGAGCAGGTGGAATAGTGTACAAAGGAGTATTGTCAGATCGACGAGTTGCTGCAATAAAGAAGCTCAATGACACTAATGTTGGGGCCAAACAAGAGGAAGCAGAATTCCGGGCTGAAATGACCATAATCGGTAGGCTTAATCACATGAACTTGATTGAAATGTGGGGTTATTGTGCTGAGGGAAAGCACAGGCTATTGGTGACGAGTTCATGGAGAATGGTTCTTTAGCTCAAAATCTCAAATCAAACACTCTAGATTGGACAAAAAGATACAACATCGCCCTTGGAACAGCAAGGGTTCTAGCCTACTTACATGAAGAATGCTTGGAGTGGATTCTGCACTGTGACATAAAGCCACAGAATATTCTTTTGGATTCAAAATACCAACCCAAGGTTGCAGATTTTGGGTTATCTAAGCTTTTAAATCGAAGTGACCAAAACACCCAAAGCTTCTCAACGATAAGAGGAACAAGAGGATATATGGCACCCGAGTGGATTTTCAATCTGCCAATAACGTCAAAGGTGGATGTGTATAGCTATGGGATTGTTGTGCTGGAGATGATAACAGGAAGGAGTCCGATGGCGATGGCAAGTCTGAGTGAAGAAGGAGAAGAGGCAATGAATGGGAGGCTTGTGCCGTGGGCGAGAGAGAAGAGGAAGAAACGACGTCGGATCGGAAGGGTCAAGTTGGGTAGAGCAAATAATGGATCCTGCCATTGCGTCGAATTTTGAGATTGAGATGAGGAAGATAGAAACTTTGGCAAGTGTGGCTTTGAAATGCGTCGAAGATGACAAAGATGAAAGGCCCACCATGAGCCAAGTGTAGAAATGCTTCGGAGCCATGAAGAAGAAGCTTCTTAGTTATGGTGGCTAAGAAATATATATATATATATATATATATAGTTATGTGTCGCCCCTTTGAAAGCGTGCTTATTCTTTCATATAATAAGTGGATGAATAATTACCTCCCGAACCACGGGCACACATTATATTATATCAATAAATCGAATGACTATGTATATATAGTTGGGCAGCACAATTTCGGACACTTTTAAATTGAATACTTGATGATTTACTTAATTAACATATATCATTCGTGGGTCATGTTAAATATAGGCGAGCTCTATACGTGCTGTTATAACTTTTTTATATTGCCCGTTTTCTTATATTTCTTAAGAAAAATTAATTTGCAGGTTCTTTATAAATTTTTTCTCATTTTAAATTAATCCCTATTATTTATTTTATTTTCATTGAGCTCTTATAGTTTGATCTATTAAATCTTTTAATCCCTAAAGGTTAAAATTATTCATGAAAGATTAGTTTTTCCACAACAAAAACACTTAATGTTTATACAAATTTTGGCTAAAAATTATTTAATACAATTTTCACATTTTTATTAGAATGTTTATAAAAATTCTATATGTATAAAAATTATTTATTAAATAGGACCTGAATTTATGTAATTAATTCTAAAGTTATAAAATCATTTAATAAAAATATAAAAGTGTCTAACTTTCATCTTTTAAGAAAAATTTCAAGACTTTTAACCTTGATCAGGAATTAATAGATATAACAGTCAAGTTATAAGAATTTAATTAAAACACAATAAATAATAAGGACTTAATTTAAAACTTAGAGAAACTATAAAAGCTCATAGACTAATTTTTAACCATTTGTATTTATAAGCATCATTCCATTAATAACTTGGATGGTGATGGGTCCAATTTATACACAGTTTCTTTTATGATTTAGCTCTTAATTTGAACTAATTTTGATATAAAAATTAGTAAGAAAATAGAATAGTATATTGCATCATTGAGTACTTTATGTGTTTTTGCAGAGGAAGGGAGTCGAAAAGGACTAAAACTGCAGTAAAAGGATGAAGAATCACACCACATTCAGTCATAGATGAGGAAAAGCTACATACAAATGCTGATATGTGCTTTGATCGCAGGGGGATGAAATTATATTACAAAGGACAAGCCAGCGAGCTTATGAAAGGTTGGTACGTGCTTCGACTGTGAGCAGATGAAATTACAAAGGGCATGATCACAGGCGGATGAAAAATCAAAGACGCATGCATGATAGCTGCAAAATTAATCATGAATTAAAAGAATTAAAGTAAAAGGGCTAAGACACTTGGGCTAATGGGCTTTTTGGTTTTTAGAGAGATTAATTATATTAGAAACCTTGAGGAGCCTCATTTAAGTCATCTAATTTCATATCAGAGAGTTAGGAGGCAAAGCACGGAGTCTGGAGGAGTTTTTTTTGTGCTGAGAGTCTTTTCTCTTTTCTCTTTTCTAGCTTTAGTTTATGTATTTTATTGGGATGTCTTGCAATAACTATGAGTTCTTTCTAAACTCTCAGTTAGGGTAGGGAGTAACCTAGATTTAATGGATTTTTTTTTTTAAATTTAGTTTATTGATTGTTCTTGTCAAACATGAGTTTGTGTCTATGAGAATTTATATTTATAGTTATATTTATCTCTCTCAATTTAATTATCTTATTATATAGGCGGCTGTAGTTTGTTTGATAAACTGAAAGGTGAAAGACTAATCTAGACCTAGAGAGATGGACATAAATAATTAAATTAAAAATAATGATTTCGGATCTATGATGACTTAAATTGTAGCTTCAAGAACTAATTAGTACTTTTTTATTAGTTAGGTGGAAGCCAATTAATGCTAGTTAGATACAGCCTAATACACTAAAAGATAATTAGAATATCTTAAAAATGGTTGCCACTACAAATAAAGAGAAATAAGTAACTACATTAGAATTAACCATCCTATTAGATGAATCCTGATCTCTAATGTTTGTTAATTGATTGGCTCATTGCTTTTTATCGTTGTTTTTATTTTGTATGTTTGAATCTCTTTTCAAAATTATTATTTATTTTTATAAATGACAAATTTAATTGTTTTTCTCTGGATTTGACTTCTAAAATACTCAGAGAATTATTACTACATTGATGCCCTACACTTGCAGGAGGGATCAAATAGTATGTGTAATCAAACTAAATTGAACCTTCCAAATATTACTGATATGATCTAACAGTATCATGTGGTGCCTTCGAGCCTCAAATGTATTATATAATGACAATGATTGTTTGGACTTTGGAGGTGGAAGGTAATGAGAGCATGTTAGCTGAGTGTCTTCTTTGTGCCTTTGTATTTCTTTTTATTTTGGAACGATAATCCATTTTAACTAACTAGAGGGCTTCTACCAAATTAACAAAACCAGTTTAATTATAAAAACATATAATCATCCGTAGGTCATGTTAAGTTCAGGTTTTATAACAAATTAGGGATGGTTGATAAAGTTGAGATTGGATAAAAAAAGATTTTATGAATATTTAAGGAACATAAATATTTTTATTGGTCCATCGTGCATCTCTAAAAATATGAAAATACTTATTGTATGATAAAAATGAATATATATAAAAATAAAACAAACTAAATGTAGGAATATTAACATGGGATGAAGTAGGATTTTTTTTATTAATGAATTCATATTTAGAGCCCAAAGATTAATCAAATGGCTACAATTTAAGGTAGTTAATTTTTTTTTTTTTCAATTCTATTCCTAAGCTAGTCTTTCTCTGTAAGGAAAGGGAAATATGCACACGTACACACAAAACTTTGTCAAGGTTAGTTCCAAACCCAAGACATCCAAAAAAAAGGGAGATAACGTGCTGCTATGGGACAACTTGGATTGTAGATTGCAGGTACGAATTAATAAAAGAATCCAACCAAACATTTACGGGAGACTTAATTAGACAATCTACTAAAATGTTAATTGGACCTAAATTAAACTTAATCATACAACCCATAGATATATAAAGCCCATATCTATCATCCTAATAGCCATCATAATAGTTCTGATGTAATCTATTAACTAAGGAGTAAGGGTATAGTGTTCGTACCAGCTCAACTTCTTTTTCTACATCTCAATTTTGGTTGATGATATATTTTACAATTTATTGAAAAAAATAAAAGAAAAATCACAATTAAGGACGTGGGAAATCTGATAATAACAAATAAGTACCACAAGATTAAAAGATTACTTTTAAGGACCGTGGTCTTTAAAAAAAAAGTTCAAAAAATAATTTTGACTAAAATACTCCTTGAAATATGCGTATATCACCATGGATGCTCATTCCATCAGAATGGATGCATGCGTAAATGTCTTCTCAATGGTAAATTTATCGCACTCTCCGCTCAATCTTCCTCCATTTCTGTCTTTCCTCACAGCGTCTAAGACCATGCATGATGCGTAGATAGTCACCAAGTTCATTGTCATCCAAGCTTCGTAGTCGAGGTAGAGCCATGGATGATATGGACTTCGTTTAATTTCATTGGTGTCCATGTACCATGAAGAGGATGGCAACGCCAAATAGAGTTGCTGAACTTCACCACCTCCTTCCCCAATTGACAAGTTCATCAACATCCTTCCCATTTTCATTTGTTAGGCTATTCAAGTGTGAATAAACTTAAGATGATGTGGGAAGTTCATATTATATAAAGTTAAAATTAATAATTAATATGTGTAATAAAGGGGAATGACCCATAAACTTAAGTTTTGAGATTTTGAGTTAAGATATGATGTTCTTTTGTTACTCCTATCTATCTCTCTCCTCCTCCCATTTTTGGACGGTCGCTCTCCATTTCTAACATCATTAAATTTAATTTGTGGCCTGGTGATATTCGTGCATTTCAAAGAGGGATATTTTAGTTAAAAAATTATTTTTTAAACTACAAAAAAGGATAATGGTACTCATTTGTTATTACCAACTTTCTCACGTCCTTAATTGGATTTTTCCAAAAGTAAAACTTTTACTGTATCCCAAGATCAAAATGACTTTTTTTTTTTTAACAAGGATCATAATTTTTTTTTTCGTGCAAGTGAATTCCGTTTTTGCATGTTCTTCATTCCACTACCTACCCCCAAAGCTTACTTTTCGCCAAAAAAAAAAAAATTTATCATTCGAATAGTGTATGCATGTTTATTTGTTCTAATTTTCTTCATGCTGAAGTCCCTTTAAAAAACCATTAAAAGAAAACAAGTGATGGTTTGTCTCAATAGAGATAAAGACTCATGAATAGCAAAGTTGGCCAATTTACATAGCTGACTGGATTCGACGAATCAACTAACCAATATTTAAAATTATTGTAAACTTGTACGGTCAGTCAAGGTCCAAATTAGAATTGAGGGAATGAATTATATAAAATTGTTTTTCATCAGTTGAAGAGACTTCTTAGCATTATTTTAGCTAGCCAGCCTTATATTATTGAATTTCAATATCAATAAAATTCTAGCACTAAATTATTGATTATGCTATGAAAGTATGTATAATACTAATATAAAAACTTATTTTGTGCGCATGAATGGCAACTTGCCTCAGAATATGAGATTGAGATAAGGAAGATACAAACTTTGGCAAGTGTGGCTTTCAAGTGCGTGGAGGATGACAAAGATGAAAGGCCCACCATGAGCCAAGTTGTAGAAATGCTTCAGACCCATGAAGACGAAGCTTCTCAGTCATGGCGGCTAAGAAATATATAGATCTTTATATGCCGTCTCTTTGAACTAAAGCCTGCTTAATTATTATTCTTTATTGTACTCATATTGTTTAATTTCAATATCCATATTTAATACAAATCCAGTTTAAATTATTGATTTTGCATCGTGGGCAAAAAGACTAGCTAATATGCGTATAATATGGTTTCGGTTACCGTTATCATCCGCATACTATGAAAGATGATAAAATGCTAACAAAAACTTACCCACCTATATTTTATACTTCTATACAGTAGAAATACCGCAAAATTATCTACTGACATGAGTCCTAATAGATCCTATGACTACTTAAATATGAAGTATTATATTTAAATTCGTGTAAATACCAAAAAAAAAAATTGTTAAAAGAGTTATCTTAATCTCAATTGAACTCGACAATGTTGAGGTCTCACTCAATTATATAGTCCTATTAAAAAGGTACCGCCAAATTTAACATTGTTTATTACCAATTAAATAATAACTTCCTTATTTTATATTTCAATACCGTGGGCGTGGGTGTGGATGATTCAACCCTCAATAATGCAACGGGTTTTTTGTCTCTCATTTTCGAGGACAATTTTGTGAGTAGGAATGGCAACTCGATCAAACTTGCCTCTATTAAAACATGTCACATGTGTTCCAATCAGTCAATCACGTTGGCTTAGTTTATGTCATTCAATATATGAAATTTCATGTGAAGCTTCTTTTTCAAAGCAATGTTCTTAGTTTGACTAACTTCCCTAGATTATAAAGAAAACATACAGCTTTCTACTAATTGAAAATACAAATTGAAAAGTGCAAACAAATCCCTTAATTAATTGTTATCCTTAATTATGATCAATTGTTAACTTGTTATTGTACGTCAATCAGTCCGACTTGGAAAGTAAATTAATTTAACATTATTTGACTTAATTTGAAAACAGATACATAGATACCAACTTTCATATATTTCATCTACTTGTATTTAATCAAATCAACAGATATGTATTTTTTTTTTAATCCATAATTTATCCTCCAACAAACTTTTGATAATAATATTTTAATTTTTTGATCAACAACTTTTAGTCCAATCAGTGAAGATTTGGTCTATAATTTATAAAGTTGTGGGTTCAAATTCCATGATCGATGTGAGAATTTTATTACTGAAAGATTCGTAAATACCTCTATAACCATTATTTGAACTTGGGATGCTTGGCTTTGGTGAGTAACCCAACTCACCTAAATTTTCTATACATGTATAGAATTTTATTCAAGAAAAAATAATAATAAAATTCTTCTGAAATATATAAATGATAATTTGATCCCTTAAAATACTATAATTTTTTTGAAGTCCCTAAAAAATTTTTTGTAATTAATGAATTTATATAAATTATTAAATTACCTTTATTGAAAATAAATAATTCACAAATTTTGTTTAAATATTCACAAATTTTTTTCTTATATTCACAACAATGTAATAGCAAATAAGAAATTTAACACTCAAAGTTGTGATTGGCTGTTGCACTGTTGTGAATATAAAAAAAAGTTGTGAATATTTAAACAAAATTTATGAATTTCAACAGAGGTAATTTAATAATTTATATAAATTCAACAATGACAAAAAAGTCTTTGCAAACTTTAGAGGAACTATAACATTTTGAAGAATTAAATTATCATTTATATATTTTAAAGAAATTTTATTTTCATTTTTCCTTCATTCAAAGTTAACATTCAATGAAATTTAATATTTTTGATAATATAATAATGAACTCTATGAAATTTGACCGGTGCAATATATGCATCTTCGGATATTCATTATGAAAATTTTATGCATTCACATTCACACCACGTATAAAGTAACTATAGACCGATGACTCGTGTTTTCTATATAATCCAGCCCAACTGCTGATCGTCTGATTCATATATGTCTTGAACTATACCAAGAACCTTAAAATGATTTTGTAGGCTTTTTCATCAATCTTAAACCTTCTTGTTCTTCTTTTATCTGTGTCTCAGTACACTTCATCTTTATCATCAACACTTCCCAGTGACTTCTCCCTCTCAGTGGATGAACCAGAAGATGTTCTTGTCTCACCAAATGGCACCTTCACTGCTGGCTTCTATGCCATTGGTGAAAATGTATGTCTTCGCAATCTGGTTCACTCAACTTCCTCAATCTTCCCCAAACTCGAACGTGGTTTGGGTCGGCAACCGTGACCAACCTGTCAATGGAAAACGTTCATCACTTTCCCTCCTTAGATCAGGAAACCTTATCCTCTCCGATGCCGGACAGAGGAACGTGTGGTCAAGCGACACCTCTTCATCTTGGCCGACCAGATTGACTCTCAACGACAATGGAAATCTTGTACTCTATGAGATCCGTTCACAAGAGTCAAATGTTATATGGCAGAGCTTTGATTTCCCAACAGACACTCTCCTCCCTGGCCAACAACTCATGAATGACACACAGCTTGTCGCTTCGAGAAGTGACACCAACCTTTCCTCTGGCTTCTACAAGCTCTTCTTCGACGACAACAACGTTCTTCGCCTTCTCTATCACAGGTTCGACGTCTCGAGTGTGTATTGGCCAGCGCCGTGGATGTTGAGTTTTGAAGCTGGAAGGAGCGCAAACAATAGTAGCAGAGTCGCAGTGTTAGATTCTCTTGGAAGTTTCATTTCAACAGATAACTACAGATTTACGACTTCTGATTATGAGGTATCGACGCAAAGAAAATTGAAAATCGATCCTGATGGGAACCTTCGAGTGTATAGCTTACAGCAGAATGATCAATGGTTCGTGTCGTGGCAAGCTATAGCTGATTCTTGTCATGTCCATGGAATATGTGGAGTCAATAGCATGTGCAAGTACGATCATAGCATTAATAAAAGGAAGTGCTCGTGTCTGCCAGGATATAGAGTGAAGAACCATAGCGATTGGTCTTACGGGTGTGAACCCAAGTTTGAATTCTTATGTGGTCAAAATTTCTTAAAATTGCCCAGTGTTGAGTTCTACGGAAATGACCATGTCTATAAGCTAAACATTAGTTTCAAGAACTGCAAGGATTTGTGCATACAAGACTGCGAGTGCAAAGTTTTTCAGCACACATTCGGAGAAGACATAGGTCTATTTAGGTGCTATATCAAAAGAACTCTGGTCAGTGGGATTAATTCACCAATTTTTCGAGGAACAACCTACTTAAGACTGCCTAAATCCAGTACACCTTCGTTCCTTGAAGAAGAAGAATCTTCCCTTGATAGTGGTGACGTTTGTTTCGTGAAGCTTGAAAGAGCCTCAGAGCACGACAACAGTTTTGTCAAGTTTCTTCTTTGGTTTTCCATCGCTGTTGGGGTGCTTGAAGTCCTCTGTATATGTCTAATTTGGTGTTCTTTGATTAGACCCACAAAGGACTCTGATGCAAATCAACAAGTCTACAATTTTCTGTCTCCTTTTCGGTTCAGAAAATTTACTTACCCTGAGCTAAAACAAGCAACCAAAGGGTTCAGAGAAGAAATTGGAAGAGGAGCAGGTGGAATAGTGTACAAAGGAGTACTGTCAGATCAACGAGTCGCTGCAATAAAGAAGCTGACTGGTAATAATGTTGGAGGCAAGCAAGAAGAAGGAGAATTTATGGCTGAAGTAAGCATAATCGGTAGGCTCAACCATATGAACTTGATTGAAATGTGGGGGTATTGTGCTGAGGGAAAGCACAGGCTATTGGTGTACGAGTACATGGAAAATGGTTCTTTAGCAGATAATCTCAAATCAAACACCCTGGATTGGACCAAAAGGTACAACATTGCTCTGGGAACAGCAAGAGTACTAGCATACCTACACGAAGAATGCTTGGAGTGGATTCTGCATTGTGACATAAAGCCTCAGAATATCCTTCTGGATTCAAATTACCAGCCCAAGGTAGCAGATTTCGGCTTATCTAAGCTCAGAAATCGGAATGACCAAAACAGTCAGAGCTTCTCAATGATAAGAGGAACGCGGGGATATATGGCGCCAGAGTGGGTTTTCAATCTGCCAATAACATCGAAGGTGGATGTGTATAGTTATGGGATCGTTGTATTGGAGATGATGACAGGAAGGAGTTCCATGACGATGGAAGTTCATAGTGATGATGGAGAAGAGACTCAGAATGTGAGGCTTGTGACGTGGGTGAGAGAGAAGAAGAAGAAGACGACGTCAGAGGAAGGGTCGTCTTCACTGTGTTGGGTGGAGCAAATAATTGATCCAGCAATTGGATCAGAGTACGAGGCTGAGAAGAGGAAGATGGAAACTTTGGCAAGTGTAGCTTTGAAGTGCGTCATGGAAGACAAAGAGGCAAGGCCCACAATGAGCCAAGTTGTAGAAATGCTTCAGAGCCATGAAGACAATGCTTCTTAGTCATGGCAGCTTAGTAGAATCTTTACGTACCGTCTCTTTGACGATGTTGTCTATCTTCGTCATTAGTTCTCTTTGGGGATAAAAGGACATGATTTACTTCGCAGAAACATTTGTGGGCAATCATGCGAAATCCAATTTATTGATAAAGTGACTTTCTTAAAGTAGGGGTAACGAATTTGTCCAAATGTATATCTCTGAACTATGTATTGCTGTATTAGTTGAGTAGTGTGTTAAAATGACAAGTCTCATTCTGTTCGAATAAGGATTTGGATTTGAAAAATGACAATGTATCCGACTTATTTATCACTTATCATATGTTTAGTGCTGTGTATGACATCTTTCCCAAGTAATTACATCATCAACGTCAACTCATGAGATCACTCCTAAGTCCTGATCCCACAAAGGTAAAAAGCTTAATTTAATTAATTCCCAAGCTATGGCCACAAATCATAAAAATATAACCATTCTGCCTTAAATTATAATTTTAAAAAAAATTTAACTTTTTAAAATATAAGATATATTGATAAAAATAAATTTTTATTAATTATATTTTTTTAATATTATTTTTTTCATATATTCTTCTTTTTCAATATACTTTTATCGAAGTATTAAATAAATGATATTTTTAAAAGTTTATATTTTTATATTAAAAAAATAAGGTTATAAAATTATATTTAATGAACTATATTGATATGTGAAATTTTATCTAAAAGCCTCACTCAGAGTCAATCGGCTCTCCCTCCTACATCTTCTTGCCCTATCACCCCTCACATCTATTGCATTTAAAGTCGTAAAAGAGCTTGAATGGTTGGGTTTAGAGGTCATATTTAAATAAGGATTTGAGCTTGAAAAATTGATTATTTTTTGGGAAATGGGACTTCTAGGTCTAGCCCTAATGAACCTTGAAAAAAAAGGTTCAAGCTTGGACGGACTTTCAAGCCCTGTTCCCTAAAAAATCGATAATTTTTCAAGTATTATGTAGTTAAAATATTTGATGTTAGTTCTTTTGTCATTTATTTCAACACAATATTAACAAATTTTTTATTAATTTTTTAAACACAATTACTTTGTAATGTCTATTTCTTGATTTTGATTAATGCTATACTTTATGATACATAAGTTTTTGTATTTTTTAGATTTGATAAGATTGATCTAAATTAAAAAATTTGATCTTTTTTTTAAAACTTGATTAAGATTCTATATCTTTATTTATATTTATTTATTTTATTAAATTTTTTATTTATTTTATTTTTTTAAAAAATAGGCTTATGAACTTGGACATCAGCCTTTTAAATAAGTGTCAAGCCTTAAAAAATAATTATTTTTTTGGAAAACGAACTCAAGACTTGAGTCCTTAAAATAGGGTTCATAAAGGTCACACTTTTAAAATTCGTGCCCGCCTATCTTCTCATCTCTATACAAAGGAGCTTCAAGAATACAAATACCAATGGCTAATAAAAGGGTTTAGAAACAAAGAGGAGTTTGCGCGCATGTGACACACCAACACAAAGTAATCATAATTAAAAACAGTTGATTTGCCCCTCAATATAGGCTTGCATGTAGACAGGACAAACAGGCCAGCCTTTGAGCTTTTGGGCAATCCTCTTGTGCACTGTTGTGTTCCTGAGTTAATTTTCTGCTTACCTTATTACCTTATTTTGTTTGTTCGATAATCCTGGGAAACACGACTCAGACTTGAGATTGCAACCTACTGCCAATATACAAAACCGGATACAGGGAAATTTTTAGGTAGACACGATGTATCATGTAATATCTGCTCTTTCCAATAAGAATGTAGCAGCTCATATGATTATAATCCCATGTGGCATGTTTTAATTTATATTATTAAAAAAAGTATCCGGCCATCTTAGCTGTCCCCTTTAATCCTTCATTCATTGGCTATGGCGTCCTCCATCGATCACTTCCCATTCTTTTGGCTTTTGCCGAGCAGTCTGGCCTCAATCCCAATGAAGTCACAGAATCGTGGGGGACACTCATTTAATTTCGAAATTCATAAAGTTGTCTCCTATTTTCTGTGCTGCCCGAAATATTATGGAATCAAAGAATGGGTAAGCTTGTTAATCGAAACTCTGACAGGCCACCGTGCTATCATAGTTTCAAACAAACTGAAGGGATCGAAAAAGAAGGGGTAAAGCGGAGCCACGGCAGAGTAAAAATCATCTAACCTTATTTGAATCAATCCAATTCGAGATAATTCAATTTTATTTAATCTATATAAACACTGATCTTTTAAGAATAAAAAAACTAAAAATATTAGATTATTTTTTCGAGTTAAACTAAACAGAAGACTGAACATCTAAATCACTTGATACAATCTGATCTCATTAATTTATTTAATATAATTATAATTAATTCATTTTTAATAAATGCTTTAAGTATAGTTAATGTTAAGGAGATGATTATATAAATATTTGTTGAGTTTATTTTTAAATTGTTATTTTAATTGAGTTTATTAAGTTGAAATAAATTATTATCTCTCATAGGAAAAAAAAAACTAAATAAATATTGAATTCTTAACCCAATCCTTTTCATAAAAAAAATTAGATTTTGAGTTAGGTTAAAATTCAGTATCGTCCTGTCTTTTATACAGTCTTCAACAGAGCAATGCAATTTTTTTTTTCCCTAAACACTTCTCAACTATGGGGGATGGGTTTGGATCTGCGGATTCTGCGCCGGATTATTGCTCGGATTCAGCCATAGGTGCTTTTTTAATAATATAAATATAAATTAAAGCATGCCACGTAGGATTGTTATGATCTGAGTTGTTACTTTTTCAAAAGGCGGGATAAATACGACATGGTACCTAAGAATTTCTCATATAATAGTGTGTGTGTGTGTGTGTGTGTGTGTGTGTGTGTGTGTGTGTGTGTGTGTGAGTAAAAATCAGAGCCACGGCTGAGTAAAAATCATCTAACCTTATCTTAATCAATCCAATTCGAGATGATCCAATTTTATTTGATCTATATAAACACTGATCTTTCAAAAATAAAAAGATTAAAAATATTAAATTATTTCTTTGAGTTGGACTGAAAAGGAGACTGAACATTTAAATCACTTGATCCAATCTAATCTCATTAATTTATTTAATATGATTATAATTAATTCATTTTTAATAAATGCTTTAAGTGTAGTTGATACTAAAGAGATGATTGTATAAAGATTTGTTGAGTTTATTTTTAAATTGTTATAATGTAGTGTTGTTGAAATTTGTTGAGTATTATTTTTATTGAAATTATAAATTTAAATCATTTAATCATAATAGAAATATTTTTTTGTTAGAAATTATTATGAATTTATTATTACTATACGTATTTTTATTATTTTAATTGAGTTTATTAAGTTGAAATGAATTATTACCTCTCATAGGAAAAAAAAGCTAAATAAATACTAAATTAATAGGACCAGTCTCCCAATTCTATAAATCAAATTTTATCCTTTTAATTTTCAAGTTATCACTGGACAAGATCAGACTATGAATTATTTAACCCAATCTTTTTTATAAAAAAAATTAGATTTTGAGTTAGATTGAAATCCAGCATCGTTCTATCCTTTATACGGTCTTCAACAGAGCAATGCAATTTTTTTTTCCCTAAACACTTCTCAACTATGGGGGATGGGTTTGGATCTGCGGATTCTGCGCCGGATTATTGCTCGGATTCGGCCATAGGGGCTTTTTTAATAATATAAATATAAATTAAAGCATGCCACGTAGGATCGTTATGATCTGAGTTGTTACTTTTTCAAAAGGCCGGATAAATATGACATGGTACCTAAGAATTTCTCATATAATAGTGTGTGTGTGTGTGTATGTATCACCTCAATGGCAGTGATGTGATGTCCAGAGATTTAAATATAAATCATCCCAATTTCTACGGTAATGTTTTAGGGACAGGTTACCGAACGGTTAAAAGGACTAGTTTAGAATTTAATGGTTTGATCATATGTGTGTGTGTGTGTGTGTGTGTGTACCACCTCAATGGCAGTGATGTGATGTCCAGAGATTTAAATATAAATCATCCCAATTTCTACGGTAATGTTTTAGGGACAGGTTACCGAACGGTTAAAAGGACTAGTTTAGAATTTAATGGTTTGATGATGGTTAAATTGAATTTATGTTAATCATTTATATTGAAAAATAAAGAAACATTTTAGATTAATTAGTTTTAATAATAATTCATGTATCATTTTATTCGGTAAAACTTTAATAATAAAATAATGATACTTAGCATTTACTATTTCTCTATTTCTCTATTTGAAATTTTTTAAGCTAACCCTCAGTCCTATTACCTTTTCACCTGTTACCCGTGTAGCTTGTTTTTCTCCTAACTAGATTTGTCCAATTCACAAAAATTGAAATTTCATCGGTCCAACACCTTGTTTAGAGTGCACCTAAGCCTTCTTTTGTTGTACTGGCTTTTGCCTTATACTATATTTCTTGGTTCGATTTGATTGGATAAATATTCTTTTTTTTCAAGGAAAAATATATTACTTTTCTTAAAAAATTTATTATAAATAATTCTTAGTTAATATTAATTATTAATCTAGATTGATTCGTGAACCAACATAAGATTACGGCCTTTAAGTAAAGGATTTTATTATTTAAAAAATACAACTTCATTATCTATAAATATCCTTTATAATCATTCCTTTCTAATAATATCAACTACTAAAATTCATTGTCTTGGTTTTAAGTACAACCATAGATAATGTTAGAGTCACCTTATAAAAACTATTGTTATTTTAGTGTCACATCTTAAAATATGAGGATGATCGGCATGAAATGTGTACTTAAACACCCATCTCTTAAAGCCTCGATTAAGGAAAGTTTTAAATTAATACATTTGACTTACTATCTGCCTAATTGTATGCATCAAATTTTACTTTTCAAATAATCAAAATATAAGTAAGATTTCCCTAAAACCTTTACAACAAAAATTTTACAATTTATAACCAGCAATATAGAGCTCTACTTCTCAACAACAGATAGATAATATAATAAAGAGAATCAGGACCCTAACTATAATTTATGTGGAGTAACTAATCATATTTTTCATGACATAATTCATAGATGCATATTTATATCAGTTGGAAATATTTACAGAGCAAATCTCCACTAAACTCAACAGAAATTCCCTCATTGGAAAGAAGGACGTATAATATTAACTACATTATCTGAAACCAAAATAACTTTTTTAGTAAATAATGTCTCAACCATAATATTTTGTAAAATCACAATGAATAAAATACAATAATTATATAAAATACATGAGAAAGCAATTCAATGTAAGTAAATTTATCCACTTAAAATAAAAGTTCTATATAATTTCCATAACAAAAATATTTAAATCTATAACGAGAGAATTGCTTTACCATTTGATCTTAACAAATCAAAATAATTAAATAATAAATAGGAATAACAATGTTTACTAATTTAAAATCATTAAATATGAAATCACCAGCTAACTAAAAATTCATATTTTTGAAGAATTATCAAAACAATTCTCAAATGTAAACACACAGTTCACGAGAGTAAATATCAAATGTGGCTTATGCCACAAATACAAACATGAACACACAGTTCATAAGCATAAGTAACCAAATGCAGCCTGAGCTACGAAACAAATGTGGACACACAGTCCACGAGGGTAATGCTAACCAAACACAGCTTGAAGCCATAAAAACAAACACAGATACAAGGCCCCACAAATAATAAACATGAAAACAGAGCTCACGAAAATCATAATAACTAGTTGTTGACTATGGCGCACTAAGGGTTAACAAAATTACCGTTAGGAACCAGTATTCTATATAAAATTTCCTCCAAATTCATTTTCAAACATGCGAGAAAGTCATCACTATTAAAATACACTTTCCATTCTCAAAATCAAACTCGCATGAAGAATTTTGAACATTCAAATCTTGCCAGAATAAAATTTCATAACTGCTGTTCATGCTTGCAGTGATTAAGAAACCAAAATTTTCAAAACTGATAAAAATAATTTTATCAATTTTGAAAGTAACCTTGGTAAGGAAAAACACATACATGTCATAATTCAAATTTTCTTCAATATCTCTTTATAATTTTCTAAGATGAAAATAATTTAATTAATAAAATATTAAATATATAATATGATCGTTATAGAATGATCTATGTAAAAAACTTTCTTGAAAAAAAATTATTGATAACCTGTCAAATTTTCAAAACCCAAATATCTACTCCATTTCAACTTTTACCAAAATCCTCTTTCTCCATACCTCCTCAATGAATGAACATATAAATAAAAACTTTAATTAATTCCTACAAATTATACAAATTTCTTTCCACTATTAATGCCACTCCAATCAACTACAACTAGTGAAAATTTCAAAACACTAAAATTCATATCTTAAAGTTTCACCAAGCATAATCATTATATCGCCAAATTCTTTTATCTTACTTTCGACATGAAAATTATTTAAGTGAGATGTGATTCTCTCTCAAAGCTTTTTAACAAATGTTGATGTGCATTAGTTTCCAATCTATTCAAATGTAAACTCCCTAAATGATATTATTACTTATAATTTATCCATCATATAACTTTCAAGAATCCATAATTTAGATAATCTTCCCAAAACTTATTAATAGGTTCTTTCACCATACCCAGCTTACTTTCACAAATGAAAATTAACCAAGCTAGTTCAAGCTTCTTTCGAGATTAATAAAGTTGCATGAGCATGATCATTCAAGGAAAGCAAATCTTCACCAAGTCCTTAACAAGCTAAACTTTCCACCTTCCTGTGCTCTCTTTTAAATACGAAACAGCATAAAAGGAGAAATTTTATAAAATACATAACCAGGCAATATTCTTCCTAACAGACATTTTAACAACATCTTAGGTGCATCGGTTTACAACCATTCACTCAAACTCCCTTGCCTTCAAATTTTACTCCATAATTCCCAAACACCAATATTTAGATTTGTCATACCCTTTTCAATCAAATCCCCCATCAAGAATTTATTTAAACTCAAGCCCACTCTATCATCATCTTGTTCATTATACTAAAATTTCAACCTGATTCAATTTCCTCTCCCAACTCAGACATAAGTACAGCAGCAATACAGGTAACGACAGAAAAAATTTTCAATCTCAACCAGTTAACCATACACACCCAAGATCAAGGAAGAGAAGGATTTGAAGTTCCTCACCTCAGGTCCACCATGACAAGGTAGGAGAAAAATTCAAAGCTTCCTTAAAAACGGAACAGTGTTGTGGACAGAGGCAGAGAAAGAGGCTCGATGCGCATTCAAGGTCAATCAGAACAGAGGCGACACGCACACCAAAAAAAATGGGGGAGGGAACTGAGTGATGCTGCACGAACAAGGAGGAAGGATGTCCAGAAATGTCCGCTGCGTTCTCATGGACAAGAAGCTCCAATAATGAAGCACGCACAACAGCATATGAGCAAGGAAAGAAAATCGCATTCTCCAGCCATCAAACACATGCAGCAACAATAAAACACACAGAGGAACAACAAAGGAGAAGAGACTCCAAGATCCTTACCTCAACTATGGTAGAACCGAGAAGGAGAAGGTTCTGGCGTACTAATAGGGAGGAGAAAGAAGACTCTGCACCACCGAACAGGGGAAAGACTGAACGTTGAGCACGGAAGAAGGAAAGAGAAGAAGAAGAGGAATGTCCACGGCATAAAGGGCAAGACAAACTCACGCCCCAAGTAACAAACAGACCTTCGGTGCTTAACCATGGCAGCGATGAGCTGACGGCAGAGAAGACAAAGAAGAACGGCTGCAACACGAACAGTGGAGGAAGAACGGAGGATTTGCAAGCTCCCAACACCCATAATGGCTGTGGACAACACACCTAAATCCACCGACAACGGACGATCAGAGAAGAGGATGAAGAAATTTCTGGAAGCACTCTCAACCCCCCTCTCTCTCTCTCATTGTAGCCGGCGGAAAGGAAGGGGAACGGGAAAAAAATCTGGTGTAATATTTTATTTGAAACACGAGGGGCATTATGGTAATTTCGTAAAACTGAAACCAAACTAAGGGTCCGTTTGGATTTCAGTTGGGTATAATAGATTATGAAAATAATTGATTAAGTGATAGATTTTAATCATAATTGATTATGTTATAACGCAATCTGTTTGGATACTGTTTTTCTAAAATTGATTTTAACAGAATTGAAGATATTTGAATAATTTAATCAAAATTAATTTTTAACTATATAAATTACTATATAATTTAATTTTTAAATATTAAATATTAATTTTTTAAATATACAAAGTTTAAATTTTATTAAGGAAAAAAAGAAAAAGAAAAGAGTTTAATTTTATTTTTATTAAATTATGTGCTTTCTTTGTAATTTTTTATTAGGCCTGTTTTTGTAATTTTTTTCAATATTTTTAATAAACTTTTGGCAAAAAACGGATGGAGGGAGCTTTTGAAAAAACGTGCGTTTTGGCCCATAATTGATTTTTGATCATTTTTAACTGTTTGGATAAATTGATCAAAAAAAAATTGATTTTGAATTCAAAACGCGCATTTTCTCCTTATTCAAACGGGCAATAAAAATCCTTCATTTCAATTCAACAAGAATCGAACCCGATACATTAAATTATCAATACCACACTCACTAGATCAACAATCCTTTTTATAAAATATTTCTAAAATAATGCAAATACAATTAAGAATATTATTATATAATTTAATTTTACTCAAATTTTCTGAGTTATCACACTTAGCTTGAGTTTTAAAAGTACAATCCATACTTAAAAATCTTCGTCATTTTAAAAAAAAAAATTCTCAATCAACTCAATTTATACCTAAAAATTAAGCTTCAATAAAAGTGTTGCTAATGCTGTATAATTTATTTTTTTCCCCATCTCTAATTCCTTTATATTTCAAAGAGCGATTCCGACCAACAAAAATGATGAATTATAATTGATTCGGTCTTGGAATGATGGAATTTGCTTTCACTATTTGTCCACGGGAATTAGCAGAGGAAAGTGAAGAAAGAAGGAAGGTATAGCCTTGAAGACTTTTTGATGGTTTGTACGCTCCACACTTCACTATCTGTTTTTGGCTACCACGCCATGGCGCTTGTGCTGTCTCGAGCATTGCGAGTGGAGGGAAGACTGGAGTTTTGAGCCAACAAAAACCATGTCGCAGCAAAAAGCAATAAAACGGAGAAACTTTCAAGACCCAATAATAGCTTTACTCGGTGTGTGTTTTAAGCTCATTTGTATGATGCATCCCAGAGGAACACTCTCTAACTTGATCGGATCTTTGTAGAATGGGTTGACTCTTATGTACACTCCCTCACCTTACTTTTAACTCATTTACATTCTTCAACAAATTATTTAAAATATTTCAGTTAAGTATCTTATTAACGGCACTTCTATTTAAGGTCAGATTTTTTACAAAAAAATTATTAATTACTTATTTCAATCTAAAATATAAGCAATTTTTCAACAATAAGTCACATCCCAATAAAATTCTTATTCTCATAAAAATATACATTTTTTCTTTTTTACTTGTATTTTCAATTAGTGGTGGACTTTGATATACTCTCAATTTTGTGATGCTTCATCGAAATATGGATTGGGTTTTAATTTGTCTTTACTAATGAGTTAGTTCTAAACCCACTAATTGAAAGTTTGGATGGGGTCACCTTGGCCTAAGTCAAGTGGCAATTGCATTCACGGCTAGGAGCAATTCTAACCCTTCATTTCAACCTATTTGATCCTTGCCATTTATTTTAAATTAAATTTTTAAATATTTTTAATATTATATTTATTAATATAAAAAATTTTAAAATTTTAATATATCTATTCATTATCAATTTGGTCAGTATCTATTTAATCTAGCAATCCAAATTAATGTTACAAAAAATTGTAATTTTACAATTTAATTGTATAAATAGACTCTGTACAGTTCAAGTATAATTTAGATGACTTAATTTAATATTAAAAAAATTATAAATTCTATAAATTAACCATTTCAATATACTCTAAATAATTCAAATTTAATATTAAGATTTTTATATTTTTATTGTAATAAATATAATATTAAGAATATTTAAAAATTAATTTAAATGAACGACATGAATTAAATAAGGCTAAAATAGAGGATTAGGATTGCTCCTAGCCCTAATGAGCATTCAGTGCTCATCATTGTGATGAGCGCCAGATGCAGACGCAAGTTAAGTGATAGTTGGGCCCAAAGTTTGTAGAGAAAGAAAGATAATTAGATCTAAAATTTTAGATTTAAGATATTGGGATGTGTGAAGTTGACAATGAGATCATGAAAATTTGAAATAATAGGCGGTGAGGGAGGATTAAAATCTTAAAATAATTGAAGTATCATAAAGGTTATTTTTTATTGAAACTTTTATTTCAAACTATTTAATTCTTATGTTTTTAGTGGAATTATTTATTTTATTTTTTAAGATTGTCACTAAAATCAAAATAATTTTAATTGTTATATATTCAATTTGTTTTTAAAAAATTTTAGCAAATCAAGTTGGCATATGTGGTAGATTTCTCATTATTATTTAAATAAGCAGTTGAAATTCAAATTTTAACTTACACGTGTATCAAACGTAGTTCAAACGGTTCTATCCATTACTTACATGTGAAACAAATTAAATTTTGCTATCGATAGAACATATCATTTGTGGCTCACCAAAAAAAAAAAAAAATAGTAAATTTATCCCCACTAACGTTGAGTCCTAGATCCGCCACTAGTTTTAATTACCAAATATAAATGAGAAGGTCATTTACACAAAAATTTCTAATTACCAAATATAAATGAGAAGGTCATTTACACAAAAATTCAAGTCTATAAATACAATGGATAAAATGAGAAAAAAATTCTTATAACTATTAAGTTACTTATATTTTAAACTAAGATTAGTTAAAAGAAAATATTTATATTTTGAACTAGAGGAAGTATACTTTAAAACACTTATAATACCTTATACTTCATCAATCCTTATCATAAAACACCTTTAACTATCTCACCAAAATTAAAGAAAGGTCATTAAGTCGTTAACTTTATATGAAAATATAATAAATCTTTAATTTTATCCCGAATTAATTAATTTTTTTAAAATTTACATTATATTTTTTCTAATAGTTACTTAATTTAAATAAGAATAACATTGTAAAATAGGTTGACTCTTATGTTATCTCATGTTACTTTAAACTAATTTACATTTTCAATGAGATAGTTAATTACGTTTAAAATTATGTATTTTTTGACATTTATCCTTATTTAATAGAATGCTTCAATTATAAAACCTTATTAATTGGGCAGAGATTTGGTGATTATACTTAATACAGATATTGAATGTTTGTACCATCTAAATAATTAAAATTCAAATCAACGATTAAGATAAATTCATTCATTTATTAATCTTAAGTGGAGTATAAATTTATAACTATTAATTTAGATTTTAAATGTTCAAATTGTACAAGCATTTAATACCTGTATTAAGTACAGCTACTAAATCCAAATCTTTATTAATTACACCCTTATTTAATATCTTTTTTTCAACAAAAAAACTCTACTAATTACAGCTTTAAAGTCTTAAAACGTTTTATATTTTTTGACATGATACTTAAAAAAATAGCCTTATAATACATAATAGAAGAAGTATTTGAGGGAAATTTATTCTCATGTCCCACACAAGCAATCTAAATCTAAATACGAAAAAAAAATTCATGAAAAAAATTAAAATCATACAAAATCATAAAATTACTCTAAATTCTCATATTCTTTAATGAAGTTGTCAATTTTGTGATTTGAGATTTTTTATACTTAGATTGCTTTACATATGAGAGTAATTTTTCCTATATTTAGACTTTTTATTGTTTAAAAGTTTAATAATAATAAATACTTCTTTCAGTTCTTTGACATTTTGAAATGATAATCATTTTGAAACAAAACTAAAACTTCAATGGAAGAAGTACATGCCCATATATCTTCCAATGGTAAATTGAAGATAACATTAGAAAAAATTGAAAAATCAGATAACTAATGTTACCTTCTTTTAAAGAAAATAACTTAACGAGAACAAAAAAGCAAAATCAAATAGGAGAACCAGCGTATATTTCAGCCCTACCCATAACAAGTAAATAAACTGCAGAAACTGATTCTTTGACTTGCATGTATTGACTCTGAAGAGGCATCGCCTTTATGGCTCTGAAGCATCTCAACAACTCAGCTCATGTTGGGCCTTGCATGTCAGTCTTCTTCAACACATTGCAAAGCCACTTTCACCAAAGTCTCTGTGCATGTTTGGATTATAACATAACCTCAGTTAGAATGAGTCAAACCTCAATTAGAGAGAAAAAAGTGAAAAAATAATGTTTGGATTAACAAAATATCTCAACCACAGTTAGAGCAAAACGAGCGTTTATTCAAAAGCTGATAGTTGAGGCTTTTTTCCTGGCGTTGCGTTGATCTAACCGTTGGAAGCATTGATTATCTTTTCAATTTGTGCATGTTTTCTCTCTCCTCTCATTTATCCAACCCACGAGCCAAGTTCCAGCTTTTCATTCCAGCTTTCTCTTCTCCCGTGACCTCGCAAACTGAAGAACCAGATCAGAGCTCCACCTTCATTGCTCGTCCGGCGTCCAAGCTCATCTCTACTGTGTTGAAGCAAGTGACCTCCAGCCGATCTCCAGCTTGCTGTCATCTCTTCTTGTGTCCATTGTGTCCCTGCCCGAAAGTGGTCGTTCTCCCTGTTGCCCATCGATCTCCGGCGTTGACCAACAGAGCTACTCCTAGTCACCGGATCTACTGCCCATAAGCTTTTCTTTTGTCTTCTTTCATTGCCTTCCTTGTTGCCTTTTTCATTCATGGTCTCTGCTGTAGATCCCGAATCCCTGTTCCAGATCCTGAATCCCTGTTGTAGTCTCTTTTCACATCTCTGGTCCATGTTCGTCTTTGTTGCCTTTTTCGTTGCCTGCATTCTCTGGTCTAGTCTGTTATGTTCTTTGTGTGGCATTTTCTGGTCTTTCACTGATTTGTGGTCTGCTGTATTTTTCGATATTGCATTCTCTGGTCTGTTGCATTTTCTGGTCTCTTGCATCATGCATGGAAGTTTCTTCTTTTTTTTTTTAAATTACACCTTGGTGGAAGTTTCTGATCATCCTTGGCAGAAGGAGAAACTTATGGTTTCTGTTTATATTTTTTGGCCAGTTCAATTTTTTTCCTGTTCTGTGTTTTTGATTATCCTCAGGTTTGACAGAACAAAAGTAAGTAAGGGCTATTTTTTCCTGTTCTATTTTTTTTCCTGTTCTATGTTTTTTCGGCCAGGGATTTGGAATGGAATGAAATGTGAACAAAATAAAAGTAAAAAAAAAGTTTTATTAGCTTACCTCATAAATAAAATTATATTTGTCATCTTTTATAGGTTTAAGGACTGATCAAAAAATTCTTGGACTGAAACAAGGGCTGATCAATAAACTAGAATAATTTTATATACTTGCATGGAACGTGAAATAAATTATGTTGGTCAACCTTTGTGTTGCAAAAACATCTGTCCCTTAAAATATACAAACATATAATACACACGCCTAATGCTTGGTGATTCTTCTTGTTTTTGTATGAAATATTTTGGAGAAAAAAATATGTTAAATTGATACATATATGTAGAGATATATATTGATTTTGCATGTTTGTGATGGCTGGCTAGTCTATACAACAATGAACAAAGACAAAGGAAAAGCTGTGTAGAATTCAACTTTAACAGAAATTTTCATTAAAGAATGCTTGGAACAAGTGTACAAGAAACAAAGAAAAGGAACTGCTTTCAACAAAAATGGATGGCAGGCAATAATTGAGGGATTTGAGGCAAAAATAGGAAAAAAATATGAGCGAAAGCAATTGAAAAATAAGCTAGATAACATGAGGAAAGAATGGAACGTATGGCATAAGTTGTTTTCAAGTGAAACCGGCTTAGGATGGGACAGTGACAAGAATACTGTTGATGCTCCAGATGAGTGGTGGGAGCGAAAAATCTTGGTATAGATTAGTTGTTAAGTGTTTTTAAAATTAGAATTTAATTTGAGAATTTTAATTTTTGGTTATTTGAATGGTTGCAGGAAAATCCTCTTTATGAAAAATTTAGATATAAAGGTTTGAGATTTGCAAGGGAATTAACCTTGATATTCAAGGATGTTCTAGCAACTGGGGAGACACTTTTTGTACCGTCTGCTACCCAGACCCAAATAGAGGATGATGATGATGAGGATGTGTACCGCCCTACTATTGACCTTCGAGAAGGCTCCGGTGATAGTGAAGAGGAGCTAAATTTATCTGACACTGTAGCACCTACGGGGGTCACCGATGAGTTGTTGGGCTTGAATGTCACCATAAATACTGGTGGAACTAGTGGTGATGGAAGTCAAGGTAAGAGAAAGAGGGTGGTAGGCGTTGGTGGGAGGAAAAAGAAAAAAGTCCCTGCCTTAATGAAAATAGCATATGCGATGAGTGAAATGGACAAGGATAATAGAGCTAGAACAGAGACAGTGAACAAGATTTTGGTAAATGACATAGGAGTTTCTGAGGTTATGGCTCACTTAAATGGACTTCCAGAAGTTTTTGGTGATAAAGATTTGCATTGGAGATGTGTCAATCTTGTTTTATACAAGCTTATGCGAGATGCTTACTAGCAACTTAAAGACCATCCTGATCACTTGGTCAATTGGTTGAAGCATCAAGTCTACCATCTACCGAATTTTATTTCAAAGAATACATCAGGATGAATTTTTATTTAGGCTTATGATGACTTGACTGGTGTTTATTTTGACTTAAAGACTACTTGTAGTTGCTTTTGGCTTACTTGTACCTCGCTATGCTTATGATGACTTGACTGGTGTTTATTTTGACTTAAAGACTACTTGTAGTTTCTTTTGGCTGGTTTGTAGTGAATATTTAACTCTTATCTAATGCTTACCTTATGCTTTATTTTTTATGTTATTAAATGATATTTATATACTATGTATTTTATATTATATACAAATGATATTCATATACTATTTTACCTCAAGTTGAAAATCATGGAAGATTCAAATGAATATATGTTAGGTTGGAATGAAGGTTGGGATGTAGATGTAGCTCATCAACTACTTCCCTTGTTACAACAAGATATATCTGAGTAAGAAGAAATATGTCAATTAGTTGGTGAATATGTGATGCTATATATGTGTAAAGAGCCACGAAGAACTAGCAAGCAAATAGGGCAAATATGGGTCAATGAGATTTTGCAAGGTCATCCTGATCGTTGTTATGAAATGTTTCGAATGGAAAAACATTTGTTTAGGCAACTGTGTGCGACACTAGTTGAGCTTGGTCTAAAGAAATCTAAAAAAATGGGAGTTGAAGAAATGGTTGGAATGTTTTTGAATACAATTGGACATGGAGTTGGTAATAGGATGATACAGGAACGATTTCAACATTCAGGGAAAACTGTCCATAGAAATTTTTATAAAGTATTAGCTGCCTGCCTTAACCTTTCCAAGGCAAACATAAAATCACTTGATCCTTTGTTTCAACGATGTCATTCAAAAATTTAAAATGATCCACGGTATTGGCCATTCTTTAAGGATGCTATAGGAGCAATTGATGGCACTCATGTGCCATGTGTGGTTAGTGTTGCTGATCAAATTAAATTTATTGGAAGAAAGGGATATGCAACACAAAATATCATGGCTGTATGTGATTGGGACATGTGTTTTACTTTTGTCATTGCGGGATGGGAAGGTACAGCTCATGACGCCCGAGTATTTGATAATGCCATATCAACTCCTTCAATGCATTTTCCGCATCCACCTCCAGGTATATTTTATTAAAGTAACTATAATAATTATTGCATTAATTTAATGTTGGTCAAATTTACAATACTTCCTTTTATTTAATAGGTAAATATTATTTGGTTGATTCTGGTTATCCAACACTAAATGGGTATCTTGGTCCATATCGTTGCGAATGTTATCACCTTCCAGACTTCAGGCAAGTTGTAGGATTTGTAAATAATAATGAGGTCTTCAATTATTATCATTCAAGTTTGAGATACACTATAGAAAGAACTTTTGGAGTATGGAAGAATAGGTTTGCAATTATACGAAAAATGCCCAAATTTAAATATAAAACACAAGTTTAAATTTTTTGTGCAACAATGGCAATACATAACTTTATTAGGAGAAATTCAATTACTGATGAGCAATTTATTCAAGCTGAAGATGAAAGTGTAGATGTCCTTGAGGAAGATATCGATATTGGTGAGGCATCCTCGTCAAATCTACCCGGATCATCAAGACAGATGCAGTATGTTCGTGATATAATTAGAGACCAGCTTGTAAATCATATCAATTGAACATTAATTTATTTTATGTTTTTGTAATTGAATATTTAAGATATTTTACTTATCAGTTGTGATTTTAAATTTAATATTTTTACTTATTAGTTAGTCTAAAAATATAATCATGCTTATTTAAGATTTAATATTTAAGAAAAAAATTCATGCTTATTTTTGTCATTAAACATTTCAACTGGCTTTTGAATCAAATTATCCAAATAAATTTCAGTTTATCTAACTAACTTTTAAAAATAAGGTATCCAAACATAAATCACGTTACATTAACTGACTTTTTTTTTAACCTAAGTTTGCTAACCTCAGTTGAATCTTAACTTCAGTTGTAAAATTTTTAATCCAAACACACCCTCTATCTTACGCTTCTGACCATCCTCCAACTCCAATCCAATGACTAGATCTATTATCTGCTCTACCCAAAACTAGAGTCAGAAATAAGGGTCAGGCTTGGAGGGTCGAGCTTGAAAGTACTGTTTAAATAAGGGTTCAGGCTTTGAAAATAATTTTTTTAAAGTAATCGAGCTTGAGGGCTTGGCTCTGACATGCCCTGTAAAATAGGGTTCAGGCTCGGGCGGCCCTTTAAGCCCTGTTATATTATTATTATTATTATTTTAGTGAAACAAGTGTTTGAAGTCAATGACCTGCTCACCTGATCCTACACACATTATATTATTATTAATTTTAATTTATTTTCAAATTAATTTAATATAATTTAATAAATATCAATGCATAGTATAAAATTTATGATATTTTTTATTTTTCTATAATTATTATGTTTTTGTGTTTATAAAAAAAATGAACTGTTTTTTAACCAAGATTTAAATTTTATGACTAAAATTTTAAATATGTGTCATTTAATTTCTAAAAAATTATGAGGATTTTAATTTTTTTAATTTTAAAATATTTTAATTAATTTATAATGTTTAATTTTATTTTTATTTTATTTTATTTTTTGAAAAAGGGCTTGAGGGCTCGGCCCTGAGCCCTGAGTATAAGGGCTGAGCTTGAGAAATGAGGTTCAAAATGGAGAATCGGGCTTTAGGGCTCAAGCCCTTAAGGGTCGAGCCCAGGCCAGGTCCTTAAGAACCGGGCTCACCCGTATTTCCAACTCTACCCAAAATTACAATGACGACTCTTCCTCCGACGTCATTCTCTTTCTCTTTCCCTCACCCATGTCACAAGCCTCTTATTTTGTGCCTCTTCTCCTGCCTCACTCTGAATTCCCATAGGTTTCGGCCTCCTTCCTGTAATCATCTCTAACACAACAATCCCATAGCTATACGCAACCATCTTTGATGTTATTGGCAAATTGAACACCCATGCAATAAGGTGCATATATCCTCTCGTTTCTCTAATCATTGAGAAGCTTTGAGTGTTCTGGTCATTTCGATTTTGAAGTTTCGATAAGCCAAAATCTGCCACCTTTGGCTGGTAATTTGAAACCAGGAGAATATTATGGGTTTTATGTCGCAATGCAAAATCCATTCCAAGCTTTCTTCGTGTAAGTAAGCTAGTACCCTTGCTGTTCCTAGTGCGATGTTATATCTTTTGGTCCAATCCAGAGTGTTCGATTTGAGGTTTGCAGCTAAAGAACCATTATCCATGTACTCGCACACCAATAGCCTGTGCTTTCCCTTGGCACAATACCCCCACATTTTGATCAAGTTCATGTGTTAAGCCTACTGATTGTGCTCACTTCAACTAGGAATTCTCCTCCTTGTTTGGCACCAATATTGTCATTCTTCAGCTTCTTTTTTGCTGCGATCCCTTGACCAGGTAATTCTCCCCTGTCTACTATTCCACCTGCTCCGCTTCCAATTTCTTCTGTGAACCGTTTCGTTGCTTGTTTTAGCTCAGAGTAAGAAAATTTTCTGAACCCAAAAGGAGAAGGAAAACTGTAGCCTCGTTGATTTCCACTTCTAACCAAAGAACACCAAATTATAGAAATAAGGAGGACTTCAAACACCCCATTTGCGACTGAAAACCAAAGGAAGAGCTTCATAAATCTGTTGATGTGTCTCTTGGCATAGGCTCTTTCAAGCTTCACCAGGCAAATATGGCTATTTTGGGCAAATTCCTCTTCTTCATGGAACGAATCACTGTTGCTTTGGGTTTTAGGTAGTCTCAAGTAGGTTATTCCTCTGAAGTATGGTGAATGACGACCGTTGAGCAAAGTCTTCTTGTATAGCACTGGGAAAAGCCGTCCGGGTGAAATGAGCACTGAAACGCCTTGCACTTGCAGTCTTGTAAGCATTTGTCTTCACAGTCACTATAATGAATATTTTCCATATAAATATAGTCAGATCCATATAGCTTAACATCAGGCAATCTAAGGAAGGTAGATTCCCTTGGAGCACAAAAAAGTTGAAATTTGGGCTCACACCCATAAGACCAATCGCTATGGTTCTTTACTCTATAACCTGGAAGACACGAACACTTCCTTCCTTCTCTTGGATCATACTTGCACGTGCTGTTATCTCCACAAATTCCATTAACCCTGCAAGAATCGGACATGGCTTGCCACGACACATTCCATCGATTATTTTGCAGTAAACTGCACCCTCGAAAGTTGCCGTGGGGATCTAGTTTCAATCTTCTTTGTTTCACTACTCGATAATCGGAGGTTGAAATGAATTTATAATTATCTGTTGAAATGAATTTTCCAAGAGAATATAACATAGCTGTTCTGCTATTTTTGTAGGTGTTCCTTCCAACTTCCCAGCTCATAAGCCATTGTGCTGGCTAGTATTTGCTGGAGATATCCGATCCATTATACAAAAGGCTAAGAATGTTGTTATCATCGAAGCAAAGCTTGTAGAAGCCAGAGGAGTGGTTGATATCGCTTTTAGAAGAGACAAGCTTTGTATATCTTGTGAGCTGTTGTCCAGGAAGTAGAGTGTTTGTCGGGAAATCGAAGCTCTGCCACAGAATAGTTCTGCTTCCAGTTAATTTGGAGCTCGGAGAGTACTAGATTTCCATTGTTGTTGAGAATCAACTGTGTAGGAAAAGATGAGGTTGTGTGAGTTGATCACGCGATAAACTGGCCAGCATCAGAAAGCACAAGGTTACCATTTCTGTGGAGGGAAAGTGATGACCGTTTTCCGTTGACAGGTTGGTCACGGTTTGCTGACCAAACAATGGTCGGGTTTTGGGTGAACCAGATGGCGAAGAGTAGGCATTAATTGTCACCAACCGCGTAGAAGCCTGCAGAGAAGACACCATTTGGTGAGAGAACAACGTCTTCTAGCTTCTCAACTGAGAGAGAGAAGCCATTGTTAAGTGAAGGCGGCGGCGGCGGTTTTGAAGAAGAAGAAGAAGAAGATGGGAATGGCATAGATAAGAGGAGAAGAAAGTGTAGGATTGATGAAACAGCCTTATCAATTATCTATGGCTGGAAGCGCTACTGGAAGAGTGATGAAACATGGATTAAAATGGCAAGAAATGTGCAGCATTATAAAGGACAAAAATCCGAGAATTAGGAACTGTTAATAGTACTGCACTGTTCAGTCTTCAAATGTTACTGCGCGTTGTTTTCCTCTTCCGGAAATTTAAAGTCAACGCATATACTTTGACCATCGCCGCCTCTCGCCTTCTTTGACTCGTACAAGTATTTCCATTTTGTTAGCTCAAGTGTATTTTTGTTCTCTAATTTAATAATTTATACTCTTCTATTAAAAAATATAAGATATTTTTAATTAAATTTTATCCCTCAATGAAGTAGTTATCTACTTTCAAACAAACCTTATTTTTTTATATTTATTCTTATTAAATATCTTACAATAAATATAAAGTCATTCATCAATAAGGGTACTTTTAGAAAAAAAAAAAGCAATAATTACACCTCAAAAAATTAAAAATATCTTACATTTTTTAACATCTAACAATTCAAAAAATGCCTTATATTTTTTAACGGAGGAAATATAAAATTTAATTTAATCATTTAATTTTATAAAATATATTTTTAACCCTAACACTATTAGTTTTAATAAATATTTTTTGTGCTAATTATTATTATTTTAAAAAAAATTAAATTTAATATATAAATATTTAAGAATATTTTGTCAATATTTAAAAATTCAATGTAAAAATTTTTGTAATAAAATTAATGATATTATGATTAAAGAACTGAAAATAAATTTTATAAGATTAAAAAAATTAAAATGAAACGTTATGCAAAGTTCTTTATTCTTTATAAGTAAGTTTTTAAATTTTTTAAATTTCATCAGATATTGTTCATTACCCTATCTTACTTGTTCATTGCCAAACTTTTACTTGATTTCATTCTAGAAAAATAAATAAGTGATAAGGTAATTACCAATATTCGGTAGATAAATGAACAAGTGAAGTAGGGTAGTTAATAAGTGTAATAGAACGGTCCCGATATTAATTTAAATGAAGAGCAATTTTATCATTTTTCTTATAAATTTAATATTAAATCAGTATCCTTAGACTGCAGTAAAATTTTAAAAATTTAAGAGTTTTGAATATAGTTAAATATGATCAAGGGATTTTTATTGAAATTGTTTCAAGAGGAGAAACCTCCAAACAAAAAAAAGAAGGAAAATAAACAGGCAAGGATTAGCCTAGATCCAAGAACATTAAGATCTGGCAAGAATCTGGATGTTCTGTGATGAACCCAAATGACAAGGTAAGCCCAGAAGAGCCCAATGTGAACATCCAACCCAATGCAAATCTAATTGAGGAATGGCCTGTTCGAAGAAGCCAGCGAGCATGGAAGATGACGTGGAAACTCCGTGAATTGGCTGGAGAGGAGGAGCTATAATAAGACAAAATCGCTTATGATTTGGAGGTGTGCAATGATTGAATCGTCTTCTCCCTGAGACCTTGTGTCTGTCCTTCTACTTCTTCCTGCATTTCTGTGACTTTTCTGTGATTTCCTTTCCTTCTATATCATCATTCACTGTTTATGCTTATGTAATGCTTGAGACGTTAGTTTGAGCTGATATAAGCAATTTTGCAGAAAGAGTTTTTCTTCAAATTCCTGTGTTTATTTTTATAACCATTACATGTTCCTGCAAGGTGAGCAAGCTATCGCAATCTCGTGTGCAATACTGATTCAATATTTATTGAATCGACTAATAATTATTTCTCTTTTTTTTCTTACCCCAATTCTAAGGACTAAAGAAAACATTGATACACGGACTAGCTACAAAATCCGCTCTGTCGCAAGGGGAAAGCCACATATAAGAATTTGATAAGCCTAATAATTACTATTCAGAACCATGAAATAGTTAAATTACATTTAAGGATCATCGTCCCCTACAATTAGAAACTTTTATCTTTGAAAAAATGCCCTCATATCACCACTACTGAGAACACTGGAACTGAGCTTAAAATTTCTTAGTACTTAGTTGAAAAATAACTTTAATTGATTTGGAAACTATTTAATTTTCATATTCAATATTTAGTTCAAAAGCATCATTTTTTTTTAGTTTTCATATTTCTACTACTGAGACTAGTGGAATTTGGTTGAAAATTTCTTAACACTTGGTTAAGAAATTAATTTTAACTAATTAACTTGACAACTATTTAACTTGCAGGCTTGTGAATTGTGATTTAATAAGTTCAAATGTACTCTTTCTATTTAAAAATATTAAGTATTTTTAATCAAATCTTACCTCCTAATAAAATTCTTACCTACTTTTAAACTAATTCTATCTTTCCATATTTACCCATATTAACTACTCTATAATAAATATAAAATCACTATTAATAGGACATTTTTAAAAAAAAGTAATGATTACACCTCGAAAGATTAAAAATACCTTACATTTTTTAACATTTAACTCCTCAAAAAACACCTTACATTTTTTAACGAAGGGAGTATCAATTTTTTTTTTTGGTTTTCATATCACTACTACTGAGAATGGTGAAATTGAGTAGAAAATTTCTTAATGTTTGGTTAAGAAATAACTCTAATTTAAGCTGATAATCTGGATCAAGTCCAAATAAGTCCAAAAAATTTTATGGCTAGACTTAAAAATTTATAATTTGAAAGAGGTTAGCCTAAATATTTGAATTATTTTTTATTATTAATAAAATAAAATTAACATTCACTTGAAACCTACACTTTACATTCATCACAAACCCACACCAAAACAATTTGCCAATGATATTAAAGGTTAATGTTTATGACTATATACAGGGTTGTGTTGGAGATGTTAAAAGGAAGAAGTCCAACTGCAGTGGGAAGTCAAAGTGATGAAGATAAGAACAGGCATCAAATGAGAGACTTATGCTATGAGTGAGAGAGGAGAGGTGGGCAACCAATAAAAATTGATGTAATTGGTAAAAATTTAGTGCATAATACATAAAGTTATAAGATGAAATCTCACTCTTGATATGAGAACATAATTGATAGGTGGTCATTGAGTATATCTATAAGCATTTTTTTTAATTTAAAGGTATGTTCTAATTTTAATGAGTTCTGAAACTTCATTTGTTTAAATTTTCTCAAACAAAAAAGAAGGCTGTGGTGGTGGGTTGTCCATTGGAAAATTGATGCTACTATTGGTTCGGGCTTTGAAGCTGAGATGCGAAAGTTGGACATTTTGGCAAATGTGGCTTTCAAGTCCGTTGACGAAGACCAAGATGTGAGGCCCACCATGAGCCCATTTGTGGAAATGCCTCAAACCCATGGTGATGATACTTCTTGGTGTTTGTGCTGTAATCATGCGATGTCTTGGGTTGGTGTATCATGGAGTCAAGAAGCAATTAATAGTTGGGAATACGTGTCAGGTCCATCGAACTACCTTCTTCTTTTTTGTTTTTTTAATTTTTTATTGAAAACTCGAGTTTTTAAGTTTTTGTAGTAAAATGGCTTATGGGATTTACTTTTTTAAGCACTAAAAAAAAGGGGGTCCAGTTGGATTCGAGCACTTATTTGAATTCATATTTATTTTAAATTTTAAAAAATTAAAGTATTATATATTTTTGAATTAAATTAAATTTATTTCAAAATATGTATTTGTACTTCAAAATTAGCAATTGAATTTTAAAACACTTTAATATGTACTTTAGAGCTTAAATATGTAATATTATAATGTCAACTTAATTTTCAAAAATTGAAAAAAAAATAAAAGTGGATTTTCAGGCCACAACTAAATATTATTAATAAGGATTGAGTTTTAAGAAATGATCAATTTCAAAGTAGAAGGACTTCAAAGCCAAACCTATTACCTATATAAGCCGGACCAACCGCGTTCCCAACTGTAGCATGCGTGCATTAGAACAATTCTGAAATAAATTATTTACTTGGCATACTCTTAACTCATCCATGGGGGTCATGTTAACTTGATAATTTATTATTAGCGTTTCTTCATTTAGTAATCAACCTTCCGTGTAAATAAGGAAAAAGAAACTAGGTGAGGCTCACGAAATATGTAAATCATTCCCTCATCAAAACATATATTATGATTATGCAAACAATTAATCACCAATAAATCGGAATATTATTGTGTTGTCAGACACTTAGACTAGAATCAACCTTATAATGTCTTTAGGGCCAATTGTTTTTTGTATATATCTAAGGGGTGTTTGGTTGGAGGGGAGGGGCAAAGGAAAAATTTAAAAAAAAAAATTCCATTTCCTCCACTCCAAATTGTGGGGATTAGGAGGTGAGGGTAAAATTTGTCACACCCTAATCAATATGCCTTCTGTAGTAAGTTCAAAAGATGTAGATACACTTCTCCAGTATCTCAATACTAATAAAATGAGGATAAAGTTTTCTATACATAATTATTTTCCTCCCCTCTCCTCTTCAATCAAATAAGGTAGCATCAAACCGCCTTCTCCATTAAAATTCCTCCCCTTCTCTCAAACCAAACACCCCCTAAATATAAACAGTTGACTCAAATATTAATTAGACTAATTAAATTGAGACAACCAAATTTGAATAAATATATATAAACACACTCTTTTCGATCCTATATATAATTCACTTTTTAAAAGAATATTGTAATTTTAAGCATAAGTCACCTTGCAAAAGTTTGTGTAGCCTTAAACTTTATTCCAAATATACCTTTATTCCCAATTTCCAATGAGAAGATAGAAACTGTTTGTTTTTAAAATTTGTGATATTTATTAGGGATAAAAATAAAAATTAAAATAATTTTTAGACAATTTCAACTATGCAACCAACTAACTTGGTTCTTGTAAGTAACTTATAATAGGGGGGAGTATATTATTTCTCTCATGCTATTTATATATTTCTCCTTAGTTACTCCATCCGTTAAAAAATACAATGCATTTTTAACTGAACCTCACTTCCTAATAAAATAGTTACTTACACTACTACAAAATATATCTTTAAGAGCGGGTGTTTAGAAGTGCTTCTTTAAAAAATGCTCTAAAATGTGAATGCAGAATTTACTGAAGCACTTTTTTAAATAAGCGCTCCTGTATGTCAGATCTTCAAGAGCGCTCCTAATTAATATTAATAAAAGATTTTTAAAAATTTAAAAATGCCTTCAGGGGCGCTCATGTAAGAGCGCTCTAAAAGACAAGCTCTTTAGGAGCGCTCGACTATGAGTGCCCTGGAAGAGTGCTATTTGGGAGCTCTCAACAATGAGCGCTCCGAAAGATCGTGTCTTTTGGAGCACTCATATTCGAACGCTCCTGAAAAGCTGCTCTTTATTTTTGTTCTTCCCTATCAGTTTTCCTTTGGTCTGCATTCAGTTTCTTTCATTCCTCTCTCTCATTTACTGTGGTCATGTGTTCCTAATGAGTTGTCCATCGAGTCTCTCGTCTATAGCAATCCGTCCGTCGCTATACCGAGTTTGTTGTCTGTCATTCCATCTCTGTCGCTGCTCATCATCCATTTCTACATCACACTGTCTCTATTTTTTTTCTCACGTCGTCTGTTTCTGCATCACGCCTTCTCTGTTTCTGCATCACTATCACTACCGTCTCTGTTTCATCACTGTCTCTGTGTTTCTACATCACATCGTGAAGTCTCCTGTCTCACTATTCCAGATTTGCATTGTTGCTGTACACCGAAGGAAGCGACACCACGAAGACCATCATTGCTGTCGGGCATCGCTGCTGTACATTAAAGGAAGCGACACTGCGAAGACCTCCGTTGCCACCGTGAAGATCATTGTTTTTCACCGTGAAGATTACACTGTGAAGGTATTTTTTTTAATAATTAATTTATAATTTAATATATTGATATATTTATATATATATATATTTGAGAATAAGTTTCACATATATTTTTTTTAATAATCAATATTATAGATAATCTAAGAATTGAAGTTATTTATATTAGAACTATGAAGTATTTGTAGTTGATAATTTAGATTAAAGTTGAGGAAACTATTTGAACATTTTTATTTTATTTATGAAATATTCTTTTAAGGGAGATTATTGTTGTTAATTAAATTACAATTGATTGACAGAATTTAGATTCATTACACTACTAAATTTTTATTTGGATGAATTGATTTTTTTTAGTTTAAATGATTGACAGATTATTGTTGTGGAATTTGATTGTTTGAGATTGTTTGATCATTTGGAAGGTTCTTCTTTTAAGGAAGATTTTGTTGAATTTTTTTATAGAAATCTAAGTCTTTTATTTCTTGAATTTTGATAATCATATTAGTGATATGGATCATAAGTGGATGTTGGCTAATCGATTATCTAGAGAATATTGGGATGGTGTGAATGAATTCATTGAATTTGTATTTTGTAGTGATCAAGACTCCCATGGAGTCATGTGTCCTTGTTTGAAATGCTGCCATGAAAAAAGAGTAAGGCTAATAGAATTGAAAGATCATTTAATATGTAATGAAATTGATCCAACTTATACTTGTTGGACCATGCATGGGGAGACAAGGAATAATGCAAATGATTAGAGGAATAGAGCATTTGATCGTGATGGTGGGACACATGATGTTAACCGTCTTGATGAAATGATTGATATGATTGAAGAGGATCTGAGGGACTGTCTTGAGATGTTTGAAAGGTTGAAGAGTAATGCTGATAAACCATTATACCCCAATTGTAAAAAATTCACAAAACTATCATTTATTTTGAAATTATACAACTTAAAAGTAGCGAATGGATAGAGCGATAAAAGTTTCATATATTTACTTGAACTCTTATAGGAGATATTACTTGAGTACAATGAGGTTCTACCTAATACGTATGAGGCTAAAAAAGTGCTCTGTTCTATTGGGATGAGCTATGAGAAGATACATGCATATCCAAATGAATGTGTCCTCTTTTAGAAAGAGAATTCAATCTTAGATAAGTGTCCAAAATGCGATGCATCATGTTATTAGAAAAATAGATGTAGCTCGGCGAAGGCATTACAGTATTTTTCTATCATACCAATATTTAGACGCCTATATAACATTACAAAAGATGCTAAACACTTAATATGGCATGCTGACGAGAGAATTAAGGATGGCAAGCTACGACACCCTATAGATTCTCCTCAATAGAAAAAGTTTGATCTTATGTACCCTGAGTTTAAGGTTGAAGATAGAAACCTACTCCTTGCACTAGCCATTAACGGAATGAATCTACATGGCATGCAAAGTAATGATTATAGTACATGGCCAATTATTTTGATGATCTACAACTTTGCTCCAGCATTGTGCATGAAGCACAATTTTATGATACTGTCATTGTTAATTTTTGAGCCTCAACAACCAAGAAATGATATAAATGTGTACTTAGCTCTTTTGATTGAAGATCTGAAGATTTTATGGGAGATAGGTATGGAAGTTTATGATGGGTATAGAGAAGAACATTTCATCTTGCGAGCAATATTATTTGGCACCATAAATGGCTTTCCTGCCTATGGCAAGTTATCAAGGTACAGTATTAAAGGACAAGATGCATGTCCAGTTTGTGAGGAGTCCACTTGTTCAGTGCAATTAGAACATTATAGCAAGAAGGTCTTCATTGGTCATCAGTGATTTTACTGCAAACACATAATTATCGAAGAAGGCCTTCAATGGCTACCCGGAGAAGGGTAGAGTTCTCATGCCATTAACCGGTGAGTAGCTCTTTAAAAAAGTTAAAGATTTAAATATTGAACTTGAAAAACCATTTATAAGTAAGATTGTTAAGAATGGTTGGAAAAAGAAGTCCATATTCTTTGAGCTACCATACTGGAAGACCTTAGATGTTAGGCATTTCTTGGACGCAATGCACATCAAAAAGAATGTCTGCGACAATCTTGTTAGCACATTACTCCACATTTCAAGAAAGAATAAGGACAGTATTAATGCAAGGATGGATTTGATTAGCATAGGGTCAAGAGAAGAGTTGGCACTAGAGAGGAAGGAAAAATGTACTTTTTTACCTCCAGCAACTCACACCTTGTCTAAAAAAGAAAAATTAACTTTCTGTGAATCCTTGCATGAAGTTAAAATGCCAGAAGGATATTCTTTAAATGTAAGTAGTCTCATATCTATGAAAGACCTCAAACTAGTAGGTCTCAAGACTCATGATTGTTATATCATCATGGAAAATTTGTTGCTGATAGGTATATGATCCATTTTACCAAAGAAGGTGTGAGCCACGATTACTAGATCTTGTTTCTTCTTTAAGGCAATTTGTAGTAAGGTGATTGACTCAGAGAAATTACCAAAGTTAGAACATGAAATAGCTAAGATTTTAAGCGGGCTCAAAATGTATTTTCCACCTTTGTTCTTTGACATCATGTTTCATTTATCATTTCACTTAGTTAAAGAGATAAAGTTGTGTGGCCTCGCTTATTTGAGATAGATGTACCCAGTAGAGCATTACTTGAAAGTATTAAAAGGATATGAAAAAAATCAAAGTTAGCCCGAAGTGTGTATTGTTGAGAGGTCCATCGTGGAAGAAGCAATTGAATTATGCATTAGATATCTCTCTAAAGCGGATGCCATTAGGTTGCCAAAGTACACAAAGGACACCAGAGGTGAACAGGGTGGAATCATTGGGAAGAAACTCATTAGCATAGATAAGATACAATGGGAGCAAGTTTATTTATATATTTTACACAACACTGAGGAAGTTCAATCATATGTCAACGAACATAAGGCAATAGTTAAGAGTTAGAATAAAGGTAAGAATGAAACTTGGCTAGCAACATATTACAACTAGCAATTTATATATTGGTTTAGAGCTCGCATCTTTGAGGTGTCCTACTCATTAGAAAGGTTGAGGTTTTTGGCCAGGGGTCTCAAATTTGAAGTATTTTCTTATACAAATTATGTAATCAATGACTTTACATTTTATATGAAAAGCCAATATGCTCAGAGAACTATGTAAAATAGTAGTGTAACACTTGTAACTCAATCAATGCATGTCTCTAGTTTTAAAAACAAGAACCCAATCTATGCAATGATGTCATATTTCAGGATTATAGAGCACATTTAGGAATTGAATTATATCAAGTTTCGTGAACCTGTCTTTTGTTACATGTGGGTTGACAATAAAAATGGCTTTTGAATTATGAATTGGGTTTTATTCAAGTCAAATCTAGTACATAAAAATTGGTATTATCTAAAGAAGTTGCAAAAACGCCAATCAAAGTGAAAGAAAAGCCATCAAAAGGATCTACTTCTGTGACTAAAGCAGGAATGACCAAACAAAATCTACTTAGTTAAAATATCCTCACCAAAATGCACTTGAAGTAATTATGCGAACAACATTTAAAAATAAGATTTGTGAAGTAGAATTTGAAAAGGAGATTTATGGTGAAATGATTAGCGAAAAATTAGCGGTTGAAAATATTAATGAGATTCTAACTAAGGATTAGCTACAAACCACACAATTAGTTTATACATCAGGTACTTTCTAAATTTTATTGTTTATTGTGGTATTTATTTAATTTTAGTTGTGAATGATTCTATTTGTTTTCATTTTAGGTACTTATATCATACTTTTGTGGTGCTGGGCTCATTGATAACAAAATTTTCATTTATTAACCCTCACAACACTAGTACCTACAGTGTTGAGTACCATTTTCAAAAGATTACTGATTCATTCAAAGCTAAAGGCAAAAGAAACATGCTATTTTTAGCTCTTTACAATCCACGGTAAATTGTTATTGTTGTTTATTTTTAAATTTAGTTGATATTTTAATGAAATATTTTATTTTTTTAGGCAATATTAGGTGCTTGTTTGTATCAATGCATTTATCCCTGTGATTTATCATCTTGACTTATTAAGAGATAATGACTTTAAGAACTACAAATCTATGAGGATATTATTTAATCAATAAGTTTTTAGTTCTATATTATTTATATATGTTTATTATAATAATTAGTTTTTACTTAGTATGCTTAATCATTATATAATAGGGCTCTAGCACATTATCGAGGTGGTGAAGGTCTCCCTCCAAACACCGAAAGACCTAATCTTGTTGAGTTTTATTCATGAAAAGAATAAAGGTTTGCATTATTTTTTTAATAAAATAAGTTGGTATGTATCTAAATGATTGTTTGATTGATATTTTATGTTCGTTATTTTGAATATTTTGTTCTGGATTGATGTAAAATTTTTAAAAAATTATGGAACTTTCAAGTTATAGGGGAGAGTTTGCTGGATTTTCGACAGTAAATACTTGTATCATATATATGCCTTTATCCCTGAAGTATTTTAAATTAAGTTAAAATTTATTTCTACCATATTTTGATAATGACATCTTTCATTGTTTTATAGGTACCTATACAATTATAAGGTTGGGAGTGTAGATACTATGTTATGAGCTTATGAGAGAAGTAATCACACAACAAGAGTTGATCATTTCTAAAAATGTAAGTCAAAAGCTTTGAAATTAAGTTAATATAATGTTAATTACTTATATATTGCTTTCATATCTTGTGTAGTATTTTATTGGAGTAAGATCTTTGCATTTTACTTTGAACAAATAGAAGATTTAGTTGAAGAGTGGTTAGAATATATTATTGGCTGTTTGTGATAGGAAGTTAGATTTCAATGTTAAAAAAATAAAAATAGTTTCATTTGCTAAGCTTGTTAGAAATTAAACTAATTAGTTAGGAAATTGAAATTGTTGTATCAATTTCAAGTTTTTTCTTTGTATATAAATTTTTATGTTGATATTATTTCTGAATTAGTTTTTGATATTGTGATTAGTCATTGTTAAAGAGATATAAAAGGAGAAATTTTAAAAAATCTATTTAAAAAAAAATCTACAAGAGCACTCTACATATGTCACTCTACAGGAGCTCACATCAGATGAATGCTCCTGTATGCTGATATATGGGAGCGCTCTTCTAGTGAGCGCTCCCATATGTGCCTCAGCCAACCATTTTTGGCCCTTATATATGGGAGTGCTTTTTGAAAAGCGCTCCTATACATTTTGGAGCGCTCAATATGGGAGCGCCTTTGAAGCGCTCCCTAAGATAAAAAAAAAAAAAAACACTCCCATAAACTTATTTTATAGTAGTGTCACTTTTAAACTAACCTTATCTTTTTATATTTACTCCTATTAAATATCCTACAATAAATATAAAGTCATTATCAATAGGGGCACTTTTAAAAAAAAAGACAAATGATTACACCTCGAAAGGTTAAAAATATCTTACATTTTTTAATATTTAATTTCTTAAAAAATATCTTATATTTTTTAACAAATGAAGTATAATATATTTATTTTGTTATTAATATGTTCTACATGAAGCATTGCGCCAAAAAAAAAAACACAGAAGATCCAAATTTCTTTGAGAGGCAAGATAGAGATAAATTGCACTAGATAGCAAGAGTAAAGGATCATTTGGATACGGGCAATATTTTCCTTTAATTATGTAAGTATATAACCAAAAAAAAAAAATATTTTCCTTGACAAGGGCAGCAACGGTGAGAATGTGAGAAAACTTTTTTTTTAAAAAAAGAAAATTGATAAATTTACAAACAAAATAAAGCTCTAAGTTTATTTTACTGGATTCAAATTAAAGATAAACATTATTCATATTTGAGATATACAAGAGTCAAAAACAAGGAAAGACAAGGGAGAAAAAAAAGATAATTAACGTAACACCCCAGGGGGATTTCCTCTCTCAGACACGAAAAGAAAGAAAGAAGGTAATTCTATAGTATTATTACAGCAGAAGCCAAATCTCAGACCTAGACATATGGAGATTGATAATACCACAAGAAACAATTGATGATACCATCAACGAAACTGCATATATGGACATTTTTAAGCCGTCATGCGCATGACTAAGAAGCATCATTTTCATGGCACTGAAGCATCTCAACAACTTGGCTCATGGTGGGCCTCGCATCTTTGTCATCCTCCACGCAATTCAAAGCCACACTTGCCAGAGTTTCCATCTTCATCTTCTTAACCTCAAACTGTGATCCAATGGCTGGATCAATTATTTTCTCCACCCAACACGACGATGTCAACGACGACCCTTCCTCCAACGACGTCGTTCTCTTCCTCTTCTCTCTCACCCACGTCACAAGCCTCCCATTCTGTGCCTCTTCTCCTTCATCACTCCGACTTCCATCGTTGTCGCACTCCTTCCTGTTAACATCTCCAACACAACAATTCCATAGCTGTAAACATCCACCTTTGACGTTATTGGCAGATTGAAAACCCATTCCGGTGCCATGTAACCTCTCGTTCCTCTTATCATTGAGATGCTTTGAGCGTTCTGTTCATTTCGATTCAGAAGCTTAGATAATCCAAAATCTGCTACCTTGGGTTGATAGTTTGAAACTAGAAGGATATTCTGAGGCTTTATGTCACAATGCAGAATCCACTCCAAGCATTCTTCGTGTAGGTATGCTAGTACTCTTGCTGTTCCCAGAGCGATATTGTATCTTTTGGTCCAACCCAGAGTGTTTGATTTGAGATTTTCTGCTAAAGAACCATTTTCCATGAACTCATACACCAATAGTCTATGCTTTCCCTCAGCACAATACCCCCACATTTCAATCAGGTTCATGTGATTAAGCTTACCGATTATGCTCACTTCTGCTAGAAATTCAGCTTCATCTCGTTTGGCTCCAATGTTGTCATTATTCAGCTTCTTTATTGCAGCGATTCGCTGATCAGGCAATACTCCTTTGTACACTATTCCACCTGCTCCTCTTCCGATTTCTTCTGTGAATCCTTTCGTTGCTTGTTTTAGTTCAGAGTAAGTATATTTTCTGAACCCAAAAGGAGAGAGAAAATTGTACCCTTGTTGATTGACATCTGATTTTTGTTTGGTTCTCATCAAAGAGCACGAAGTTATAGAGATGAAGAGGGCTTCAAACACCCCAAGTGCAATGGAAAACCAAAGAAAGAACTTCACAAAACTGCTGACATGTCTCTTGGTATAGGCTCTTTCCAGCTTTACTGAACAGACACGACCATTTTCTTGAGCAGATTCTTCATCCGCAAAGAACGAACCATTATTTCTTCTGGTTTTAGGCAGTCTCAAGTAGGTTGTTCCTCTGAAGTTTGGTGATCGACGACCATTGAGCAGAACTTTTTTCGTATAGCATTGAAATAAGCCATCATTGTTAAAAGAGTACTGAAATGCCCTGCACTCACAGTCTTGTGAGCATTCATTCTCACAATCACTAAAACTGATATTTTCTTATAAATATAGTCATACCCATATAGCTCAACATCAGGCATTTGAAGAAGGTGGCTCATTTCTATCGCATGAGAGCTGAAATTAGGTTCACCACCCATAAGACAATCGCTATGGTTCTTCACTCTATATCCCGGAAGACATGAGCACTTTCTTCTTTCCCTTGGATCGTGCGTGCACGTGCTGTTAGCACCACAAAGTCCATGCACCAATACAAGGACTAGATATGGCTTGCCACGACACATTACCCATGGATCATTCTGATGTTGTCGGCTGTACACGCGAATGTTACCATCAGGATCCATCTTCAATCTCTTTGAATCACAACCCCATAATCCGAAGTTATGAATCCGAAATTAGTTGTTGAGTTTGAAAGTTCGATAGAATCTATCACTGCGATTCTACTACTGTTATAGGTGGTCCTTCCTGCTTCCCAACTCAGAAGCC
>NW_026555343.1:4527467-4574963 GCF_029017545.1 Prosopis cineraria
AGGCATGACTGGGTTAAATTCAAGGATTATTGATACAATTAAGAACAATTGTTTCAAAAAAGCTCTTAACATTCACATATATTTGAAATTGAGACTTGTATTTAAGTGATCATAATGAACCAAATTTCAATATTAAAATAATTCATTATGGTGATTCATGATCAACAAAAAGTGATAAATCAATATAAATATGTTCATAAATCAACATAAGGTTGTTAGTTTAGTGACCAAGTATAGGACTATAACTTCTAAGTTTTTTTACTTAAAAGGTACTAATTTAAGACAACACTTCAATATTTATAAATGTCTCTCTTACCGTCACTCATTTTAGAAATTTAACTATTAAAATTATTGTATTTGTCTTTAAATGCATTAGAGATAAAGTCAAATCATTATTTTTTAATATTAAAATTTATTGTATTTGTCTTTAAATGCATTAGAGATAAAGTCAAATCATTATTTTTTAAAAGTTCATTCAAAGATGTTCATTGTATAAAAGAAATTCATCATTGACCCAATTGGCATCCAAAAAGTGAAATAGGTGAGAGTGAATTAAGTTTAAAAAAAAACTGCTGCTCACATCTTAAAAGACATTGTGTATAGCTTTACTTTTCATTTTTTTTAGTATATTTTTTAGAGAGCCATGCAAACAATTTCTCTCCCTCTTCTCATATAACCAAGCCCACTTCTCAAGCAATTTCTCTCCCCTTTCTCATATAACCCAAAACCCACTTCTCATCTTTCTCTCTCTGATTAAGGTTTAAAGAACATTGGGCTTGCTTGCTTGAGCTTGACCTCCAGCAGACAATGAGAATGGAATCAAAGGAGAACAAATGGAAGAGGATGTTGCTGTTGTTTATTCCAAGGACCAGTACAATATCATTTCAACTTTCAGGCAATGGAATCAAAACTTTTGCTATATATCCTGGTTACGTTTAATCCAGCTGACAATTTTTTTGTTATTAGGAGTTACCATGTGGTGAAAATGAGAGGGAAAGAAAAAGAGAGAGTAAATAAATGAGGATGGTGAATGTATAATGAATTTTCCCATGCCGCACCTGTAAAGTTTAAATATAATATTTACAAGTCTAAACGTTGCATTTTAATAGTACATTGAGCAAAACGATTCTGCACTTTTAAAAGGTTTAAATAACTATAACTGTGCATTTGATTCCATATTATCCACAAAAATATATCGTGACACCATTGGATTATTTCTGTTAAAGAGTTTTTTTAAGAGAAATTATTAAAATAATATAAATTAAAAGGAACATGCACTGGTTGCCATGTAAAATTTAAAATTTCCAGTCAGCATGTTTTTACTAAGAAACATACAATTGAAACGATACACTTAACTGCCTAACAATATTTTCTTTTTTTTTTTATCCACTTAACAAGAGGTCTCAAATTGATGGTTAAAAAACAAGAGACCGCAAATTTCGGGCCTAAAAATACACCAACGTTTATGATAGAATTTCTACTAAAAAAGAGTCCCAATTCAGCTCAATTTGAATTAATTCAAGCTCCTATCAAACTCAGCTCGATGTGAAGTTGGTACCTGATATGATGTTTGGATAAAAAAAAATCAAAAACTAATTAAGATTTTCCTCTTGACATTTTCCCCATTTTATTCCCATCCAATGCTTTTAAAACTGAACCAAATATTAAATAAAAAATGTTAGTAACTTTGGGTTCAAATAATCCAACCCGATTGAACCAATAATTGAATTAATGACTGAATCAATGACATAAGAGTTAAATTAAAATAAATTATATATATAATAATAATCTAAATATAAAAAATAAATATAAACTTACAATTTAACTTAAAAATAAAATTAAATATTTTAAACTTATTATGACTTAATAAATCATATAATACAACATAATATTAAATAATTAAAAAATAAATCATTATAATAAAAAAGAAAAAGGAAAAATAATATTTTTTAAGCTATCCATTTTTTAAGGATCGGATCCAACTCCTAATCCAAAACAGTCTAACCTAACTGTTCAATCGATTTTGTCAGTTTGATCGGGCCATTAACCTGACCAATCAACAACGAACAGTCCAGTTTGAGTTTTCAATCATTGATTTTATATATATGATGGTTTATTAATTTCTTATGAATGAAAAAAAAAAAGAAGCCAGATGGGTCGTGCAATCAGTGACGGGCAGAAGAAGGAGAGAGGAGACAGGATCATTAGGAAATGGTAAAAATTAATTGCATTCCACACGTGAGAGATAGAAGTCAAAGGTTCATAAATCACCATGGATGAACGTTACTGAGGCAAACATCGATGTTTACTTTAACGACATCAACAGATGGACTCTAAACCCAAAACTCAAATCATCAGAATATGAAATACAAATAATTAAATTTCAGCGAATCCTTCACTATTTTTTCTTGCCTCCACCAACTGCGTTATTCCCTCCTGCAGATTGAGCTGCCTTCCTTGTTGCTTTCTCTTGTAATGCCTTTGCATCTCTGCAAATCACAGGCAGAATACACAAGACCAAGGTATTAGAAAGCATTCAACATAGACAGACAACAACAAAATCTTATTCATGCATAATTCAATTTCTGGAGTAATGTGGCAGCAAGATCCTATGGAGACCAGACCTGAGATTATAATGAACCAACCTTAAATCTCCACTCACACTTAAACTAATAAAAAGTATTTCAATAATTGCAGGCCACGCTTGGTTACCTCCACAGGAAAGGAAAGAAGTATTCCATCCCATTAGATGAAATTTGAGATATTTAATCTCCATTATACCCCCGATATCATTACTTAACATTAACTATGCATATATTTTTAATTTTTTTTATTCAAGGACATCAAAAACACTTCTCAGGAAATCGCTTTTCTGTCCCATTGCCTTGTTCATTCCATCCTGATGGGGCAGATCAATTGGTATCATAAATAGTACTTTATGTTATGCATCATGATCCATTATCATAGTCTAGAAGCGGCTAATTTGAAATTTTACGGGTGAATAGACAGTGGTTTGAATGTTCATAAATAGAACTAACAATATACGATTCATATGACACAACTAGAGTTCAAAGGAGCATTGTTCCCGAAAAAGAAAAGAGTGATCAGATGGAATATAAGAAACTAAAATTCTAATTCAACTTATAAAGAAGAAAAAGTTGGATGACAGAGAGAGAAAGAGAGTTAAAAAGTACAACCTTTCCCGGCGTTGTTCAGGGGTTAAACCATCGTTCCTAGGTTGCTTGCCTTTAGTAGTAGCCCTAGCTTGAGCTCGTTCTCGATCTCGATCCCTCTGGTTTCCACGTGCGCTTCAGTTAAAGCTAAACAAAAGAACAAAGAAGGGGGGGAGAAAAAGAAGAAGCATCAAGTAGTTTCCAGATAATATCTCAGATTTTCTAGCCAACGAAACGGCGAGACAATCAATCCAAGATCAACATAGTTCGTTAAAAGAAAATACAAGCCTTTGTGAAACATATCAAAGGATATGAGTCATTGTTGTTGATTGATTCTTGTTGGAGCCGATAGCTAGAAAGCACAGAAAGATAGAAATCAAGAAACAATCAAATAATCAATCCCAGAAAAATTAGGAATATTTCGGAAGAGAAAAAAGAGAGGAAGAGAAATTGTACCTGAAGAGGAGAAACGACTGACAGAGAATGCGTGGACTCGGGCAAGAGAGATGCGACTAAGAAGGGACAGGATTTGGAATCGAAGAGTCTAGACGGGGAGAGAGATAAAGGAAAAGCAAAACGAAGAAAGCAACTTTATTGGATGAGAAGAAAAGACATGTTACAGTCTGTTTGGTTTCCAAAGCCTAAAAGTTGAGTGAAATTTCATTTGATAAAAATTAATTATTATAATAAAATTTATATTTAAATATATTTTTTAAAAATTAATTAATACATTAAGAATTATTTAAATTATGAGTGTAAAATATAATTTTAAATATATAATTATTAAAAATAATATTAATTTATGAAAATTTATAATTTTTATTGTATAAATGTAATATATTTAAAATATTTAAAAAATATGATGAAGATTTTAAATAATATAAAATTTGATCTATAAAGCTGAAAATTTGATATTTAGTTATTTATATTTTTAATTTATAATTTTAAAAACTTATATTTTTATTATACATTGATGCTAAAATTAATATGATTAATTATTCAATTTATAATTTATAATGTTAAAAATTTGATATCTAATTATTATTATTGAAATGATAATTATATTTTTAATGAATTAAATATTTTTTAAATAAAAAAATAAGAGATTAAATTTGAGATAGTATGGTTAAATAATACTTCACTTTTCAAATTTACTTTTTAAAAACTACAAAATGCAATTTCCAATTTTTCACATTTAAATCAAATTAGGAAGTCTTTTTTAAAATACATTTAATTTCATAAAATGATCACAAATAATTTTTCACATTCAAAAAGTAAAAAAAAACACTTTTACAATGTGAAAAGTAAATAAATCAAACGGTGCCTTAATTTTAAAGATTCTTTAATTACAAGTGTATGTGTTTAGCTAGAGACGTGTTCTCCATTTCACATTTCACAATCCTTTCAATAGATAAAAAGCTGAAAAACAAGATAGAGAATATTCTTTTTTTAAATTCTAATTCTTTCTCTCTCTCTTTTTCATTTCTTTCGTTTTCATGTTCATTGCTGCAACCACTTTGGAAAAGTCATTAAATTAACTTTTTAGAAGTCCAATGAAAGTTTTTTAAATTTATTTTTAACTCTAATCTTATACTTCTTCCTATCTAGATTATGAGTCACCTCTTAAAAGGCAAACTTTGTCCACAATATTAGTCAATCAAATTAGGATTTTGTATTTTAAAATAGAATTCCCAAAATACCCAACTCTTTCTCTTTCTCACTTTCTCTTTCTTGATACTTCTAACTTGCTCTCTCTCACTCTCTCTTCCACTTGTTCTCTCATTGTCTTCGATCTCTCTTTGTCAATCACCTCTTACCATCGAGCTCATCATTCCTCTATTGCAATTCCTCCTTCGTTGTAGTTCGCACAAGTCTCGTCGATAAATTTGTGGTTTGAGATATCACTAGATTCTCGCTGATGGAAGAGTGTTTTGAGGGTCTGTTGTGGGATCAACTAATAAGGTGAGTAGTCGATGATTCTTTTGATGGGGAAGAAGATTTACGGCCACTTGACTTCTCTGGAGAGATAACCTCTTTAAATCAAAAGTTTTTGAAGGCATCTCATCTAAATGATTCTTCCCTTACGTCTTTTTACTTAGTCTAGGCTGTGCATGAGAAAAAGGTACAATCGTTTGATTTGAATAAAGAGGCAATCAAGGATGGCGAAGAAGTAAGTGGTGGTAACGGCAACTTGATTCTAGGGTTTGGAAAAGCAAGTGAAAAGAAGAAGATTGTTCACCCATTCGACCTGAATAAGTTTCCATTTCCAAAGGAAGACTATAAACATCTGACTAAGGAAGAGAAGGACTATAAGCAATTTGTGTATGACACTTTGCATTATATGCTTTGATTAGTCTCAAATTTCTATGCCTTTTGTGTAATTTTGGTTAGTCTAGAATTTAAGCTTATTTTGATCCATGATGGAAGTTAAGCTTATAGTGTGTTAGTCTAATGGATGATGATATTCGAGATGATGATATTCTATTTTATTAATCCACTTATATTATATGTGCATCTCTATTATGTTCTATTTTGTTACAATGCATGTGTTCTGTTTTAATGGAAAATGGATCTTGTATTGGGATCTTATAAGAGAGAGATTTGGCCAAGATGTAGCCTTTCTAAGTGAGCTTTATTATTGCTCTTAGTTTCCCCATTAGAAGATAACTTAAACTAGAAAATGAGATTTGGTGTCTTCAACTATTGCATTAAAATTTGGAAATACCAAGTGATAAATTTTTCCTAGTATGGTTCTTATACCTTATAAATTCATGAGCATTAACCAAAGCTGCAACCTTTCTTATCTCAGCTTCAGTTGCATTCTCTTTCCCATAGGCAATGTTTTCTTGAATGGTCCCACCAAAAAGGGTTGGTTCCTAACTTACAAGGGCAATATATGACCTTAGCTCTCTCAAGTTATAGGATTTGATATCCAATCTATGCACACCATTCCATCTACTGGTTTGTAAAATCTTTCAGTAAGAGCAATAATAGTTGATTTACCATACTGCTTACTTTAGATAAGTTAGAAGTCATGCTTTTGGTTTCTGCAATAATATAAGCACTGAAGAATAATATATAAAATGATTCTTTTAGCTCTTAAATCTCAGTTCTTTTTTTAAACTCACAACTAATTAATACACTTTGTTCAGATTTTCTCCTATTTTTTAAATCAACTTCATTCCATGCATGAATTAATTTCTCTTGCATTACTTTGTTCAGATTTGTGTCACTTTAATTAGTTTCTTCCTTTATCTTCTTTGTTTAACATCTATTAAAAATTAATGCTTCATTTTCAATGGCATCTATTATAAAATATTAACTGTTAATATTATGTGTTGCAATTTACATGACAAATTGTAACACAAAATATTAATGACCAAAACATAGAGGATCCACAAAAGTATCCACCCCTTAATCTGAATCATCTATCACCTTGTGCTAAGTGCTCCAATACTTCTTCAACTAGGTAGGGGTCACACTTAAGTTGATTATGCAGTTCCCCTCTTCTTTCCATAATATCCTTCTTCCATACTTGCTTGTCTTTCTATGACTTGCATCCCCTGTTTCCTTAACTTGATGCCAAATGCGTTGTGAAATATCTCCTTTACTAATCATACTTAACCAATTAAACTTATGGTAATCAATAAATTAACCCATTTAGGAGATTACCAAGTTTTTTATTTTAAAATCAAGGGATCTTAAGTTTTTCATATGAGTTTAAACCATTCATAAACTCTTATATCAAAGAAAAAATAAGTTACGGAAGTATGAGATACTTTAAAGGAGTTAAAGAAATTAAAAATAATTGATAAAACAACGTATTTGTTGCAGAACAGGGCAATGCGCCATGGTTTGTGCACATCATGCCATAGCATGTTGCTCTTTATGTCACGTGTCACAGCTTAGGCGCTAATGCATTACAGCATATTCCACATTTTCTTGATAGCTAATTTTACTATCATTTGACAGCAAAATCAGGCAACTTTTGATGCGCTTTGATTCTCTGTCTGACGTTTGAATGGCATGATCTAGGTATTTACAAAAAGCTCTTTTCATAAATTAACTAATGGCACAAGTTTCACTTTCAAAACAAGTCACACTAGGAATTTGGATACTGAAACATATTTTCACAACTTTTACAAAAAAAAGGTGTCTAAAACCTATAATAAATGCCAAAGGTATTCCTAACATCCAAACTATATTCCTTAGACCTACGACTACTAGTATAACACAACACATGCTTACAATTGCCAGTATGGTATAAAATCACTCCTCAACCCTTTTTAATACCAAAAACAAAAAGGGAAGGTAATTTGTCTTGCATTGCATCAAAATTAATCATAACATGTTTGAAACATCATTTCTACACTTGCATTAGTATTTTAGCCCTATCAACATATATAACTTATCACATGCAATTTTTCAAGGCCTAAAATATAATTGAATCATTGAAATAACCATATACTACAAATGTAACCAGAAACACAACCTAGAATTGGCAATAATATTCTATTATATAAAATAAATATAAACTAGAGGCATACAGTAGGAATATATTAATTTCTAAGCCTCCTAAGCTTTCTCCCTCATAGCACCAAAGCTAAAGCCTGTAAAATGTTAATTAAAATGGGTGAATCTAGTCATTCAGTAACTGAGGTAAAACCTACCTTATGCGATTATATATTAATTGTAATCAAACAAATATATATGAGATCAAATTCTTAAAACATGTTTGGACAGATATCATAAATTATTATTCTAGTTAACACATTTTTCATCTCACACTTACTAGGTACATAGTCACAAGACACCCAGACATGTAACCATAACCCGATATATCACACGACTTGTTACAACTCAAAATGTGTGACATGTCATATAAACTCATAGGAAATGATCAACCAACCTTATACCCTCCTTATTTCCTCCGATTGAAATCATAGGCTATATCATTGAATAGGGCTCTATTTGTATGACTGAACTACTTAAACCCACCAATCGTGAGGTGTGACTTGGCCAAAAATCACTACTCACTTTTGGACCATGGATTCCTCCACTTTTAAATCTTTAGGGTGTCTATGCTCTAGGCTAATTCTCTTCGATAAACTAGTAGAGATAGCTAGGTTCTAGTTCCTCAATAAATTATGGGATAGTCCCTCGAAAAACTGTCAGACAAGGCTAAGCCTCCTAAACCCTGGACAAACTCCTGCCTATTGATCATGCCATATACAATGCTCACTCATTTTCATGTTCTCATTTATTGATTATCATAATCAACACATTGGGCTCACGATCACGTGCTACCTAAGTGAGTATCTAATTCAATTTCAAAACATTATTCTCACTTATCATAGCAATCAATTCTTTATCAATCCATATTTACCTCATCATAATAACACATTCATCTTCCCGAAGGTATATACATGCTCCTAGTTTGAAAACTATCTTGATTTCACATTTGTATCACAAGCTAGATATAACATTATGTGTAAAAAAGATGTCCTAAATTAAGACATAAATCATCACACTAACCATAGTTAATTAAGAACCAATCCAAAATGATTATCCTAGAAGAGATTAATCTAAACAAATCTTTAACATGTATTTTTACAAATGATTCAAAATAAAGGGATCTCAAGTCTTTAAAATATTTCAAAAACTTATATCATTCAATTAAATATATGTGGAAGCATGATAAATGAAACATATCTCAACATGGAAGAAAAACTTCCCCCTTTATTTTCTCTCTATGTCTTACTCCATAATATATATATATATATTTACAACGTAACACTTGGCCATTCAATCCCTTCCATACCTGGTAGCGGGGGGCCAAGATCTCAATTACATTTATCATAATGACTATTACCTAGTCATCATACTCTATATATTATCTATTCATCAATAGCTCATCATATGCATGGATTTTCTTTTTCATTTACATATAATTAATATCAACTACTCTGGACATCAAAAACACAAGGGAAGACTATAACAACATTCAAGTTCTTAAATTAAGTAGGTAAGAACTATTTTCATTTGTACAAATATTTTGGCTCATTAATATAAACACAAGCATCCAATCACATTTTCAAGGGCCTAAAATACATTTCCATCCAACACAAAACCCATAATGCAAGTGGATCTAGAATGCATTATCCTAGTTGGCAATATTATAAACTAAATACACATATCAAAATAAAAAGAGAAAGGAATACAAAAGTGATTATTATCACTTGGCTTAATGCCCTTTTTCTCTGTTCTTCCCAAATGAGCTAATGCCTGTAATATGTTAAAAAAGAGGGGTGAGTACAACCATTTAATAACTAAAATATATCTAAGTTATATAAATACATGATAATTAATCATAAATACAAGTAGCTAATAATTTATCAAGATGATTATGTAAACAATCAGATCAAGATCATGATAATCACATTAACATCTAACTCATGTGAATAATTTAAAGAATAAAATTGAGTACAAAATTGGCTCGATTGCCCACAAGTACTAAGTATTTGTACAAAATTGGCACAAATGGCCACATATACATTATTCACATATTTATCACATGTTCTCATTTCCACAATTACAATCATATTTTCAAACACAGCCATCAATCATTTAAATAGTATGATAATAATAATATGTATGATCAATCTCTTCCTTATACCCCCCTTATTTCCTTTGACATGAAATCCGTGGGCCAACAACCGAAAGGGATCATCCATGTGGTGAGACTATCCAAAGCCTTAATTATAGCGTGAGGGGTTACCAGGCTAGGGTCACCTTACTCAATTATGAATACGGTTTCCCCTAAATCACATACTATGGGGTGTCATATTCAAGACTAGCTTTACCCAAAGCTTCAAGTAGGTCAGTAGGGTTAATTTCCTCAATAGGAACAATGTTATAGTACCTTACAAGGCAAGTAGCGGCTATAACCCTTAAGAGTATTGGTTGATAGCCAAGTACCATATGGATTTTACACAAGCGTTAGCTCCTTCACTAAGGCGAATTCTTGTCATATGATCATGCTCATGAAAGATGTATTTCAAAAACTCATATACATACAATTTGCAATTATCCCACATGCTCATCAACTTTCTTACTCAACAATCATCATATTTCAACCATGCCTTTTGCATCAATTTTTATATTACCACATAAATTACATTAACATCATATAAAACTCAACATGCTCATCTACAATTCATTACTATGCATAATCTACAATTTATAATCAAGAGCATACACATCATCATCAACCACAATCTCATTACTCACATCAAGTCATAATTAACTTGGTCACAAATTATAGAGTTTCAACAAAGCCATAATATGCATTACAAACAACAATTCAAGATTTAGACACACACACACACACATTCATTTGTTTTACAAACATAAATAATTAATTAACACTCAAATGTATAAAATAAATTTCTCTCGGTTATATCAACCTTTGAGAGACTAAAAGTTATCTCTCAAGTTACAACGCTTCCAAAGCTTTTTAAAGCTTGAATGATGCCAAAAGAAAATTAATCTATAATTAATATAATTTTCACTCATATTCCAACACCTAAGTATTTATTTTATTTTATTTCATTTCTTTAAGACCTTAATCTTAGTCTCTTGAGTTCTAAAATTTAATTTTATATATTTGAACCTATCTACTTAATTCAATAGCTCATTCACAATAATTTCATTGAAGTTTGGCTAAAATTATCATTCAAACAATTTCTAATATCAAAATTTCCCTTTTCATTTCAAAAATTCGCACATAAAAATATTTAAAAATTGCAAACTCAGTCTCAAGTTTAGAATCATTATTCTATAGCCATAATAATTTATTTTCATCTCAAATAACCATCTAGACATCAACAAATCAACTTATATCTTCAAATTTAACCAAAAATCTACCTAAAAATTTCTAAGGATAAAATCAAAGGCCTCAAAATCCAATTCTATTAACAAAACAATACTCTAAGATATGTATTACACTATCAACAATCTTAATAATAATATTTATTCATTAAAAATTTATTCATCTTTCAAACCCTAGATTTCTCATAATCTGCACATAAAAAATTTAAGGGAAAATTCAACTAAGAAAAATATTTGGGACACTTATATAGTCTTAGAATATTTGAAATCTCAATTGAAATATCCTACTATAGAGCTTCACCTTCTAAATCAACTCCAATCGCGACGTCTCTCTCTCTCTTGCTCGCTCTCTACATGCAGACATAGAAACGAAAAGGAAGAAGAAGGGAAATGAAAAGCCAAAAGGTTGTGTTGGCTTGTTTTTAAAATAGTGTGGGTCCCACGTCAAGAATTCACACCACTCTTTCTTTCTTTCTTTTTTATATATACATATTAGCTCACACACATCTACGATTTCGTCTCCCATCTCCTTTTCTTTTTCTTATTCTTTTTTTGTTTCTTTTAATATATACTAAACACACACACACACACACACACACACACACACTAACATCTATCTCTCTTCTCCTTTTCTTCTTTTTTAATATATAATAATAATTCTCTAATTAAAATTATTTATCTCCAAATATTCCTTTAAAATTACTCATTTACCCTTGATTAACTTAATTAATTCTGGGTTAAATTTTGAAATGTTACATTATACACATTCATATTTTCAAAACATAGATTGAAAGTATTAACATGCTTTCACGTTGAAAATCAACTCATACATGTGACAATCCACATTATCCACAATTAACAATCAATTGATATATAACTACTCGGAATAGAGCTCCTTTGGTTACTTCGAACTTTTGAGAAATTAAAGGTTTACCCCTCAATAATTTAAGCTTCCAAACTTGATTTTTCCCAAGCAAAAATGGTGTTCAAGAGCTCAATCTATAATTATCAATTATTTAACTCATCAACATTGCTAAACACACATTTCAATTCTCATCTTACATTTCTAGATTACCTAATGCCCACTTTGTATAAGTTTAGGCCTATTCATTGGTTATATTAACTCTTTTTAGTCTCCAATAACATTAATAAGCCATTAAACTCTCATTAATGGCATTACAGCTCTCTCAACAACCTTCATTAATATCATTTTTGCATAATAATGAGGTCCAACCACTAGAAGTGACAAAATTTAATATATCTAGGTTTAAATACTCTAATCTACTCCCATTAACTCTATTTAAATTAATGCATTCGAACCCATAACCTATGTGGATCAAAAAAATTATCTTCCACTATCAAACTCTAACCAAAAACTCATAAATGTGGAAGAAAAGGGGTAGATTAGTGAGTATGATACTTATCTTTGGTGTTTGTAGCCTTCAAAATGCTTTCAATGTCATCCAAGAATAAACCCTAGCAAAGCATAAAATGTCTCCCTCGTTCTCTCCTTTTTCTCCTTTCTATTTCTACCTCAGTTTGCAATTGATAAGTTGCAGAAAATGGCTATGTGCCGTGATGAACGCATAATGTGCCATTATGCATGGCACAGAGAGAGCCTCCACAGGCATGTCAACATACATGCACTGTAGTGGCTTGGTCCACAAGCAACAACGCATGGCACGGAGTCTTCCTTCTTCACTTTTCTTCCTCTTTTCACATCTGAGTGACCCTATTCTTCTTCAGACCCACTTTTATGGTTGAAATCACAATCAAACACGCCCATTAAACCTCTTTGGCTACAAACCTCACTACCAACTTAATTAATCTAATTACGTTTAAATAACCAGATTAAAATTTGAGAATGTTACACATTGAACGACTCTAATTGAAACTGAATATGCTGAAGCCATCTCTCTTGTTGTAATATTATTCAATTTACCTTGACAATTTGAGTTTAACAATATCTTATAAATGGATACACGCTTTTCATTTGATAAGAACCTTTTTCTTTTACATGGTAGTTGCCTTGGTGATTTAATTGTATTGTCCCCTATATCTGTCTATATTTCAAAAGTTTATAGATGTTAGATTTCTTGACAGACCATATAATCGAATGAACTTTTTTCTGCAGAAAAAATGCTCAAGGGAGGTTAGGCTACATTTCAAATTAAGCAAGCTTATAGGAGATGAAAAAGATGCAAGCTATAACAAGGTACTCTACTTGTTAAGTTATTAAATTTAATTACACATTCATATTGAGAGTTGTTACTGGTATAGTGCTATGTAGGTATATTGGGATCTTACTTAATTTAAATAAATTGTGAAAACTTATTAGGATTCAAAAATAGAGTGTTAATGAATTAGGGGTTTGTAATTGGAGCATGAGGTGAGGATTTTTATTAATGCTTTTAGTTGTGTGGTTTTCTCAGCGATAGAGTTTTGTTCTATGTATCTAATCTTTATGGGATGTCAAGGCTCATAGCTCTTTTGGAAAGCTTATAATTGTTCTATTTCAAAGAGGTTGAGTTGATTTTATGCATGGATGTATTATTTTTTCTCTGCTTGGTTTTGTTTGGTTACTTTTGCACATCTAGAATAATTTATTTTCTACCATTACTATTTACTTTCTAATAGTATTTTCTCCTTATATTTTACCCAAAAATAGATTTTTTTTAACTTTAAGTACTATGTATATTTGACATCCAACCAAAGTGATTGTTCTAATCTAAGCTAAGATTCGCCATATATTTTGCGAAACTTTCTAAATTACAATTGAGATGCTTAGCAGGATGTGGGATAAGGTAGTGTCTTAGTTGGAATTTAGAATATCAACATTTTTATTGAAAAGCACAAACCTACATAAAACTAGTTTAGGTGTTGAATTTTTAAGATTTTGAGTATAGTCATACAATTAAATGTTACAAATGATTATAACAAGTGAGCAAATGATTATCCATTCTTAATAAGAGATGGTAGGGTTAATGCAACTAATATGTCTCAATGATCTAGAGATGGTATGGTCAATGCAACTAATCTGTCTTAATAAAATTTGCATTACAAGGTCAATATTTTCCACCAATGATCTTTCACTAGAAAAAAAAAATCATTCTGAAACTTCCATCTCCAGTGTCATATTTATTTCTTCTAATGAAATCCTTTGTACAAAAGGAATAAATTAGAGTGAAATCCAATAATCCATTTAGCCATATGTTTATGACTATGTACTATAACAACTTGTAACAATTGACTATAAGGGACAAGAAGAATATCTACATGTTCACTTTTCTATTTTTAACTATATTATGAGTTAGTAAGATGAGTATTCACTTACGTGGTTTCATATAATTTAATTTAGGCAATTAAACATATCCAGAATGACTAAGGAGGCTAAATTTTTTTTGATAAAAATTAATCACATTAAAAAATGCATTTTTCACATCTGCATCGATATATCTTTACTATTGTAATTTAAATGTTTGAGTTTGTCTTTCAATTTCTTTTAGTCATACCTCATTCCAGTGTGATAACCAGTTCTATATGTCAAATAGCTTGCCTATCCGTATGTGGCTAAGTGACTCCTAACATACCCAAATCCAACTCTATGTGAATTGTGAATGTCTTATACAGGTTAGTTTAAAGTTGGAGGTCAAAATGCTAATTTTAGAAATAGAATGGTTTTTTTTTACTTTATGTTGTCCGAGTTAAAAATTTTCTTTGTTGGTGATTTTAAAGGTATTAAGTTTCATATTTTTATTATTCATCCTTTTTATAGGTTTTCACAATGTAAATTTTACATGGGGATATTCATGATTTTCATAAAGACAGATGTTCTTATCATTTCTTTCTTCATTGACTTTAATATGTTAACCTTCATTTTTATTATTGTCTAGTTGGACATTCTCACACATGGTAGGAGCATTTAAGTCCAAATAAATGGTGTTGTTGTCCTTATTATCTTTCTCATTGGCTGAAACATTTAAATCAAAGGAGAGGGAGCACTTTTTCATGGTGGAGAGTGAATATTCTGAGCTTTTGTTTTTTTCTTTTTCAATTCTAAAATTTGACTATCTCATAAAGGGAGCTAACTTTTGCAAAATTCAACTGCCGATGTTTTTCAACTCTCGCCAGAAAATTTAGCAACTTTTTTGGTCAAATATCTATAAAGTAAGGGAGAGAGAAATACTGAAAAATGATACTATATTAACTTACTTTTTGCCCTTTTCATTGAGGGTTACTTTTGAAATTTCATTTATAATTATTCCTTATACTTGTATTATATTGGCATTGATAAAGTTAGTAGAAATAATTTATAAATAAGACCAGAGGGAGCATATAATAAAAAAGAAATTTTTCACAATTCATTAAACTATAGAATTAATAATAATAGTAGGGCTTACTATTTTTTTTTCTAAATGCAATGATATGTTTTTTTTTTAACATTTTTATGTTTATTAGTTGTAGGGCCCACATCAACTCATTCCTTTTTATTTTTTGCTCTCAAATTCTTTTTTGATTAATGCATCTTGGGGTTAGATATCATAAGATATAAATGTGATAAGGATTATTTATATGGATAATGACTACTAAAAAAATGATTGTATAATATGGTGAAAATGTTGAATTCCATAATAAAGAATATGTTAATATACTAACAAAATAAACTATTTAGAGAGCTATATAATTGTGATATTGACATTGAGTATACAATTGTTGAAAATTACTTCTATTGATTTTTTGAGAAGTTTAATAAATGCATTAATAAATACTCGTAACATTTATTTCTTATAAAGGTAAGATTTATGTACTTAACCTTATATATTTAATATATATTTATTATTTAATTAAATTAAATTTTTTTTACAACAATCTAACAACACAACCTTGGAGCAAGGGGCTAAATAATGTATTATGTATCTTAAAAATGTTAATATATTGGTATACAACATCAACTCTTACATTAGTTATGGTTAGCCTAAAAAAAAAAAAACTCTTACCTTAGTTATTTACATTGAGAGTGTTCTACTGAAAACTTGGCCAGTTATTGAACAATATCAACTCTTATCTTAGTTATTTTCAATTGAGAGCAATGTATTTAAAACCTAGCTAGTCATTGAACCAATTAAAATATTAATTCAAGGGCTAATAATCAAAATCATAGTCAAACCATTATCAAACCAATGATAAACAAAATATTTAATCAAATTGATCAAGATACTGGTTTAATAATTTAACTTGGTAGGTTGACTTGGATTTCTATATTATATTTGGGAGCTTGACCAATTAAGAGAAAACTACCATTACCTTTTGAAAACCATAATTTTTACTTACATAACAAATAACAATGTTTTAATGATCCAGGAAATTTTGGATGAAGATTTGTACATTTGGGTTTAAGCCAATGGCAAGCTTACCACTAGGCTAATTCACAATTAAGGTAAGCTAAGCATGGATGAGATTGATTCTGCCCATTTATGGAAGTCTAATAAATGCCAAAAATCCTACCTTGGAGTTCATGAAAGGACATCTTAACAATCTATGGTATGACTGATTTGATACATAATAGCAAAGAGATCTTAGACCCTGTTTGGTATAAAAGCCTTGATTTAAAGGGATTGGTTATAGGTGTAAGAGTGTGAATGATGTTTTTAAATTGTATTTGGTATAAAGTAATATTTAAAGGCAATACTTACCTCATGTTTTTCAATTAAATATAAAATATAAAAAGACTATAATACCCTTAAAATAATAAAAAGAAACAATTGTGATCTTATCTCATCTAACACCTCGATCACTTTCCTCCTCCCTAGAGAGCAACCACGATAGCACCAAAGGCCATTGCCTCTGCTTTCCAACCATGCACGAGGGCTTTTTATTGCTATTCTAGTTTTTCATCATTCTTCTATGTTATTATTACCCAATATCGCTGTCCTCCTCCTCCTCCTTTCTTCTTCTTCTTCCTAGTTCAAGCATTGCCGTTGTGCTTGTGTGTGGTTGTGGGAAGTGTTAGTGTCGCCATCACCATCGTGGCTGTGAGGAGAAATGGAGAGATGAGAAGGAAGGGGTGGAAGGTATTTCGGTCAAAAAATAATGAATTACAATATTGATTTTCTAATACTAAAGGGTGAATGATATTGAGCAATCCCTCATAGATGAGATTGGAATTGAGATTAAATTTCTTATTATCCCATACCAAACATGAAAATGTGATATTATTTAATACCAATCTCAATTCTACCACGTCAATCTTTTGTACCAAACAAGATCTTAGGGACTGAACATGTCTTAGGAGCAGAATTGAAATGAAAATTCAGCAGAACCAAATCAACCAAATGTACCCAAGTTTCTGATAATTTTGTATTTGCCTTTGAAATTCAGATATCAACAATACTGATGGATTTGAGAAATGGTTTTGCTCATGCTTAGAGTGACTGATGACTATTCTTCCCTAGTCAATCATAGTTTTCAGTTTTTTTTTTTTAAAAAAAAACAACTGACAGATGACAGGAAAGAGTTAAAAATGGCTGTGTAAGTAAACGCACTGCAATGACTGAGTCAGATCGAACACTTAGACCTATGAGGCACTAAATTAAAAATAAATGTATATTTATTTTATAAGACCCCCCACTGTGTGTGTGTGTTTAATTTCTCTCTAATACTAAACATGTTTTTTTTAATACTATGTCATGAGAGATATGCCTGTGGACCGCAGATTGGCTTGGTGTTGCCAAGTTACTTCGAGCCAAGCCAAAATAAAAATAAAAAAGAAAAAAGAAAGAAATCAACCTTGGTCAAATTGAGCGGAGCTGGCATATTGGGCTATATTATATACGTGTGTGTATTTCTTTAGTTGTTGGAAAAATTTTATACAAATCTTGTTGATTAATGGGATTGTCTTTGTTGATAAATAGCATATAATAAGTTGATTTCATAATTATTATGAATAATTTTTGCAATTGGAATCTTTTAATTTCATTAAAATTTTAAATTGATTTCTTAACTTCATATAACATTAAATTATAAAATAAGCATCCTGGTTTTGTAACCCCTGAGGAGCAACCTACCCATATTCAAAATCCTGGCCTGTTTAGTACCAAAAAGGAAGGAAAAATATAATTTTAAGTTCTTGCAATTTGCCATTGATCCTTACATTTTTTTTTTAATATTTTAAACTCTTGCACCTTTGTCTTTTGATATTTTAATTCTCTCCAAAATTCCTATGCTTTGTTCGTGGAGAGATTTAAAACATTAAAAAACAAAAATACAACTTAAAACATTGAAAAAAAAATGCAAGGATAAATGATAAAATACAAGCAAACTGCATAAACTCAAAGTTATGTCTTCCGGAAAGAAATGTCATAAGAAACTAGCAGAATACTTTACATTCCCATTGCATTTTCTCTTTCTTTAAATTATTTTTCCATGCAGTCTTAGGGATATATATATCTACTATAAATATTTGTTTGTTTCTAGTTTATTGTAACTAAAAAATTAATTGATGCATGAGATTGTGAGATGAAAAGAAAGTTTCTCCGCAAACAAGGGGAAGGACGATGGCTTGTATGTTCCTCCATAAAATTCGTTTCGCTATTCAAAACCCAATCTTCTCTTTCCCAGGTCTTCCCCTTCTGTTCTCTTTTTCTCTGTCTACTCACAACCCATTGCAAATTATACAACATCGTCGATCAGGAGACTTGAACAAGAACTATCACAAGGTTACACATTCATCTATAAAAGAAGCATGATTCAACAGTAATCCACCTGATGATCTCTCCACCCATCTTCTTTGTCTGTAGCTATGATAGATTTTCAATTTAATGAGGTTTACTGTAATATAGTCACTTATGTTTCCTCGTTTTCTCCTTGTTGATGAAATCATGTTTTCTGGGTTGTCACTTTCAGAATAGTAAGTTGATTCAACGCATCGTTATTGCTATCTAATCGATAGACATACCATTTCCGTTGGGGGGGCCAGGTAATTAGCTTGTCTTTTCATTTCGTTCTTGTTCATTTTGATCTGGACATTGAATCCGGTGAGCAGGTTAAATTTACTCCGTCAAAGAATCTCTTAATTATAATTATTAGATTTCATTAAAATTTAAAATTTATTAAAGCATATTTCTGTCCAAAAAGTGTCTTAATTATAATTGAATCCTTACTTTAACAATACATTTCTCACATGCTTGTCCTCTAAAAAAATTTGAGATTTAGCATTTCCTGAGTATTTTATAACAAAATTTTTAAGGATTATCATATCATTTGAGATGCTCATTGAATGAGTAGATATGTGCCACTCACTCATCTAAATCTCGCAAGAAGCTCCGATGTTATTTGTGCGTGCAAGATCATTTGTTCCCGTCCTAGTCATTAACATCTATATCATTTTCATTGCAACTTCTTTTTACTTTGCCAAACGTTTTTCAGTGTTCATATATTATGAATGATTCAACTTTCTTTATACTCTACATGGAATCCACCTAATTATGTTTAGGTTTAAATTGTTTTGAAGTTAATTTTTTAAATATTCACTAATGAATTAATTTCAAATTTAAATGATATTATTTTCTTTGGCTAATAATTATTGACTTGTTCTTTGTGCCTTGCAATGTTCCGTTTCATTTTCTACTTTTTTTCGTGTTAAATCATAAATGTTTTGACCCACTTTTGTCTGTGCATTATTAATGCATTTTTCTATTTTCCCTTCCTAAATGTTCTCATGAAAATGTGAACCATAATGAGTTTTCTGGTAATTTTTGGCGTGGAAAAAATTTGAAATAAAATAAAATAAAATAAAAGCAGAAGGTCGCCGGAGAATACCTGATTATGGTGAAATGCCATTGGCGGATAGCCAACGAGACTCGCTAGCCGGATTAACCCTCGACGACGTGTTAGCCAACCGAGCCGCCGCGTCGAGCCATCAGCTCACAAACACAAACCGTCGAACCCTCCTTGACATCATCCGTGAAGACGAGTCCGCCAATAGGGATCGCAAGTCTTGGAAAGCCTTCAAAGACAAGCTTCGGCTCAAACGCGCCGGATCTGCTTGGACTTCCTCCGTCCTTATCCCTGCCTCAGATATCCCTTTCCCTATCCGGAATAACAGAAACTTCCCCCCACAGCTTCCCCGTCGTAGCTCCGTCCGAGTCCTCACATTCTCCCCCCTGGACGTCACCACTCACTGCATGGCTGATCCCACCGAAGAAGCCATCAAGAGTTCCCACCTCGCTCCCGCAATCACGCGCCAGAGATCCACGCGCCAGGTCGGAGATGCCGTTTTCGTCGACGATAAACTCAAGCCTCAGATTTCCCGCCCGAACTCCGCACGCCTGGCGGCGGCAGTGCGGGCGGATTCCATCCGGCGAAAGCGCGTGGTGACATTTCGAGACAACATTGAAAGCGATGACGACGAGGACGAGGACGGCCACATGCGCCAGCCGAGGGAGGAGAGACAGATGTCTGCTAGGGAAGCTGTGGCTGCACAGGAGGCGGCGGAGGCGGCAGCGATGGCGGAGGAGGAGGAAGATGATGAAGACGAAGAGGAAGAATCGTTCGGGGCTGGGGGACGCGGGGTGACAATGTCGCTGATGGACCTGTTGGAGGAGACGGATAGGCAAATGGGGCTCGAAGGATCGACGTACAGAATGGAAGACGATGACGACGAGGATTTTGATGAGGATGATGAAGACGACGAAGGAGGTGAGGAGCACGATTGCTGCGTGTGCATGGTGAAGCATAGAGGTGCGGCTTTTGTGCCGTGTGGGCACTCGTTTTGCAGGATGTGTTCCAGGGAGCTCACTGTGAGCAAGGGAAATTGCCCCCTCTGCAACAATTTCATCTTGGAGATTCTTGAGGTTTTCTGATCCACATAACACTTTTTCTTTTCATAATTGATTTTGTTTTTCAATTTGCTGGGCTGGGAATTTTGAATTTTTTCCCTACTCTGTTGTTGTTCTTTCATTTTTTTTTTTTTAAAGACAAATTTCGCGCGTTAAGGCCGTGAATTCTGATCTGTAAAGAGAAGTGCAAAGAAAGAGCTTAAGAGTGTTGTGATTTATAATTTCAATTGTCCATGAACATGATTATCATATGATGTAAACTTTTCTAAAGATTAAGTGCATGTTCGCACTTCACACCTTCATATAAAGTTGGCTGGTTGTTTTTAACCAATCCATAATTTTTAATAAGTAAACATTATAAAATTAATAAATAAAGTTATTATTTTAATAAATATTGATCACTTCAAGTGATCATCAAATATTTTAAGCAATTTAGTTCAGTTATAATTTTGTTTGATCACTCTTTTTTTTGGGGAAAAACCGTCAACTTTATTAAACAAAGAAAAGCAAAAAACAATTGCAACTGAAAAGCTAGTAGCTATGGATAACCAAGGCCCAGAAAAGTGCAAAGAAACAAAAATAAATAAATAAATAAATAAAGCAAAGACAAGACTTAGGCTAGAGAAATGACAAGATAATATCGAAAAACAAAACTCAAACAAACACAACCCTTTAAAAATAGAAAAAAAAGAAAAAGAAAACAAACAACGACTCAAAAACCAGCAAAAAGTCCGAGATATTTTTTAAAGATACTTGCAGATGAAAAGAGTATTGGCTCTAATCAGATACCAAATCCTTTTAGCTAAAATGTTTTAAATTTTTAATTGTATAATAAGCATATATCTGAGTTAAAATTTAAATTAGATTTTATTCTTAACTATTCGTACCTTCTCTTGACCTAGTGTTCTTAACTAAACAAGTGTTTAGTTCAACTACAAGAGAGTTATACTAGTCTAAATGTCTAGTAAGAGATTTCAAATTCAAATCTTGAAAATGCAGCAATATTTGGTGGACAATGGTAGAACTTCTCCTCAAAAGGGTCCTAACCCCACTCACACTAGATTAATCTAAATTGTTGACTAGATGGTTTACTACAAAAAAAAAATATTAAAAACTAAATTGGTTGTTGAACTAGTTAACTAGTTAAGGTATTGATCCAATGTTTAATGATTAAAATTATAGTTAAACTATAATCAAACTGGTTATGAACAAAACATTTCATTGATTTGGTCAATACGTTAGTTTATCGAGTTATTAGTTTAACTAACTAGGTTGACTTGAATTTTAATACTATGTTTAACTTTTTTTAAAAAAAAATCTCTTATCTCAAGGTTTAAACTAGAGTAATAAAATAGATAGCACATGTAAATTATTATATATACTATACATATTTTCATAACTATTTATATCTAATACTATTCATTTATATATGAATATATCATTGAGCCTAAATGATGATAGTAACTTTTCAATTATGAATTTTTTTTTTTTAGTTGCTCAAGGTATTCACTGCTAGTAACAGTGACTAATCTTTTTACCGTGGGGTCTCTCACAAGGGGGCAAACAGCTGGCCATAGAGTGCTCTCCATTCGCATAAATGAGGAATCAAATGCCCTACCACATGCTTAAAGGACAAAGTGAGATAGCCACTACACCACACTCACATGGTTAATTATGAATTTTTTCCATACATCATCTTGCTTTACTCAGTCGCCATTACTCTCCAGGCCAAGGCTAGCTTTATGGGCCCGGTCCATTCTTTTTAAACAGAAAAGGTTTGGACACAATAAAATTAGGCTTGGCTTGCCACAATAATATTCAGATATTTTGATTAAACATTAGGTCTCAATTTCAAATTCGCGTGATTACAAAAAAATGTTGTTGGGAGAATTATTCTCAATTAAACTTGACAATGAATATGATCCAATTATACAGTTATATATATATATATATAAAAAATAAAGGGACATTTTTTTTGGCGTCAAAATAGAAAAAAGACATTAAGGTACTTTGAAAAAGCAGTTTTCATTCCCAAATTGATATCTTAGTACAATACTTGGAATTCTTCGTCCCATTGTTTCACACGCACTGTGAATCTATAGCAAAACAAACAAGAATCTTAAGTGTGATCACATGGTAGCTGTGACCTTCAGCTTTTCATAATGATCAGGACATAAATCAGGTTGCCTCACAATATAAATTTGATCTCCCACTCTATTGCCTGCGTCCTGGTTTCGGTACCATGTCCACAAAGCCCATGTCTCATTTTTTACCTGAAAATTACATATCAAAGCACTCCCTAAGCGATTAGCAAAAGTTCGGACACTTGATAAAAAACATATTAGTAAATGTATTATCTGTTATTTCTGCACTCGCAAAAATTTATTTAAAACAAATTAGTAAAATCTTGGCCCCTCTTGCATGGAGGGCTAAGATTAAAAGTAGCATGGAAATGCTACTAAACAAGCGGAAGAGAAACTAGAGAGGATACAAATTCGACATAATGCATGTAATACAAATATCAAATTGTGCAGTGTCTATCAGTTTTAGTGCTTAATAGCTCTCTAGGAACCTATAAATCTTCTATCCTATATCTTCCTCAAAAAGAACACAATCCAGGAGTTTGTCTACTTGGTTCAGCTCAGTGAGACTTAGTGCAGACTTCCGTATGGTTGACAGGGATATATGAACCCAGGTTCCGTTTGTATGCTAAGATGTTGCTTATATTGAAAATTAATATTCAGTAAAAAAAAAAAACATAAAAAACAAGATCAAACAAAAGGTTATGCATTGATATGTTGGATCCTCTATTATGACATGAGAACTCCAGAGAATATGAAGATAGATGTCGGGTTCACATAGTTGGGAATGGGATCCCCTATGCAGCTATGCTCTGTTTCTCTCTTCCCCTCACTCGCCTGTTGATCATTTGATCTCAAGTCACAAGAGAAGACCTAAATTTGATACTCCCTCTGTTTAGAAATTACAAGATATTTTTAACCGAGCCACACATCCCAATGAGTTAATTAATTATCTTTAAAATTACACACTTTTTCCACATTTACTCTTATTCAATAAGGTATCTCAATTAGAAAACCTTACTAATTACACCCCCATAATTGAGGATATTTTTGGAAAAACTTTATTACTTGTACTTTGAAAGACCCAAAATGCTTCATATTTTTTTAACATGATACTTTGAAAAAAGTGCCTTGTAATATTGAATGAAGGAAGGAATGAATGTAAGGTATTTTCTTTCTAAATTTCAACTTCTTTTTAAAAAGATATGCCATGCCATCAAGTTTTGAATTCCCGGACATATTTTTCAAGAAGGAAGTTTTGTCATATTACATGTGCATGAAGAAATTGATACCTCTAGAATTCCATGGCCGAAGCTACTTTCTCTGAATGCACTGAACTCCGGCTGCCAATCCCAGCAAAACTGACCCTCTGCAGGACCAGATGTAAAGTTTGTTACACAGTAGCCTCCCATGTAAGGATCAGGAGTACTTGATGGATCGGGACATTGTCCAGGCTCATCTGCAAATTGGATTGACATCTTCTCTCGGTTACCTCCATCCCCAACAGTAATATAGACAGGACCGCATGGGTCTAAACTGTAATTGTAAACCCTATTTGACCTCTCATAAGCATGCACCTGCTCATCAATTTTAAAAACCAAACAAATGAGTGAAGACTTGAGCCTTAGGATGCAAGATCATTAAACATTAAAATCATTTGTGTGTATCATGAAGTGTGTGTAAGCACTTTTGTAAACCTCCAGACAACAAACAGGTAGGAGGCAGAGAAGCCAATCATACACAAGCTCGAGATGATCTGTTTATCTGCTTCATAGAAATTTAGGTCTCCAATTTGTTTTTCAAAATAGAGCCATTTATTTACCTCAGCGTTCAGATTTGATATTTGATTAATTAAATTTGTATATTGAGCAGAAGTAGCCAAGGCTTATAAGTTATAATTAATTATAATATAAACATAACAATACATAAGCCTGCAAAAAACCCAGTAAGGAATCAGGACTTGTGCCACTGGTCAAAAGCTTTTTTATTGTATTGGTTCATTGTTGATCTTGTGACATGAAGCAAGTTAATGAACCTAAATGGATTCAATCATATTAAATGGTGAAAATAACTCACATGCCCATTAAATACTATATCCACGCCGTGTGAGTATAGAAGTTCTTCCATCTCCACCCTCATGCACTCTGCTTCTCGGTAATGTGCCACATAAGAACTATACCATGGAGGATGCCAAGAAGCTATAAGCCAGGGAGTTATGGACCTATCAAGACTAGCCAGATCTCTTTGCAACCACTTATATTGTTCAGCTGGCAAGGGATAGTCACAGTTAACTTCCAAAGGTTACAAGGAATAAAACATATCATCTCAACTTCAATCAGTATATGCATCGATTCAAAAAACAAAACATCTACAGTTCAAACCCAAGAAAATATTAATGGATTTTAAGCATATTCAAAACTTTATCAATTAGCCTTTCTCTCCCTGATTGTTAATACGCTAATTAACTTCCAAAATTGAATATTGGTAGATTATTGCCATTTATTATTTTAGTAAAATAAAAGGTCCATGACGTGAAAGGAGTGGAGAAAGGGGAATGGGTAGACATGGGACCCAAGTACATCAAGCTTAACTCAGTCTTAATGAGAAAGGCTGGTCCATTTGAGCTACTCACTCCTTGTCTGTGGCCAATGCTTTCCAAAACTAAGCTGGTAGTAAACAAGTCCTCATAGTTAATCATCCCGTTGAGCCAGGCCTTCAAAACATATAATTTCAATTTTTACATTTTTCAAGGCACACCTATGTTTCAATTGAGGCTAAACAAACAGGTCCACTGACAGAAATACCACTAACAAAAAAATAAATATCTTGAATTAAAAATGATTATACAATAAAAACGGTTAGAAAAGGGAAAAAGAAGGACTAATACCTGATTTATCATAACCAATGTAAGCCCCAAGCATAATAAAATGGATCCCCCCAGCATTAAAGGAGTAGTAAAACGTGGATGAAGACCCGCTTTCTTCAGAGGGGAAGGCAAACCTAGAACTGTAAGCCACAAATGTCCTGTTAAATGCCTGTTCTTCTATTTCATGATTTCCTTCCACCACCATCATCGGTACTTTGGAAACCAAATTCTGCATAAACCTGGAATTATTCAGTTATTGTAGCATAAAAGGTTAAAAAAGCAAAGTGTTGCCCCATCAGCCAAAAAAAATTGTCAAAAGTTTGTAACAACTTTTCCATGTACCTTCCCCAATAATCCCATCGAGGCTGGTAGGTCTCATGTATGGGACTTTCTGGGAATGAGCAGGTATAGCAGTCAGAGCCAGTTCCATTTGTTAGGTATAGATTTGCATAGGTCACATCACCAATCAATAGGAAAAGATCAGGTTTGTTATTGATCATGTGACTGATGGTTGTAGTTGTATTATACGTAAGGCCAAGATCTCCCACTACTGCAATTCTGTCTGGATAGCTCTGTGGACTAGAAGCTGGCATTGTCTTGAAATGGTAGATGTCACTCATTGCTTTTAGTGAGGAGTCTCCACATTGATAATAGTATATTGTGCTTGGTTCTAACCCTGCATAGAGTGAAAGCTGTTAAAATAACGTAACGTGTGACTTTCCAGGCGAAAATGATATAATGAGACATGTATATGGGAAATTACTTAAACTTTCTACACACGGGTAGGCAAGGAAGCTTAGACACCCCAGAGACACAACACCCTGACACAACAATATTTGTAGGTGTTGTGTTATGTCCATGATCCTTTTTTGAAGTCTCACACTGAAATCATTATACAACTATATGACATGTGATAAATTCTTACACAATCCATTTTTTGAAGAGTCATGGCTTAAAAACTTAGCCAAACTTTCAATGATAATGTTTGAGATGAATGAACATTTAGTTTAAAAGCCCCAATAAATTTCATTCATGGACAATTCTACTGAGATATTGACAGTTTCTGCTGATTGACAGAGGATGTAAATGAGACATCGATTGACTGCAAAAGAATCCTCATTATGGTTTACTCTAGACAAATTTCCCTCAAACTCTTGTCTTTCTCCCCAAAAGAAATTTATGAATGTGGGTTAGTCAAAAAGCCCTCACCTGACGTTTATATTCTTGGTACAGAAGTGAGCAGCCATTGAGGAATCTCATAAGTAGTGCTTATCAATTAAAATTATAAAATATGAAGAGGCATGCATCTTATAAACAAACTATAAGTGAATTAAGAAAACCGAAAAGAAAGCGTTATATAGTGATGTAATGTAAGATGTGTCCACCTGTTTTCTTTCAATTCTAAATCTGCAAAGCTCACCTGCAAGTCGAACATGGTGGATGATTCCTGAGGTATAGTTCTGAAGTCCTTCAAAAGGATAAAGCTGACTGTAAATGAGAGAATGACCACTAGCCTCATGTACTAATTCGGATTCTGAGGTTCCGTAATAAACAGTACTTGAGACAGCTTTAGGATCCAATGGCTTGATATTGTCACCAATTTGAAATTTCCCTGAATTAGCCATAAATTCAGGATCCTTGATCAACAGAAGAATATGAATATGACAGGGGTACAAACAAATCTTTTTCCAAATAAATTCAATAAATTCTAGCAAATTTGCTCTTGATTCTTAATCTCTAGAATAGATCAGAAAATCTCCTTCGTTACAGACTCACCTTCTACTAAAAGAAATAGTGATAATTGGACCATTTCAAGAGAAGTGTGTTGTAGAAAACTAGAAAGAGAAGTGACTCCAAATTGATAACGAAAGACCGAGCATGGAACTCCATTTATGTTAGTATAGTTAGCTATAGACATGGACATAATCACATAAACAGCTGTCTCTATACATTTACATGGAGAAGTCCACTAGATTCATGACTGACCAGCCATGTATTCCTGAACTTCAAAAAAACCGCTTGCCAAGAGTTGACATGAGGCTTATAAGGAGTTGCATTTAGCACGTTGCACATAACAATAAATAAACGGTTAAACTTTTTATGGAGTTAGAGCAGCAACTTATATGGATTTAGTTCCAAATTCATTGATAACCTCATCAATAAACTCACTAGCATTTCAATATCTAAGGTGCAACCTGCACATTAGTGAACCCAAATGTTCTAAGTGAGAAGCCTTTGAAGTCTAAAACAGTGTGATGTGACCCAATCAATAGGTCATAGCGACAATACCCCACATTAAAATATTCGATACTGATAAAAACTAAAATGAATTTTTGCTTTAACGCTTAGAAAATTTGATTCAATCCACCCAGTGAAATGCACGTTGAAACAAGAAATCCACCCAGTGAAATATAGCTCAAGCAATAAAATAAGAGAAAAACTCAATTTTAGTCCCCGGTAATTCCGACAGATTGTTAGTTATCGCCTGAGCTGAGGTGAGAGTTAATGGTTCGGCAGAATGCTAGATTTTGCGTTAAATTTTGAGTAGAGATAGAATGAAAAGGTAATATTACAATCATTTTAGACCATATTAAATCAAAAATAAATAAATACTCACCAAATCTGTCAAGCAGTAAATATGTTTTTCTTATAAATTAATTGAAAAAAATAGAGATAAAAAATACCTGTAATCCATGAGATCCAAACTGAATCATGGCTGGCCGAGAGAGACACTGAAATCTGCTCAGGCTCGAAACCCTGAACGAGGCGGCGAACGCGAGGATCGGTGTTAGGCAAATCAACGGCGATGCCGCGCAGACTAGGATCGAAAGGAACAGTGACGGGCTCAAAGGGGCCTTCAAGGGTCGTCGGAATATCGCAGCGAACCGCAGCAACAAGCAGATTCAGCAGAAGAATCGAACCCGGGTAACGAAAGAGAACGGGAAGACAACGTATCGGAAGATCACCAGCTTCGGAATTTTCCATTTGTGGGGGGAGAGAGAGAGAGATGAAAAGGAAGAAAAAGAAGGAACAGAGGAAGCGGCTTTGGGCAGTGAGGTGGCGAGAAGAGAGTGAGGAGGAATCGCTTGGGAATAAGCGAGTGACAGTTGATGACCGTTGGTCGGATGCACGTGGCGCTGCACGGACGATGTTGACAAATTTTTTATTATCAAGATAAATTATTCCATCTATATTTTTAATTAAAAATTAAACTTTTTTTTGCCGGCAAATTAAAAATTAAATTTAAATAAAATGCTAAACAATAAAATATTCCATATAATTTAATATTCCATATATTAAATTATAGAATCCATCTCATAATCTAATATCTATTGCTCTCTCTGTTTTTATTTATTGAAAAGAATTGTTTAATTCTCACACACTAATTAAGCTGACTTAACTAATTTATGTCTTAAAGATATTTTCATTTTTTTTCAGTTTTACTTTTATTTAATGCCTGCTTAATTTGCTAATATTTGATGGAGAATGCAGCATTGTTAGCAAGTTATTTTATACACTCAACAAGGACATATTAGGGGGGAAAAATTAAATACTCCTCAAATTTTACAATTTGTCTTATAAGAAAACCATCATCCAAAATTTATTTCTATAAATAGAAACAAAGGAAGTCTTACTCATCACATAATTATAGTAGTATATAAGTTATAGAGCTTACTTTTTATTATTTATTATTATTTTTTTATATAGGAACCTTTCAATAACTTTGTGTCTTTGTAGATTTTTTTTTTGCAATCTAATGCTTCTTTCTCAAAACATTCACAGTGGCCGCCTTAGAGCTTTCGCCTTCGCCAAGCTCGAGAGCTAACTATCATGATTCATCATTTTTCATGAGGTTAAGGAGCTCTAGAACATTCCAAAACCTCCAGAAGGCTCCCGAATAAGTTTAAGAGTGTTAGAGAGTGCAAGAATATTCTAGAAAAGTCTACACAACTCTAGCCTCAATATTTTAATATTTGCTACTAGATCTTTCCATGTAAATATCTAGATATTTGTTGTAAATATCTAGGAGAGGATTCTAGATAACCATTTGTAACTGTAGGATCAATTCAATCTCCACCATCCATTAAGGAGGTGAGAAATATCTAAAATCAAGGGGGAGGTTTATAAATACCTCACACCTCCTCATTTGTAACACATAACCTTGAGTTCTCAAAGTAATACTATTCTCACATTCTCCAAACTCTCTTCCAAGTATTCTTTGCTCTCAAGCTTTCCTTTTCCTCAACTTAGCCAAGCATCCTCCTTTCATATAAGTTAAGCTTACTTAGCAACTTTCAATAAAGATTGTTTAAGTGCTGCACAGGTCGAAAGACTAGCCCCGTGACATAATGCTGCTCATAAAGAAACAAAAAAATAAAAAGATCTTCTTTGCAATCATCCAGCTCATTTATTATTTTAAAAAAAATTCCCCTATTAAATATATTCAAACATTAAAGCTATTTAACAAAGGGTATTGTTGATAAAATGGAGTCAATTATTGACACATGGTATTGTTTTTAACTAAAGTAACCTGCTTTCTTAATATAAAGTAGTTAACAGGTTCTTTAAAAAAGGAAGAAAGAAGTAAAGTATGACAAGTGTATGTGAAAAATTGGTGAGTTTACTTATTGTTTTGTATTAACACCATAAAATCAACAAAAAATGATTCGTTGATATAAAGTTGGCCAAGATCCGATGAAGACGTGAGCAAATTTCCCTATCGATGTGAACAAATAGGATAAGATGTTTCATAAAACTTTCTTTGGTCATGAATGGAAAAAAGCCAACTAAAAAATTCTGACATAAAATCAAACCCTCCATAGATCTACATCTTCCTCTCTAGCTTTCATGGTTGTCTCAACTTCTGTTCATTTGGAACAAATCTGTTCACCTGCACTTTTAATGCAAATGGGTTTTGTTGATTTCATTATTCATCAGCTTTTTCATCTACTTACCTTCACCCTTGCCAAAGTGATTATTGTTCAATGGTCTAATTCATTCTTCTCCCCACAAAGCTTTCATTCCCTTTTGTGTATTGGTTTTAAACGAATGTTAATGGTTAAAACATAGCGTGTTTATTGAGGATGACATTTGACATAGAGTATTTTGATCTTTATTTTGGCCGCGAAGTTCTTATTGGTAGTTAGTGAAAATGAAGACTTTTTATTTGTTTGAGGGTGCTTTTTGTCTTTAAAATTTTACAAAAATACCCATCAATTTGTTTTTCCAAAAACATCTAGTATTTTTAAGTGAACAAAAGTGCAAAAATATTCGTAAGTTTGATCTAATAAGTGCAATTTTTTTTTTTGAACTGTGAAAAAATGAACAAACAACTGTTAGTTTTGTGGAATGAGTTCCATAATCATGCCAGGTGTCAAGTTCTCATGATCCACGATCCACTTCCATCTCTTTTTTTCTTTTCTTTTCTGTCTCTTCCAACCCATCCCCCTTCTCATTAGCTTTCAATCTCTCCTTTCCTTATCTTTTCTTTCTCTCTTTCCCCCTCTCCAAACCCATTGTCTTCTTTTGCGCATCTTTACTTGCCCCACTATACCTTCATGCTTGCCAATTTCATTTGTTGAACCAACCCATTGTGGGGTATGATTTGGTTGACGGCCATTTTCACTTCAACTATGCTAGCCTTCTTTTTGTTTGAAATTTCCTTCACCTTTTCCCTAAGTTCTACCACGAGCACCATGTTGTTCAGTAACAACTGCACCGTCATCACTCATAACCTCTATCCTCATCTCTCTTAGCACTTACATCACATCCAACAACAATGCCTCCTTGTTCTCACATTCCAACTCCAGCAGCATATTGTACTCTGTGATCGACACTTGCATCGACGTCACCTCCCCCAATGGTAGAGATGTGTTTGCTGTCTTTGGCTTCCCCCTCCCTCCACTCCCCTCCACAATCCTCATCTGTCAAGCTCCTTTATTGCTCCTTCAACTATTGCTCTACTTCCATTTGCTGGTTACAAGCCTCCAGATTCTGTGTCATGCACTCAATGGTGTCCCTCAATATGGATACCTTGTCCATTTTGGTGATAAAGGGCATAAGCAATCTCAATATGATGAACCTTTATTAAGCTTCTTGCAGTGACGCTACTTCGCCAACACATGGTATAGCAACAAGGTATGTTTCTTTCTTGCAAGATAGAAAGAGAAGAAAAGGAAGGTTGGGGAAGAAAAAGAAAAAGAAAAGAAATGGAGAGGAGACCCACTCTACAAAACCAATAAAAATTTGCCATTTTTCACAATCCATGAAAAATTGCACTCATTAAACTAAATTCATGTATAGTTTCATACTCTTGTTGACTTAAAGATAATAAAGTATTGAAGAAAGAGTTAATGAATATTTTTGCCCTTTAATACTTTATTTAATTAAAAACAACACCAAATTTCTTTTCAACATTTTTCAATGTGCATAAAAAAAATTTATCCCCAATAGGCCCAATAATGGTTGAACTAACCTAGTTAGATAGTCATATAAAAAGAAAAAGCTAAATAACCTTTCCCTTGTTCATAACTTGCTAGGCTTGAGGAGCATTACAAAAGAGGAAAAAACATAGTTAGGCCACCCAATGATTCCAAAATGACACATATAAGTGAGTATAGCACCTCATTTTAACCCAAACTGTTAAGCCATGGAGTTTATATGTCCTTTTTACTTATATATCTTTTATCTAGCCCACCTCTGTTTAATATGAGACTTTTTCTCCACATTAAGTCAAATCCACTCACACTTGACAATCCAACAATCTCCTCAAGTGTGAATCCATCATTGATCACACAAATATGCTCCCCCTATTTGCTCACATCTGACAACCCAACAATTTCTCCCTATCTGCCCACACTTTGAAGATACCAACTTACCACAAATAATTGAACCTGACAGCACTTGTGGGCTTCCAATGCTTTTTCCATTGTCTTTACATTGGGTCCCTTCCTAAAAGGAGGTTCTGATACCACTAGCTAGGCCTAAGAAGCATCATAGAAGAACATAAGTGAGTATGACACTACATCTTAATCTAAAATCTTAAAACATTAAGTTTATGGGTTCTTTTTACTTATATTCCTCTTATTTAGTCCAACTCTATCCAATATGAGGCTTTCTCTCCATATCAAGTCAAATCCACTCAAACTTGACAACCCAACATAACTAATATAATACAATACAAAAATCTTAAAGACAACAAAAACATCTCCAAGCGAATTTTCATGCAAAACAAATTGCACGTTAATTTATCACATAAATCTTCCGTAGACAGCCTCATAATACATATAGTTGGTGGGAATAGAGGTCTAACCTATCTCTATGTCTTAGAAGTACTGATCTCTTCAGGTAACGCAAGATATGCCTACCTTGTATTGCTACATTGTATTATTCTGTGTCCAGGACCAAAAAATTTAGACACAAAACATGCCCGGGAAATCAGCGGCAGCAGTCATAATTTGCCATACGTTGGACCAAGTGAAAGAAATGTCGAAACTGCCGTGCCTAGATGGAGGCATTGCACATCAATTACTGCTCATTTAGAGTGGCAAGTTCTTCAACTAGAGAATGCTTCTCCAAGACGGCCCTTGTCTCTTCCATTGCGCTACACAACATGAGAATGAACACAGTTAAAGCAGGATGTAGCAAAGTTCGAATCCTCATTGGGATATATGTCCACATTTAGTATTTAACTGTATCTTAAATAGAATTGGCTTTAATAGAAAGACACCCATAAGTAATTAAGAAAAAAAAAGGCCTGTAGCATACCCTCTTTGAGGGTCGTAGACTACTCTCATAGCCTGCGTTATATTACTATATAGACACGAACCATCCTGAAGCATCTCATATAATTCCCACCAATTCTATCCCAAATATGAAAACGAACACTATCTAACCAAAATCTAGTCTTCGGTATTAGAATGACATAAAACATCCCATTCTGAAACCAAATTAAGAAACTTGAAAGAGAAGAATTAGCTCAATAAAATCTACCTTCCAGGTCTGAGAATCTTATACTTATGTGGTACAGTGAGGTCCACAATCGTCGAACCTGCACGACCCAATGGAAGCAGGCCACCATTGTACACATAGGCGCAATGTCCCCAGAGGTCCTGAAAATCGTTGATGCAAACACTACTTGACTGTCCACTTAAGTTTGCACTGGTCAGGGCCAAGGCAGTACCCGAGTGACGAGCAATGGCCCTAATAAAATTGCAGTCTGGGACTCGAACCCCTATGCTATCAAGTCCTGGATTCAAAGATTGCTCAAGAACACTTGATTCTCCTGTAAAATATCCCAGCAAATAAGATATTGATGCTAGACAACAGAACGAGATATAAACTAATTCTGCTTCAAAATTCAAATCCATTTCTCGAACTGACTAGTATGGTTAAACAAGTTGAGGACTATGTAAATATTCATAGCATCATATTCTCATCTATTGTATGTGCTTTTTAGCATGGCATGTGACTGACGAACCTCGTTTAAGCACAACAGTAACGGGGCCTGGAAGGAGGGCATCAAGGAGGCCGTGAGGCAAATAGTCAGTTACTGCAAAACGCTCAATGTCTGACACGTCCCCAACACAAATAGCCAAGGGGCTTGTATGTTTACGTCCTTTAATCTCATAAATTCTGTTAACTGCATCCGATGAACTGTGAAATGTTCCAGTAAAAGGCAAAAGTTAATTAACGATCAAACAAAATCCAATTTTACGCAAATAATTGAGATATGCAGAAACTTTGAAATGCTTATGATTTTTGCTTTTAAATAACACTTTAAAAGGTAACTAAAAGGAAGGACATCATGTAGAGCCAACTTTTAATGGGTCTGAGATATAAAAAGGAAATTAATGTGACATAGAATGATTACTTAGCCTCTTGCTTTCACGGAAAAGGGGTTTCATAAATCATAAGGTACAAGTCCATCACTTCCTTTTTTATCGTCCTTGTTGGTCTTATCTAAATAAATTTTCCGTTTTCCGTCCAGGATCTCATGGATCTAAATGTTTCCAATGGATAACTTAATGTTGGCTTTGCTTTTGACAGCACAATCAGCATGTTATGGTCCTTACATTAATAATCAGGTTGTGGCCTTGTGGGCAAGAGGAGGTGAGGGGGAATCAGTGAAACGATAAAGGAACAGCATGCCAAAATAAGAATAATAATAATGCTATGAGGATTTTAAACAAATAGGTTGTCTGCAAAATACGAAAACATGAACTAAAGATAGCATACCAAGCATCACAAGCAAACCCATAGAGTGTGTCAGTGGGTACAGCAATAACCTTCCCAAATCTCAAAGCTTCAACTGCCTCTGCAACAAAAGCATCGGTTGCTGGACGAAGCACCCCAATCTTGCTCTCAATACTCACCTCAGAATTCTCCACACTCCAAGCCATATTTCTGGAAAATTTTCTATTCAACCTCCTACGAACCCCAACTTGCAAGCCCCTAGAAGCACAGATACAATTCCCTCCGTCAGCCATTTCAACAACTAGCAGTGTTCGATTAAATAAATAAAATACACACAGACAGAGGGGGAGAGAGATGGGAAGAGAGGTTGTGACTGACAGTGATGAGTAAAAGGCACCTCGAATGGAGATGATGGGAATGGGATAAGCGTGGAGAAGAGGGGATGCTTGTGCTGCAATTCTGGTCACAATATTCATTCTAGTTTTGGCCTAATCCTTGGTCAACAGTTCCATTTTTTTAGCAGTGAGCACAGTAATAAGATCACAAGCTTCAACTTTTGGCTGCAAGATACGAGCAGCGTGACATTGACAAAAATACTTAATACTTCCCTGACATATAGCAGCCAAGTTAGTCATGAGACATTAACATAATAATAGAAGTTTGAAATGCACCAATTCACTGAAATAGAGAAACAAAATAATAATAATAATAATAATAATAATAATAATACAAAAAATAATGGCATCACGGAACAAAAGATGAACCATATATGCAGAGTCTCACACAAATTCCTAAATTTCCAAGAGCAATAATACCAGAAAATACAGAGAAATGCCCAAAAATTAATATTTAAACATGAGAAGAAAATATAGAAACGAGACCACTGCCAATTACAAGAGAGGAGGAATGTAACGTGGCGGGCAAAAGAGAGAGGCAAAGCCCTACCGAAAACAAACTCCATCTTCCTTCGGCGAAATTTTCCGAGAGGAAGAGTGCCGAAGCTAGCTGGCACGTTTGATTACACAAAGTGGAAGAAGAGGAATAGTGCCGAAGTTAGCTTCCTTTAAGCGGAGATGTTTATTATCTTTCCGAGAGAGCTGGGGCAAGGAAGGAACCGGGACATAATTACTGAACTACCCTTGAAGGAAATTGATCCGAAGAGGAGTACTCACTTCTCATCAAATAATAAAATATTTTTAAATAAAATTTTATATATTAATAAATTTCATTAAATACATTTAATAATTTTATTTTTTAAAATAAAAATATAAATTTTTTAAAAATATCTATTATTTAATATATTAAAAAAAATTAATTATAGAGAGAGAAAGTATAATATAAAAATTGATGTATTTAATGAAACCTTAATCTACTTATAGTGTTTTATATTTTAAAATAAAAAAATTTTTTTAAAAATATTTTATAATTTGAAATGAAGGGAGTATTATTTTAGTTTTACAATAATTATTAAGAAAATATATAATATAGAAATTAAATGTTAGGTAATTAACTATATTGTAAGATAAGACATTTTAACATATCAATGTTGGAATCTCCGCAGAGAAGGTATCACTTTTAATACTTCATCATGTGATGTTACTGTATAGATCAAGCTTATAAATTTTTTGAAATACTTGAAAAGTCAGATTCACATGAAAAAAACAACTATTCCGTTTTTTTATATGAATTTGACACAATGAGGGTAAACTATTCAAAAAATTATAACCAAATAAATAAAAAATGAATGGCCTCATCGTGCATCAATGGCTAATCTTTAATAGAAGAGAAGGTTGTATTGGAATAATTATTGATTTCAATTTCAAAATACTTGATCTCTTTTTTTATTTGGAATATGATTATTCTCAATAAAAAAATACATGTAAATAAGTAAAACAAAAAATAAGACACTTTATCAATGAGGGTTAAGACTAGCAATGCTAATTTCTCACACTGAACTAAAATTTGAATCCTTCCATAAAAAATTATCAACATTTAATACTCAAATAATATCATTGCTAATATGCATATGTATTTTAATCATTTTAATAATTTTAATCTAAATGACTATAACTGTGATTTACAATAATTTATGTTTATAACACAAATTGAATTTCATAATTTTCATTAGTTTTTTCATAATGTAAATAAATATAACTAAATATTAACCATTATATTATGTATATCCTCTAGCAAAAAACACTGTATGTATATATGTATATATTAAATAATTATAATTTATCAGCTAAAAGATAATTATAATTTTAAAAAATCAAATATTCTGTTCAGCTCTACTTTCTCCATCCCACCATCTGTGCATTTATGACATCACATTATAATATTATAATTTCAAAAAAATATATAAAGAATACACTTATAATGATATTTTTTAAGTAAATAATGCAGGAGTTCTATGTTGAAATTTATAAAGTAAGAAATTGATGAATTGTGACCTAACCATTCTTTTTTAAATAATTTTTTATTATTTTCCCTTTCTTTTCATTCAAAACCAAATAATACAATATTAAAATATATTCTGTTCTTTCCCACCAAACTAAACGAGAGAATATTAAAATAATACAATATTTGTTTTTGTTAAACCAAACATTACGCCAAAGTTTTGAAGGTGAATAAAAAAAAAGTTTTGGATTTTAAAATTGTCAAAAATTGTAGACAACAAATGTGACATTTTCTTTTTCAAGAAAAAAAAATAACATTTCCACTTGGCATTATAGTTTGTTTACAGGAATAAGGCACAAATTTTGTGAAATAATGAACACCATCCATCTCTGGATAAGAGCATTTAGATTATTTTTTTTTTATAGCAAGGGTATTTAGATGTTTGCCAGTAAGTTTTTTTTTTCTTTTCAATAAACATTGTGAAAAATTTTTTCTTAGCATGCCAAGTATATAATGCTAAATTATAAAAAAAAAAAATCATTTGTCAATTTTATGTTGGAGAACATGTTAATAGTCACTGGCAGTAGCACCTAAGTTTAGCTTTGAAAGTTGAAACATCAATATATATTAACAAATTACATAAAATTTATAGATAACTATGTCATTCATAAGTTATAAAAATTATGACTTATGAGACTTTAGAGAACATGTTAATAGTCACTGACAAGTTTTTGTTTCTTGGAACATTACTCAAGAACCTAAAAACTTGTCATAAGTTTTGTGAAATTAAAACTTCAAAATATTGGCATGAAACGATCAAAATCATCTCACACAATGCACAAAAAAAGTTTGTTAGTGTGAAATAGCCAAAATCATCCCATGTGCATCAGGCGTGCCAAAAGAACTAGTCTTCAATTGTGATGTTTGTGAATTCTCAAGGTATTTTACTTCAATTTTCTTGGATCATCTAAACTTTTACCACTTCTATGGAGGATCATGCAAATCAAGAAATCAAATTGTATTAAAGGAAAATGGATGAATACTATGCTAGAAAGAGAAGTGCAAAGAGCTATGCCTACTCGTAGGTTGATCTACACTAAGCTAACTACATCACAAAGTTCATGGTAATGCTTCATGGTTAATTAAGTGTGTTTGATTTTTAATTTGTTAAAAGTCAATTTAGTAAAAATTTATTTGATAAAAATTAATTTAATAAAAGTCAGTTGTTGTAATAAAATTTATGTTTGGATATATTTTTTCAAAAGTCAGTTTGATAAACTCAAAATTGTTTAAATTAATAAAAATTTATGCTTTTGAATGTACTTTTGAATATACAATAATAAAAAAGAACATTAATTTATAATAATTTATAATTTTTTCTATACAAATATTATATATTAGAAATGTTTTAAAAATGTCAAAAAAATTTTCAATAACATAAAATTTAAGATGTTAAATAATAAGAATAAAAATTATATAATTTAATATTCAAAAAAATTATGTAATAAATAGTTTAATATTCATTAATATTGAATAGTTACATTAAGGTTCAATCTATAATATATAATTTGATTTTTAATAGAATCTTTAAACTGTTAATTTGAAAAAAGTAATACTTATGAGTATTAATTTGAAATTAGGGTAAATTATAGGACTTAAAATACAAATTTTCCTTGTACAAACTTTATAATAATTTTTTCCCCTTTCTTCTTCAAGCAAAGAATGTCTTTCTAGTGAAGGAGCAGATTTTGGTTAAAAGAATAAAAGAAGATCAAGATGATGGAGGAGACGTAAAGGAGAGACGGATGAGACAAAGCTCGAGACACCAACAAAATAAGAAACCAAACTTGGAAAGAAAGAAATGGAGGGACTCAAGTTCGATCTATGACCAAAAGAATGTGGAGACACGGAGGAGAGATGGCAAAGAGGAGGCGTGAGATGGGAGAGCTCGAGTATAAGAGATGAGAGTGACAATAAACACAAGCCTCAGGTGTGCACGACAAGAATGAAAATAATGAAAGGTATTATGGTCAAATGCAAAAGTAGATACCAATCTGTTGATCACGTTCACATCTAAAAAGCTACTTAATGGAGCTTTGAAAACTCCACGTTTCACCTCATCCTAGAAGTCCTTTCCAAAAATTTTTTCATATGATAAATTGATCCCAAACAACATTTTACATCTCCAAAATAAAAAAGCACTTTTAGGATGTGAAATATGGAGTTTCCAACCGCAAGTTGTCTAAAGTGCTTGGTCTGAGTGCTGCTATCATTCTCGTGTTGTGCTTTGTCTTAAATAGGGGTAGAACAGTTAACTCTCTTTCAAACTTGTAACTGTTCCTGCCAATCCTCCAGGGCAACTGCTCTTCCTTCAGTTGGTCATGAATTGCTTCCTGTGGCCGTAGAATGCTCTGAAATAAAAGGGATCGTGGTCGAAATACACTTCTGGGTAGCGATGCAGAGCGCATCATTTCATTTAATCTTGACTGCTCCCCTCATTTCGCTGGGCCTAACTAATGAACGGCGGATGCCTATTTTCCCTAGCCCAATACCTACTTCTAGCCCAAAAGTTCCCACGGCCAAACACTAAGGTTTTATGAAAAAGGAAATTTCAGGAAGATCAAGAATCTCATTACAGACTTAGCTCAGGCACTAAGGCATCAATAAACATCTATAAAACATCTACATCCTACAAGGAAACAAGCATAAAGGTGGTGTAATTTATAGATGCAATAGCTAAAAAGAACAAAAATTACAATTTCATGTTGTACATGTCATATATATATGTATAGATATTACAGAAAATGAGCTCAACCCCGCTAGGGTATGACTCAACAATTTAAATTCAGCCTTTAGTTCTCATGATTGTGATGCTACCTTTTCCTCCTTCTGTACGAATTTTCGTTTTGCCTACAACAGGTTTCCCAGAAAATGCTGACTTAGGGTAAGAAGATGGATCTTCAACTTTTGGCTTGGATTTCGAATATGTCCGAGTTTGTATCCGCTGATTTATTTCCTTCAGAGTGACATCTCCTTGGGCACCACTAGGTTTGATGAAAGCAAATGGATACGCCACAGAAGTTGCCAACTTGGTTGGCATCTGTATCATAGATTTCCTTCCTACATACACATGTAAAATAAGTCCAACTTTAAAGGTGGGGGGGGGGGGGGCGGGACATACATTACATATATAAAAGCATGCTTCACGTTTTATGCATCATTACATCATAGCATGCAAGGAAATTCAGCTAAACGTCCATGTCATTGAAGTTGAAAGATAATTCCAGAAAGCATAGTTATATAGGATCTAAATCGACTTGGTTGAAACCAGTCTGTTTATAATAATTAGACTATATTTACAATTGAACTGGATAAAGTTACATTCACTAGGCAGATTTGATTGCCCCAATGAGTAAAGGAACCTTATATGTAATGTCTATTATACCCTTAGTATCATTACTCAATGAAAATGTTCCTTTTGATGACTTTTTCTCTCAAATAGGTGCACAAGTATCAACTTCCATGCATTTTATTCACTTTTTCATTTTCTTTCCAATCCATTCCTTCCCATTCTATGGTACCAAATGTAGCACTCGACGATTGAATGAGGGAGCCATCACTTGAATCATATCGATCTTTCTTTAATATAAAAAAAAAAAATATTTGTTTTCTGTTGTTCTATGATTCAGACATTCAATATTACTTTAGTGAAAATAATATACATTATCAGTATTAGTATTACTATTTTTTCAAAAATATTATCTTAAATTTGAAGCATATATATAGTATTTTTCAATGTAGGCTAAATCGGCTCCACCAGCTTCAAAACTATGTCTAGAAGTGAAATTAAGCAAAGGTCCAGTGAAATTGTAAGTTTGCAAGGAAGGCAAAAAGACAGAGAAAGTCAAACCTTTGAAGATAACATTTCTGTGTGGTCGAGTAGCATGCTGCTTAACCACATTTTGCTCATTTGCCGGTTGGATGTCGCAGAGCTCTGTAAAAAAATTATGAGTAAACCAAGTGAAAAGCCAAAGAGAGTGAAGGAAGGAAGAACTGTCATGAGTAACCAGCCGTGAATATCCTAACAATTCATTCACCTGCAACATCAATCTGAACATCACCTGCCCCTGAAACATTCCTGAATCAAAAGGCATAATCATCAGATCATTATTCATAATAGGCAACATTATGACACAAATCATTAAAGGGCTAAATTGCATCTAAAGAAGCATACATATAATCAGTGTTGAATTCCATTTCAGCATCATTAAAGCATTCTGCAAGCCATCCTTCAGCTGACAGCTCAAGGTCCTCATAACTGGAGGCAGAAGCACTTCCTAATGCATATTCCAATATGAATGGGGAACATCAGAAATAAATATCCACAAATATTATCAGAAGATAATCATTCAAGAGGCAAACCTGACGTTCCAGGCACCCACTGTGAGATGTCTGGGAAAGCATCTTCGATTAAGTCCTCCTTCCCCTAGATAAGAAAAGAAGCATGAATTATACAATCAGGCAATTCCACAACTCTAGTTTGTATTGAAAGATTCTCAGCCAAATCACTATGACACTATCAGACACACTTGACAAGCAAAAATGTGAAGAACAGAGCATTATCCTCAATTGCCAACGCCAACTCAATAAGATGAGCTCTAAATAGCAAGAATAAAATAAAATTAAGCACATTACTTTTTTAGAACTTCTGTGGCATGTAATTTGGGTGATGGTGCATAACAGAATTTGAGAGGATCTTAGGATTGGGAATGTTCCTTTAGTCAAGCTTTCTCAAATTTGGATCATCTTCCACATTGCAAAACTCTCTCATTTGAGATTTTTGGTCTTTCCAGAAATATTTTTTTAATTGGAATCTTCATTTTGCCACAAATCCCTCTGATAGAGAAACCATGAACTTCAGGCTCTTTAGCCTATTCATCTTTCTTCCTCTTCAGATAAGAGAGCTTGCATTATGATTTGGCGAGTGCAATTTTGATTTCTTAACTTCTTCTCCCAGCAAGAAACCATTTTACTTGAAGCATTTAATTGGAAATCTAAAACTCTCCTAGAAGTGGAATCCTCTGTGTGGACAGCAGTACCCAACAGAATAAATACTTGTGAAAAGCTGCAAGTTCCAAAGCCAAATAATGCACTTTCCGCTATTATTTGTTTTTTGAGTAGGGAAAGTCCAAATTCTGAAACAACTATGTAGCACGGCTACTTTGTTTGGAACAAGTTCTTGTTAAGTTGAGTATCTGCAGAAAGTGAATGGATCAATTTTCATTGATTTGGTATAATCACTTGAGAAGGAACAATGACGGCAGCATTCTGTGGTAATACCCAGTTTTTGCTGTGATCTCTTTTTTTGGTTAGAAAGGAATGCTAGAATTTTTAATGGAGCCTTAGCTACATTAAATGACTTAAGGGAAAGGATAGTTTCTCTTGCTGTCCTTCACTTTTTTGTTCATAGTTGATCTTAAGTTCATCGTTTTTCTCCCAGTTTCCCTCCTCTTTTCTTGGGGATTTTTCCTTCCAGATGGTTGTCTTTATCCCCTTCTATAATTCACTTCTTTTCTAACAAGCTTCTTTTTCAACAAAAACAATAAAAACAAATTAAGCACATAGATTGAGGTGGAATACAAGCAAAATTCCTATCACATAAAGAACTAAGACACATCATATGAGAAGGACTCATGCAAAGCATATGTACCGCTAAACAATCTCTGTGACAGAGACACAGAGGTCTGAACCGAACATGTAAAAAAGAAACTAAGGTATTTTAAAGGGAAAAGAAAGCGACCCTAAATGCCAATATATGTTAAAAATAACATGAAGAGGAAAGAACTGTGAATAACAATAGTTATGGAAGATATAGGTCTAACATCAGAAAAGATAGATCTTACAGAAATAAGCAGACAAGTTACATCAAGTTATAGCCTGAAGTATTTTTCTTCCAATCAACAAAAATTAGCATGCAATTTATCTCAGACAAACTTCAAATATTTGCACAAGTCATCAGTCTGGTAACTATTCAGCATTTGAATCTAAAAAGCCAGTCATTTTTAGAGTCTCTTTTGCACATAGCTTGAATAGTTCAATGTGAATGCCACTCAAGAAAAAAAAATTAGCACTGACATCATTAAATTTCAAGCATGCTGAAGACATCTCTTCATTGGAAAGAGAAACATGCACGTCATTGCTGTGCAAGTGGAACTGGAGCATCCGACGTCTCTTGAGAAGAGAGGTCTCCCTGCATTCCTCTGGCTCCTTTACTATATTACCTGAAATTCAACTTCATTTAAATCAGAAAAAGAAAAAGAACACTTAAGATAACGTCAAGAAATCTGCTTCCTGCCAGAGAATTGTCCTACCACTGTAAGTAACACGGTAAGCCAAATCCCCACAAGCCTTAACTGGGGTTGTTTCATCATCAAACACGTGGGAACTCTCGTCTTCATTTTGAGGCACTTCATTCCAAAGCTCCTGAGACATGTCTGGTCAAAACAATACAATTCTCTCAGGGATCAGTCATTTAAGAATTGTATTGTTACCATTGAAAGACTTACCAAAAGTGGATGTCTTTTGTAAACAATTGACCTCCTTTTGCCAACCCCACGGCTCCCTTCCACCATTAATAGATAACAGATAAGTAATTGCCAAAAAGTTCACAACAACAGAACAGAAGATGTCAGAGAAATATCAAAGAAGATGCAGAACCAAAACTAATGGGGAAAAATTCTCAAGAGTTGGGATGAGTTCAGTCCTTGGAGAATGATTCTAGACATCATACTTATAACTGAAGACAATCCCGCAAAAAGTAAATGGCACAAAGATTTACCACATTGTAAACTAAAGAAGCAATGACCAACAATGAAATGTAGTACAATGACACTAAAGAGACATCTGAAGAACAGAGAGCAAAAGCTAATCTGGATCCTCTAAAATTGAAGTGTTTGTGAACTCATTTACTGTCTATCTACCGACTCTTTTATTGTCACATCAAAAGAGCTTCACAAGCTTCAACTTAAGAGTGTGTTTGGGTTTAAGTGGTTTTTCTTCATCTGTTGATGATGTGAGTAACGGAAAAACTCCAAAAGGAAAAAGGGGAAAGGGGAAAAAACAAAAAGAGGAAGGGGATAAAATGATAACCCTAAGGCCCCAATTAAATCAGAGCCCACATTCTCACCTTTTCTTTATCCTTTACAACCTCACACACATCGAACAATCTCGAGTAAAACTAATATACATATAGAAAATTACCTTATCAAACAGAAACATTTTTCAGCATGTGATGCTTTCTTTTAAAATGCAGAATAAGAGCAGAACGAGAAGTCCAAAAAAAAGACTTACATGAGAGCTGAAAATACTGCTAATTAAAGGGAACCTATTTCATTTCTCAAATTAAAAAAACAAAAGCTCCAAATTAAAGAAGAAAAATATGTGAATAACCAAAATCAACATCTGCAAACAAAAAATGAAAGCATTCAAGTGTAGCTTGTTAAACTAAACAAATCATGCGTGCCTTCGGAAGAACTCATATAGAAACACAGAATTTTACTTGTCATTATTGAAATCCATCACAATATCAGCTGCAATTAAATTCTTCTTACTGATCACAATCCAATATCTTTCTTTATTCCCTTAAATCCAAGTCACAGGAGATCGATTTTGCTCACTCGAAGTAGCAGCGTCCACTTCAAATAGATGATTGGTATGAGAGAAGAATCATCACAAGTACCCGCCGTCTCTCTTCCTTTTGGTGTCTCTGCTTCCCCTCTTCCTGCATTTTATACGTGCTTTTTTAAAAAATTCTTAATAATTTTAATTATTAATTTAATTGTGATGGGCTCTCGGCAATAAAAACTGTTACTTTTTAATTCTTAATTATAAATGTTAGCAAAACTTTAAAAAAAATTACAAAAGAATACTGAATGAAACATGATCCATGGTTCCATACACATCTTAATAAGACCAAAGGACGGAGCCCGCTTTTATTCAAGGGGACCAGTGTCAGTCTGCTACTCGTGAACCGTGATATTTGTTTTCGGTAATGTGATATTATTTCTTTTTTATAAATCATATGTATTTGACTCCATGTTAAATATTTATATATATAATTTAAATATTTTGATTCATCATATTAATATTAATATATTAATAAAATTATTAAAAGTGCACATATATAAAATTTTAATTTGGTTCCTTAATTTTTTTAAAAAATTAAAAAAATAAATTAACCCCTAAATTATAAGTCTATAATCCTAAAATTATTTTTATAATATTTTTAAATTTTTAAAAACTATACAATGCATTATTATTAATAAAATTTAATTTTGATCATTAGATGATTAAAAAGAACAAAAAAATTTGTAAAAAATGACTTAAAATTTATAGACAATGACCCACAAAGTTACATAAAATTACAAATAAAAGTTTTTATTCTTTTTTTTTTGTAATTATTGATGTCATTTTCTATTATGATCAACTAAGAATTAAAATTAACTTTTATTAATATTAGGAGTTATGAATATTGCACAAAAAATAAATTTAGAATCCCAAACACTTCTAAAGCTATAGTTTGGAGATCAAATTATTATTTAACCCTTTTATAAAACATTTTATAGTTTTTAACTTAACATCATTAGTTTTAAATGATATTTTTTTCAATCAATGTATTTTAAAAATAAAATTTAATATGTCAACATTTAAAAATATTTTGTCAACATTTAAAAGTTTAATGGTAGCATTTCTTGCTAATGAAACTGATATTAGAGTTAAGAAAATGAAGGAATATTTCATAAAATTAAGAATCAAAATAAAACCTTACATAAATTTGAAAAATAAAAAAATTACGTTATAAAAAAAAAAAAGAACAGACTAGCATACTAAACAATATATACCTACTATACGTTACAAAACTAGTGGTAGATCAAATATTAAAAAAAGACTTATATACTTAATTCTATATGCTTAATATATTTTTTTTTCAATCAAATCAAAATAAATGAAGTTTAAAATACAAATTATATCGATAAAAAGAAATTATTCTAGTATAAATAATCTACCAAAAAAAAAATCCACGCGTTAAATTGATTGGAAGCATGTACATTAAGTACAAGGAATTGCACCTATACCAAATATCCAATTGATCTTAAATATTTAATATACCATTATCTGATCAAATTAAAACAGTTGAGTTTTAATGTGTTGAAAAAATCAATAATAAAAGTTTTTTATAGAATAAAAAATGTGTAAAATATTCACATATATTCTTTATTTAATTAAAAATAAGTACCTTAAGTATGTGGTGCTAAAAATGAATTTTAAGATTTTCCTAACTCCACTAAAAAAAAACACTACTCATTCCCATAACTAAGGGCATTTTTTGAAAGTCTTGCTTTGTTCAAAATATAAAATGTTTGGTAGTCCCTGATTTTTTTTTCCCAACTATGACTAATGTTATGTTTGAATGTATGGGAATTTTGATTTGAATTTCTATTTAAGCCAAATCCCCTGTTTACATACATAAAAGTTTATGGATTTGAATTTGATCTAAATTTAAAGTCATGTTTTGTTATAATTTTTGTGTAATTTTAAATTTTCTTTGTATCCTAATTATTTAAAATTTTAGCTATTCCAATCCTCTCCTTCTCTTCATGTTTTCACTTTCAAGATCATTGTTATTCTTGTATCTCCTCTCTTCTCTCACCTATTGGAAAATAAAGGTAAATGCATGCTCCTTCAAGTGTCTGTGGTCAATCAAGTTTTTGATGTTGTAAAAAATTATAACTTTATTAATTTAAATAATTAACAGTTCAAGAAAAATGAATAACATAAATTAATAGATATGGATATAAAAAAAATATAGAAATAAAAGTAAGCAATAATTAATTATGAGGAAAACGTAATAACTTAAAGCTTTGGGCTTCAAAATTCAATATATAGGTCACTAGTTTTTGTCTTTTAAATTGACTTTTTAATCAATCAATATCATTAACAAATCAATTCCACCCAAGCCACTCTGGACACAGCTTCTGATTTAAAACCATTGTTCAATA
>NW_026555343.1:4575063-4924079 GCF_029017545.1 Prosopis cineraria
GGGTTCTGTAAAATTGACTTCATTTGAGAAGAGCAAGATTGTAATAGAAATTGAAGCTAACCTCTATCCCATCCCATCCCCATAACTCTCTTGAGTGAAGATGATGGATTTAGAACACGAAGATCAAGACAGAGGAGACCAAAGCCAACATGGTGGCACCAAAGCTGGGGGCTAAAGGGTGGCAGAGGCGCAACAGCGAAGGGTGGAGTCCATTCACTGGCTTTTGGATAGGTGTGAGGGTGGATCGAAAAGCTGAAGATTGAAGTGTTAAAAGAGATATAAGTTTGGATTCTAGAGAGAGTTGCCCGATGGAATTGATTCTTGGAGTTTTGATGGAGTTGGAATCCATATAGGCTCTCTATTCCTATTACCAAATTCTCCAAAATAAGATTCCTATTCTATTTACATTTCCTTCTTATGAGTCCCCCTATACCAAACATGTCTAAATGAAGGCAGGCCTATGATCCAATTTTATATTCACATTTTATATGGACGAGAGGTTTTTCCCACTTTTCTCTTTCCTTGTATGAGTGGTTCAATTACCAAACAAATAAGGATGAGTTGTGATATATGAAAGAGTACTCTTTTTCTAGAAAGAAAATGAAAAATAAATTTAGGAATAAAATGGAGAGGGTATGTTTCTCATTTTCTTTCAAGAGAACATTGTCTAACTATTAAACATTGCATAAATGAACGGGAACTTTGATCCAATTCTATACTTAACCTTTTATTGGGATGAGAGGTTTTTCCCACTTTTCTCTTCCTCCATATGAATGGTTCAATACCAAATAAATAAGTGCATGTTGTAATACATGAAAGAGTGCTTCTAAAGAGAAAATTGAGAAATCTATCTTTCTAAAGAACAATTTTCTACTTATTAAACATTGCATAAGGGTAAATAGTCTTCTACTCCCTTGAGTGCCCGATTTATCTGGCCCTTCTCTTGTTTATGAAAAATCACATTATATTCCCTCAAAGTTGGGATAAAATCTATGAAATAAAAACCTCCATTTTGGTACCTTCACCGATGCGGTATTTTATCAGTTTGATCGCTGATAAATTTGTCTTGATTAAAATCATAGTTAAACCGTGATTAAATTGATTATGATAAATCATTTTAATAAACCAGTCAATATATAATTAATGATTTATTGATTCAACTGAACAAATGAATGAAATGATAGATTATAAGAATAGTGGATGAATGAAATAAAATCGAAATCAAAGTTGATGCCGTGTTCGTGTTCATCATTAATCGTTTTTTCTGGCCATTCTTTGTTTCTTTTTCCTGGGACAAGCTTCTTGTTATTAGTTCTCATCTCTTTCGGTCATTTAAAAAGCATTTTTGGATTTTTTTTCTTGACCATACTCTTCATTTATTATTTTTCTTTCTCGATCAAATTGAAAATCAGATCAACACAAATCACCACCAATATTCTTCTCGCCGTGCTGCGTTATCCTGCAGGGTCTTATTTTATGTTCCCCCCTTTTTTAATTCCGGACGTAGTTTCATATTCTTAACTATAATAATAAATATATGTATTTATTCTCAGAAATTTATATGGAACTGAAAAATTCAAAGGATATGCTAAGTGAAAATTTAGCAGCTTCTAACCCCCCGGGGGGGGGGTACTCTTCCTTTAAAAGCTATAAAGTATTTGAATTGAATTATATCACAACCAGTTCAGAAGAAGAAATCTTATAGAATGTTATTCAAAGAAGCAGCAAATCACATATACAGCCATTAGCAGGCTCACTAATGTATACCATATAAAACGTACCCTAGAAGCTATTTAGGGCACAACAAACATCATCAAGCTAAGCCAAATATAATGCATGCAAATTATTATAGGATATTAGGGCATGCATGCAAACCCTAAATACCACAACAACCACAAGCACACAACGTAAGCAATAAGCTTTCATTTCACTCCATAATGATGATATTAAATTATTAATATCATGGAGAATGATAAGTAGGGGCAAGGTTGCCAACTTCAGAGGTACTGTCATGGCCATCATTATTATTATAACCAGAAGCTTTAGGGTTAGGGTTTGTGGTTTTGACATGTTTGAACCACCAGAAGGGACCGGGACCAAAAAAGAGCCATGGATGAAGCAGACCAAGTCCCAAGGTCCCCAAAAGAACTAGAAGCGCCATACAGCTTATCTTCACTGTGATTATCATCCACGTAACTTCTCGCCGTGGCCACCGCCGCCTGGCATGCTTCTTCTGCTGCAACAGCTTCAATGGCATTCAGAAATGGCGTGGCTATGAGAGCCAAACCAGGAAAGCACAAGTGAGTTGGCCATGGAATGAGCTCTGGCGGTTCTGATCGGTCTCTTGTTTTGCATGTAGAGGATTGTCTATGACCCTAATTTATAGACTTCAAGTGAGAGCGATGAGATCTCCTCCCTTTGGTTTCCTGATAAGGAAACATGGGAATCTAATTAAATTTGCTTTCCCATGAAGGATCAGATCACTGAGAGGATTAATATTACTTTTCTTGAAAGTAATTTCAATCTGTCAGAAAGAAATTGACTTTTACAACTTGAATTCAATAGCCAACATAGTACTCTGCTTTTTTATGTCATTTTTCTGCTAAACGGTATGCCTAGTTATCTTAATCTTAATTTGATTAAGTGAATTTGCTAAATATTTCCTATTTGAAGAGTATTTAATTAAGTGTTAAATTTGAGGGCCATATGGTTGCGTTTTGTGGTAGGAATTAGGTGGGACTATAATCCTAAATGAGCCATAAGAAGAAAAACTTCATAGAGCACTGTTTTGTATTTTGCAAATAAAATTAAATTCATCAACTTGTGATTCATTCCATGAATAATGAGCATTCTAGTTAAGCTGTCCCTTTCTTCATATGAGGAATGAAATGGTATATGGTCTTATATATGTCACATTTTGAAAAAGTTTGATAATCATTTTTATAAGTCACTATAAAAAATAATCATTTACATTTTTCTATTGTTGTAAATTTTTATAAGTAAAGTAAAATATTGTTACATATGAGGAAAAATATATATAAGGATAAATCAAGAAAATTCTCTTTTTTTAAAAAAATATCAATAGTTTAATATTTCACTTTTTGAGGTGGCTAGAAAAAATGATTTATAAGGAATATGTGTGTTCAATTAGTTAATAAGGTAAGGGTGTGCTAACTCTGAAATTAGTTAATTGCAATAATTATTTGAAATTGAAATGTTTGAATTAAAATGCCCGTATAATTAATATTTACTTTTTCCTTCTAAGTAAGGGATAATTTGGAAAAAAAAAAAAAAAGTAACTAATGCTTCTTAAATTTAGTTTACTAATAAAAAAATAAAGAAACATGATTCTAAACAAAAAACAAAAAAAGAAGTATAGCTAGTTTTTCTTGTATTTGAAAACAAAGTATTACCTTAATTTATACTCTCTCCGTTTGTATTTACAAAAGAAACTATCATTTTTAATTAGTTTTTTTATATAAAAAAATTACATTTTTCAATAAGTATTAATTGTAAATTTTTTAAATTATCCTTCATAATTTTATCATTTATAGTCATAAGAAACAATTAATATAAGATTTAATTAATAAAATTAATAAAAAGTATTATAATCCAATTCTTTTATTTTCGAATACATTAATATAATTAATTAATTTTTTAAACTGTATGATATAATTTTCTCTTTTATAAATAGAAACGGAGGAGTAACCCATTTGGGAGGATTTGGTAAGTTGTGCCATTAAGTTTACTTTCTAGTCTTAAATATAGGTTTTTAATTTCGAGTACTTTACTTTAATCCTTCATATAGGACACCATCCATTTTGTCCCTAAATTATGTTTTTTTCACCAAAATAGCTCTAATTAAAGCTTTTTTTAATAGGTAAGTGAAAAAGAGTAACACAAATATTTGATGTATTAAAATTAAATAGGCTTATATTACGACCCCCCCTTAGAGTGCAAGGACCAATTTCTTTCCTCAAAAGTAATTTAATTTTCTTTTGTACGGTCTTAATCGCAGTCTTTGTAATTAAAAAGTAGTTTCATATTTTGGGTTAAGAGTAAATATTTTGGATTTTGAATTTAGTCTAGCTGGTACTCAGCTTTCTCCTCTTCCAAACGCTAGTCATATTGTAGAAAGATTGTTTGGTCCAACGCTAGTCATATTGCAGAAAGATTGTTTGGTCCAAATACAAGTCACTAGCACAACTCAACTTTTTTATTCTTGTGTGATTCTGTTCACACTTGCATAACTCAAACTTTTTTATTTTATTCGTAAGTTGTAGTTAAACATAAAACATAAATAATTGTTGATTCAAAATGTCTGAAATGGAGGCATGCTGTTTTGCTTAGTGGATATAATCATATGACCATTTAATCACAAAAACGATCCACTTGATCATAATTCTAAAATAACAATATATCTCGACAAACTTTATAACAAGCGTATAAAACTATACTTATACAGCCGTAGAAAAAGTTTGTGAATTCTAAGCAAAATCTTTATGCCGAAAAGAAGACAACCCAGGGAGAATAAGAAACAGAACAATCATAAACAAATGAAAGAAACATACATAGAATAGTGTTCAAGCAAAGGCAGGTAGTACAAGAGAGTACATGCATCATCTTGGTGACTTCCTTCTCCATTCTGTTCGTCCTCGGTTGATCTCCAGTCCATCGCCTGACAACCTAAGTAGATGTAGAAACTGCCGGCAATCTCGTTTGTCTTCCCTTGCGGTGGCGGATCCATTTGTACCACGGAGTTCTGCAACTGCCTCGGCTCCCTCTGATAGTTCTGAGCTTGTCAGGGAGTCAACTACGTCATCTTGTTGGCACTCACGTCTGTAATCCAATGTTATACTCTGCAACTCATAGTTGTCGATAATTTCTTGAGGCATGCTCTGCCATAAAACTTTGTCAGCTCATGACACCAACATGAAGGATTGAAGGAAAGGACTCATTTTGATAAGGAACTGATGAATTAGGATGCAATCTATTGCATTCGCATATGCATGCATCGCAAGAAAAAGAAAATAAAGGATTAAAAATGCATACCATAAAAAATAGTAGAATAAATTACACAGACCTCTTTTGAATTATACTGATATTATTGACCGTACCTTGTATTTTCAAAATCTGTGCAAATCTTCCTTAAAGCAAATCATTCTCAAAACTTGCACGCGTAAAAATAGAGTAAGCTTAGCTGAGATTATACATACATCTTTCTCTGTTTCTTTTACTTTGGAGAGGCTTATGTTATGGGTGTTAGGTACATTGAAAATACAGAGGAGCTACAAGTAATTCCAGCAAAATTCAAAGTAATTGTGTAATTTACACTTTGTTTCAGGCAAAGCATGTGTAAGTTCCAAATCTTGTATGGAGTTTGAGTTGGTTTTGATTATGGCGGGAAGGTAGTAAAACTCTTGCCAATATATATAGAACATGCATATATATATGGTTAGTGAGACATGGGAGATTGATGACGAATGACTTGAAATTTCAGAGAGGATTGCATACTTCCGGAGAGTGTGATTTATGTAATGGAGAGAAAGAAGATGCCTCACACGTTCTTCAAGATCGTGGTGCAGTCAGACAAGTTTGGGGAAACGTTATTTTTCCTTCTATGCATGGGTCGTTTTTCCAAGCAGATTGGTTTCTTGGTTGAATATTAATATCAGAAACAAGTATGCTCAGGTGTTTGGTCGATGGTGTGATTTTTTTGGGGGTTATTTGTTGGCTTTTCTTGAAAGAGTACATTAAAACTCAACGGAAGTGTTATCGTCCTTTGAAGCTGAAGCGAAGGGCATCCTGCGTTGCATGAGGGAGGCTGCCTCGCATACACATGACGTGAGGCATCAGATTAGGCTTAATGATGGAATGCAACAAGAGAACAGGGGAGTGAAGGTATGGGCAGATGGTGCCTTCTCTCAAATCAATAAAGCTGTCAGAAGTGGGGGGATCTTGAGGAGGGTGAATGGGGAGATGGTCGAGGCATTCTCGTTTCAACTTCAGGATGGGGATAGCTTCGTGGCTGAGCTGTGGGGATGCTTGATGGGGCTTCGAAGGGCCTAGGGTGGAGAATTCCGTAATGTGGCATTATTCTGAGACAACATGGAAGTTATTCAAGCTGTCAATTCTGATGGCCATGAGATGCACAGGGATCGGGGTCCGATTGCAGAAATCAAGCAGATGTTTCATTAAGAATGGCGGGTTCAACTTCAGCATATTGACCGTGATGAGAATGCATCAGCTGACTACTTTGCCAAACATGCATCCAGCCACAATTTTGATCTACACGTAATCCCTGGAAATTTGATCTCGGAACTTCTTCAGAGAGACGGAATTACATAGGCTTGGGCTTGTGTCATAGTTTGTTTTGTTTTGTTTTTTCTATTTCCATCTTATCAAACCAAAAAATGGAAAAAATACAAATATATTGCACCGGAATTAGAACAAATTTAAGGCTTTTTCTAAGTACCTCTAGCAGCCATCCAATATAAGTGACATTGTTAACATGCTGGTTCATGTCTAGATCTGCTCTTCGAGGCTGCAATTTCAAAAGTTTAGCATGAGGAGCCAGGATCTTGATATTTTCTTTTATAATATGAGAATTACATCCAGAGAGAAGAAATATACAAGAGAGTACGATAGGGTATCCTCATTAGATGAAATACTAAAACCATAAGATCAGAAAGATATAAGAACCTTAACATGCTGCAAATTACGAGTTAAAAATGTTATATATGCCAAATGATCGTACCACAAGTCCTAGTTTGTAATTCTCAGCAGGATCTTCCAGCTTTGTAATTTTCTTCAAGCTATTATTATTCTCCTCAGGAAATGATAGCCTAAAACCACACAACAAATACAAGAAAATTAAAAGTAACTATGGACCAGGATGCTTCAGCCAAGCTACTTCTAATATGCTGCTTATACATAGAAACTCAAGAAGTTTGAACCCTTTCACATCAATGTGGCGCTAGTGGCACCAGTGCCCCTCCCTTTTAGCTCACCAAAATTGTAGCAATTTTAAAAGGCAATTATCTAGCAAAAATAGAAATTACTAGGTTATATTGTGCAACATTTTTTCAACTAGGAATAATCTCAAAATAGGTAGAGAACCAACATGCCTTGGCTCTCGTGGACAGAAAACTAGATACTCCTCACGGACATCATCAGAGACTTTCTGGAGTCGTCTAGTGTCCTGGTTCATCATTACCCACTTGCTGAAACAATAAAATGCATTGTCAGCTTTAAGAAAGCATCTAAAGCACAAAACTGTTCTGACAGTTTGCAGATATGACATCAAAATCTAGAGAAGCGTCAATTTTAGAGGCCAGCAAAATTTCAGACTGCAACTAGGAATTATTTGTTAAAATTTCTTGAATTGAATCATAGGATAGTTTCCAGTCAACTTCAGATTTTAAGGACACTATAATTTATGAGGCTTAGTTGTTATTAAAATCCCTGGCATCTTAGTGACAAGGATCTCAAAAGTCACAATTATTGGGCAGATTTGCAAAAGCTATACTTCTAGAAAAATATAAGGATGTTCAAGACCTCAAATTAACAATAAAAATCCAAAAGAACTTGAATGAACCTTGGAACATGACAAAGAGCTTAATATTACACTATTGGAAAGATAGAAATTAGAGGGAGCATAATTTATGGCAAAGAACATTAGTTCCGATAAGAAATATTAAATTCTTCACTTCAAATCCCTCAATATTCATCAAGTTCCTCGACAAAAAATGACACACCGAGCTTAATATTACATGACACGAAGAGCTTAATATTACACTATTGGAAAGCTAGAAATTAGAGTGAGCGTACTTTATGGCAAACAACATTAGCTCCAATAAGAAATATTAATCATATTCATCAAGTAGAATGCAGGCATTGCAGCCCAGTAATTTAGTTGGATGATTAACCTTGAACCATGATTTTGATAGTTAATTAGAAGATTTTTTATGATATGACCCCAAAGCAATAGAAATTGAAAATTTGGCTCCAACCATTATTCTATCTTATGGAAGACAAATGATATATGGAATCACTGGCTCAAGCACACATTGCTGAACCATGAAGCTTGTCAGTTTAGAAGGAGGGATCTCCAGTGTTTGGTCAAAAATGCTCCAATAATAGAGAAGTTCCGTGATTTGACAGTGCATATCAATAAGCTATGCATTTCCAGAAACAGCAAGTTATGCTTCAACATGATCAATAGCAAGATAAAACATCAGTTTGAGGGTATATGAGTTCCATTGAGGAAATGGGTGACATAAATAAAGATAAAGGGCATAACAAGGTAAGGACTTTCTACCTTCCAAAACCATAAAAAGTAGTTCATCAAGTCATATATTAGTTTACAAAGTTTCCCACAAAACAAATACTACCAATCCTCGAGGGTTTCACAATATCCTCATGCATTGCACATGGAGTAAAAAGAGCCACACCAGAAAATTTTAACAGACTCAAAGTGCAGATAATTGGTCACCCAATCCATAACCAGGGATAATTTCAAAACAACTGAAAAATCTCACCTGGTTGCTCTTCCAATGATTTGATTGGTACCATAGTCCTTAATTATAAAGTCACGTCTGGTTCCAACTCTTCCTTCCCCTTGACACCATGTCTCGATTTCAACTACATCACTCCTGTTGGAGTTTTCAAGTCAAATATTTTTCTCGCTAGAGTTTCAAACTTAAAAGAAGTCTGGTAAAAAGCAAAACCCACCAAGCAGGGTATTTGTAGATTTCGATGTGCATGCGAGCAGTCACCCATATGAGGCGCAATTTTCTCATGGTAGGGGTCGTAGCAAAACCATCTGTCGAAAATCCAACACTCTGAGCATGATTACATCCAACCTCCTATAGTCACAAAGTCATAGGAGAAGTCATAAATAAAATGTTAGGAAACAAACAAAACGTCATCTAATATCAGACAAGTTCAGTTCCCAAGCAACTCAATAGAGAACAATAACGAGCAGATTATCGCAACAACAATCCAAAATCTTATCCTCTATACTGGCCGAACTGCATGATTAAATTGTTCATAAAAGCAACTGAAATAGAAATACAATGCAAGCAGAGGAGGGAGGGGGTGTCAAATGTCCAAATTTAAACTTCACTTTTGGAAGAATCCGCACAAAAAATTGAAGACAAGTAATGCCAAAAAAAAAAAAAGAACTTTTGAAAGGTTCCCAATCTAATTCTAAGATACATATCTAACGATACACCCAGGCAATGCAAAAATTCACACAATCTACCGGACAAAAACTAGCGGGGACGAATCCAGGATTACATACACGGAGTGCAAGAATTGGAAAATAAGAAAGGGAGTAAAAAGCATACAAGTTATAACAAATCATGAAACTGTGGGGGGCAATGGCCCCCCTTGCCCCCTGCAGATTCGTCACTGACAAAAAGGGAACATCTTGCCGGTCACACTTAATTCCAGTAAAACAGTTAAAGATCAAAATGCATATAATGTTCAACCTGCAAGAGATTGGCAATGGTCTCTACAGTGGCTGTCTTATTAATCCCAACTTCATAGCTCCTCACAATGAACTTCTCCTTATAAGACAACCCATCCTCCGTCAAGCTCCCCAGCCGCAACCGGTCCGCCAAAGTTCCCGAACCGGATTCGAGCCGGGTCACAGCGCCGTCCAATCCAACTCTTCCACGGTCCGACACGACGGCAAGAACCGGCGACGCTTTGTTCTCGCGAGAGCACACAACGACGCCGTTCCTCCGGCGATTGAAGAGTGACATGGGCGGAGCTTTGAATCTGCATTGTGCTAGAGCTTGAATGGGATCGGTCCCATTACACGAAATCTTCAACATTTTCCGTTGGAAGCTCTCTTTGTCTCTCTCCCCTCTTCTCGGATTCAGCAGACTTTGAGAGGAGAGCAGAGAGTGTGCGCCTCGCGGCGTGTTTGTGGCTTTCTAAGTCAGACTAAAGGATGCTGGGTGAGAAACGTGGTCGATGAGACCGAGGGGAGTGAATAGGGAAATGCCACTGAGGGTGGAGAAAATAACGAAGGTGCCATGATTGATGAGGTGTATAGCAAAGCTCAGCTGCTTTCTGCTTTGCGTTGACGATGATGGAAGATCAATCGGTGAGAGGAATGTGATTTTCGTTGGATAGGGATTGTGAAGACAAGTGGTGATGAGAAGGACATCTATCATGATTCATGAACAACATCCCTACGAGTGATTAGTCCATTATCCATTATGGTTTTATCGCGCTGTTAAAAAAGCCTATGTATGCGCCAATATCTTTGGTTTATGGCTGTATTCTCTGTTGTTGGGGTCAATCATGCTTGAGCTTGATACAGGTTAGATAATGCACAATTAATATTATAGAATTAGCAAGTAATAAAAAAATTAATCAGTAATATTAGAGATTTTATAAGTAAAATTAATTAATAATTTGATAAGTCCTGAACTCATGATGAATGAATTTAGTACAAGGTAGATAATGTACAAATAATATTATAGATGTAAGAGAATTAACAAATAATATTAACGATTTTACAAGTACAAGTAATAATTTAATAAGTTGTGATGAATAGATTTAATGCAAGTTAGATAATGGACAAATAATGTTATGGGCTTAACAAGTAACTCAAAAAAATTAATATGTAATATTAGAGATTTTACTAGTGAAATTAATAATTTTTCTGAATCATTCAAGGAGGACAATTTACTTTAATATTTTATTTCACTTTAATCCAAAAAACCTGCAATATAATTTTAAATTTTCTAGGGTTTGATTTGTAAATTAACATTAGAATCTTTTATGAGCCACAGTGCCACACCACATAGATAAATTTCATTTTTCGATAGCCCTTTCAATTCAAGATATGAGCATTTTTTTTTTTCGGCTAACTTAATTCAAAATAGAAGTAATATAATACATAAAAAAAATCATTTTACCCATTGTATAACTTAGATCTTGTGTGAATTTATACTTCACTTATCATAAAATACATTTATAATTGAGATTAAAGGTAAAAAAAATAATATATATTTTTATGAGAATAATAACGTGTGCAAATTTTTTAAAAAAACTATTTTTACTTTGGACCAAAAGATGTATAGTTTAATCTAGTTTCTTTTCTGCACGGAACTAAAAATAGAATATCCATCATATTTTTATAATAAGAAAAGGTTGAGGTAAGTGAAACCTAAAAACTTACCAAAACTAGGATATATCTCTAGAATATTCATCATTTCATTGGAGGACTATAGCACGTGGTTATCTTATACTAGATGTTTGCAAAGATTGGCTATCAAGTGTTCACCACTTTCTAGGCAAATGTCTTTGGTAGCAAAGGACCATCTTTTGTATGTAATGGAATATAATGTTAAGGAATAAAATGCAGTGCAACCATGATGATCATATATTTGTTTGATATTATATATATATATATATATATATATATATATATATATATATAAAGTCCTACCCAGGCCAACACCCTCCTTCCTGGACGATGGCTTTCCGACAACATCACTATCATTGATCAACAACTTTGCCGACATTGACCATACTCAACAAGATAATCAACCAAGAAAAACGTTGATTTGTGTAAGGATAAATATCAAGTTTAAAGGAGGGTCCTCAATTTGATATGAATTATTGGATAAAGGTGATGGGAACAAGGATTATATAGGTTCAATAATATTTTTTTTTAAATCTTCTTTACCTTATATTGAACTAATCAAATAACGGGAATGTCCATGTGCATGGGTTATAGGTTAATATCTATAGCTTTGATTTGGTTAAGACTCACTCCTTGAGGTTTTTCTGGTTGCAACACAATCCTTTATTTTTCTCTACAAAATTATGATATTGAGCTTCACTTTATAAAGGATATAATGGTAACATAATATAAAGATGAATAATAGAAAAAAAAATAAAATTTTTTACAAAATACACTACTAGAAAAATGAAATTTAGTGAGGGATAAATTAAAAAGAAATTTTAGCTATGAAGTTAATTTAAGGATAAATTCCTTACTAAATGCTATTTTCCCTCATTAAAATCGTAACTAATAGATGACTCGTTAAATTTAGTGAGGGATCATCTTTTTATCACTAATATTATTCAAAATTTGATAACTTTAGCGAGGAATTAGTTCTTCGTTAGTCCCTCACTAAATATGTTTATGTTTAAAAATGATGATATCATATCACTCGTCATATGTACATTAACTTGTGACATGTAACTATATCATATATTCATTATATTTATACCAAAGCTAAGATTTCAACTCTTGACCTCCTACCTTTTAAGTTTTATGCTTTCTTTTTTACCAGTTGAATTGAAAGATACCTGCAGTCATTATATGAAAAATTAAATATATATTATTTAACAACACAAATATATCAGATAATATATTATAAAAAAATGCACACACATTAGATTTTATTTTCAATTATTAATATGTTAAAAGTATTTATATTTTATTTAAATTATTCTTTATATTATATTTTTAAAAAAATATTGTTTTATTAATGAAATAAAATTAAAATAAAAATATTAAATATTAAATAATCTTATTATAAATATTTTAGTCAATTTTAAATTCAATTTTTATTTTTAAATAAAAATAATTAAATGTATAATTAAAAGTCATTTGCCAAACGTCAAATTTTTTTGCAATAATTAGCAAGGAATTAATCTCTCACTAATTATCTTATTTTAGAGAGTGATTAATAGTCCCTCACTATTTATTTTATTTTAGAAAGGGATTGATAATCTCTCACTATTTTTTTTACTAATTTTAAATTAAGTTATAAAATCAATATTCCTCACTAATTTTCTTACTAATTGAATATTTTAGAGAGAAATAGATAATTTTTTATTAATTTACATTTTGTTAGTAGTGAAAAAATTGACTATTGAAGCATGTGTAGAGCATAAATATAAAGCAAAGTGGATGATATCATTATATATTTATATATATACACAAGGATACTTTGATGAAAATTTTAGTCATTAGATCACACATTTATTTGAATATTTTACTGCTATTGAATATTATTGATGATATCGATAACGACTTCTAGTACTGAGAGAAGTTTTTTTATTTTAAAATTGTGCAAATTCTACCAAAGATGAGCTATATCACAAGGCAAATTGAATGGATTAAATGCATTACTAATTAAGAGTAAAATGTTAAAATTATTTTATTATAAAACTTCGATAAATAGATGTTGCGGCTTAGAAAAATAAAAGGAATAATAATATAAGAATTTAGGAAACCTAAAAGAGTTCTAGACACTGTTCAAGGAAGAATAATTGCCAACTTTGAAATGGGTCTTGATGGTGAGCTGATTATTATTAATGACAAGGATGAAGATGCAAAATTAATTTCATATGTTCAAGGGCATTTAAAATGTGTATATATTCTTCTTTTTTTGTCAAAAAATGTGTATATGTTCAACATTAAAATGATAAGTCAAAATGAAATAGTAAATATACATTTAAAAAATTAAGCTGATCATAAGGGTTATAGTTTGAAAACTATGTCATTCACACTGTCACGTGTCAAACAATGGATGATTAGGAAAAAAAAAATGCCTATAAATCAAGCTGGACTAACTTATCAAACATGTAAACTAAGTAGACCAAAAAGCTTTAATATGAATATCATATGGTTGATAAATCTTTCTTCTAACCACCAAATGAATGAATTTAATTAAGTATTTTAAATTTGATGGTCCTGGAAGGGAGGGACATCTTCAAATTGCATCAAATTTATGGTACATTCAATGTTAATACAAAATAAACCTGCTTTATATTAATATATAAATTAGGAGCTTAGTCTCTCCTTCTCTTTCTCTCTCTAAAAAAGGGGGGAAGATATGGCCTCAAGTAAAATAAACAAGTAATATGCTTATTACTTGCTTTAATTTATCAGCCAAGAAAGTTGGTCTATATAAAAATGGGCTAATTTACTTTATCTGAACTCACCTAATTTAATAGGTTAGTCCAACAAGTCTTACTAATTCACAACTTTAATTTTGTGTCACCCATACTATGTTATAAGATCATTAATTAAAAAGATATCAGCCAAATGTTTTTTAGAAATTAAAGTCAAAGCCTACAATCTAAGGTATTAAAATCCTGACTGGTCATTTAATTAATTAAGATTTTAAATCATATCAAATTGATTATTTTATTAAATTGATCAAGACACTAAACATAATTAATTGGGGGTTGACTTAGATTTTCATACTACACTAAAATCCATCTTTTATTTGGGTTGGTCACCTCCAATTTGTCTCTCCAAATTTATCCTCATATAGGTTTGTGTCCCTTTTTATTTTATTTTGGATTAAATGACTGATATTTTGAACCTGCCCTACTTTCAACCAAAGAATTTAATGAAAGTCAAAGTAATTTAAATCATGTCGTGAAGAACAACAAAGTGGCAAATCTCTCCCATATCATATATTTAACATGACTGCATTTTGGGATTCAATTTTTAAACATGTTGTGTTGACTAAACTGGTCACCAAAACAAACCGTTGAACCAAACCAAGTATTAATTAGGGTTGCCTTTTAATTTTCTTTATGGTTAAAATGTATAAAACCTCCTTAAACTTTAAAACAGTTATATCTATTTTTCTTCACTTTTAAAAATTTAAAATTAACTCCCATAATCTTGAATTTTGTTTTTCAAAACCCTCTATTATTAATTATATTTTTTTTCATGAGGGTTAAAATGCCATTCAACTAAAAATATTATTAAACAAAATATTATATTGTATAACTATTTATAATAAATTTATTATATTTTTTAGATAGATGAGGCATTGATAATAACCAAAACAAATGTTATTATCACCATATAAAATTTTAAATATTTACTTTTGTGCTATTTTTTTTATTTTTTTGTTATCAATGTTGAATAGTTTTCTAGTATTAAAAAGATAAATTAACCTAACATGGTAATATTTAAAATTTTAAATATTTTAGCCATGTGTATTACATTAATCTAACATGAAAATATAAATAAAAATTTATTTTTTAAAATAATAAAATTATGCACCATTAATAACAAAAAAATATGGATAAAACTAATATAAACATAAATATTTAAAAATTTATACAGTGATAATAATATTTTTTTTATTATCCATGTCTCAACTATCTAAAAAATATAAAAAATTTATTATAAATAGTTATACAATATAATATTTTTGTTTAATAATAATTTTTTAATTGAATGATATTTTAACCCTCATAAAAAAATTACATAATTAATAATAGGGGGTTTTGAAAAATAAAATTAAAAGTTGGAGGAGTTAATTTTAAATTTTTAAAAGTGAAGGGGGTACATTGCAAGTGTCTCAAAGTTTGGAGGCATTTTATGCATTTTAGCCTTCCTCTATCACAGTCTGAGAGAATCTCTACGGGCGATGTCCGAATCTGGCCAGGACTCACGAGAGTTGTTAAAAAAATGGCCGTTTTAATAAGCATTGGCGCCATTAGAGGGTACTGAAATGCTCTCCAGCTAGTAGTACCCAGAAGGTCACGACACTGTTATCTCTATCGCCACCAACCTTTCAACATGGAATCTACGAACCCTATAAACTGCAGGACAACTTCCATTCACACAATACAGACAATGTTTTTTTTTTTTTAAATTAATTTGTCCTTGCACGAGTAACATGTTCTGCAATCTGCATTCAATATATTAACTCCGTTTACCTTAGTTGAGTTGTAGTTCTAACTCTAACGTTCTATATATAGATACATGCCTGAAGGCTTGCCTTTTGCTTGAGTGTGTGAACTGTGAAACTCTGTGAATAATGGAAGAAGTAATGAAGCAATGGAGCGAGAAAGAAGAAGAAGAAGAAGAAGAAGAAGCAGAGGTTGAGGTTCAAGAAGAGGGCTTAGTTAGACGCCAAGTTCACACGCAGGTCACCACCATTGTTACTACTTCAAGTATTGATATTCAAGGTACGCTATAATCAACTTCAAGCACAATAATGAAATCTTATCAGGTATATTTTTATTTCCCCATATTTTGGTATGACGTTGTAAAGACAAAATATATATATATATATATATATATTTTTTTGACATAAAAATATGTTATTAGTTTTTTGATAAAAATTGCCTTTCAAAATTTGTTGTTTCTTATGACGGGACAATCAACATATTTGGTATTTTTTTACCAGACCTTTTTCTCCTATATTTTTGTAGTCCTAATAGTGAATGAGTTAATAGAGAAAATAATGTATTTTGACTATTTTCCCTCTGTTTTACTAAAAAGGTCAGGGAAGAACCCTACAAAACAAATAAGGAGTGTTTAGTGAAAATCAAAAGATTAATATTTAAAATCATTTAATGGGTTTCCTACAAATAATAATTTTTCTTCAAAATCGCTTTTTTGTGCTTACGCTTTTCCCAGCTGCAGACCCTGTTTTTTTTTTTCTCTGGCTTGTTTTTGTCCTGCAGAAACATTAGATTTACTTGATTTTTTGACGCAAGAAGAATTCAAAAAGTTTATATGGTCTATGCTCTTTGTTATGAACTTATGATGACGAAGATGTGGGTTTTGCCGCACTAAAAAAATGAATTTATGTTTTGCTTTTATGGTTCAAGGAACATCAGGTTTAAGAGGACTCTTAGTTCCTTCTTTAATGAGGTTCATATAATGCAGGGCAAGTAACCTCTGAAACATATGATGTTTCCAGTGACATTGAGAAGAGCATTACTTCACTTTCCTCTGATCCTATCATTCCTGGGGATTCAACTTCTCCCCAGATTTTCACAATTGAAAGTGAAAAAAGTGAGTTTTTTTTTTTTTTTCCATTACTTAGGAAAATGAGTTTCCATTTTGCCTTTATAGTTCAAGGAACATCAGATTTAGGTGTACTCTTTATAGTTCCTTATTTAATAAAGTTCATGTAATGCAGGGCAAGAGATCTTTGAAACAAAGGACTATTTCAGTGACATAAAGAAAAAAAACATTGCTTCACCACCCTCTGATCCTCTCATTCCTGGGGTCTCAACTTCTCCCAAAAATGTGACAATAGAAAGTGAAAAAAGTGAGTTTTTTTTTTCTACTTAGTAAAGTGAGTTTCTGTTTTGCCTTTATAGTTCAAGGAACATTCAGATTTAGGAGGACTCTTTACAGTTTCCTTTTTTAACAAAGTTTATGTAATACAGCGCAAGAGATCTCTGGAACAAAGCTTTATTTCAGTGACATTGAGAAGAAGAACTTTGCTTCACCTTCCTCTGATCCTATTATTCCTGTGTATTCAACTTCTCCCAAATATATCACTACTGAAAGTGAAAGAGTTGGCATAATAACAGAGAATGTGCAATTGGTGAAAGAACTATATCTGGAAAGTCTTTATCAGAAGCCACCCACACAGGGATTCTATTGTCCCAATTGTAGGGCTTGTATCCAGAAAGTTTTGATTTTGGATACAGTGAGGGAAGAACCTGGTGTTCCTGCACAACCTCTTCCACCATTGGATAGATTCAGATGCTCAACTTGCTTCAGTTTCCTCATCCCAATAGGTAACAATTTCAAGATGACCAGTGCATTACACAGAATATGGGAAATGAGCTGCATTACCTGCAATTTTCTTATTAACAGTGTGACTTGATATGGAAAAGCATGCATTAAAAATTCTTCTGCATTTTTCAACAGGTAGTTGGCTCTTTCCTGGGTCGGCACATGGTCAAGAAGGTGAAGTGTTTCCTGAATCTATGTTATTTATTGGACAGCTCATACACACTAAAACACTTTTTTGACTTATGAGCTCGTCATCTGAATAATTTTTGTGGGGCACCCTTGGATTTATCAAGAAGTGAATTAACCATTTATATGTCATACCAATACAAACGTGGAACATAGCCTTACTAGATGAACACTAGTTTAATAAATGGTAGTGCATCTCCTTGATGATGAATTAACATGTTGTTATTTACTTTTGCCAATGAAATCGATGTAGAAGTGCAATATTTACTAACAGTCTAAAGAACCTTTCCAACTCAGCCTTTGGCTTTTGGATTAATCTTAATTCCTGAAATTTAAAATCAATTCAAGTTCTTTATTAAATTAATCTAAATGTTGACCTAGATAAATTTAAAACAGTCTCTTATTTCTGCACTGCTAACTATTTCCTCACCTAAATTTTAACCACCAGGCGTGAGATTATTTATAGAAAAGAAAGACAATACATTGCCTTTTATTCCTTATCTTAAAATTATCATCTGTGGATTCTTGTTGCCTATCATAAAATAAAAGAGCTTGTTGAATCTCAGGAAAATATCTACTAAAAGCAAATTATTCTTCAGAACAGTAATCTCATCATGCTTCAAGCATTATTGTCTTCATATTTTTTTCCCCAACAGAAATACCTGAAGATGTACAAGAAACAATGGTTCCAGCCCCTGATAAATTTCCTCCTGATTCAGGAAGTCAAATGTTGCAACCTGAACCAATAATTTCTGATGGCGCAAGTAAAACTCAAGGTAAGCATAATCCTTTCTTTATTTAATTGCTTGGGATATCTCAAACAGTTAATCAAGCTCAACAAAAAGACCTTACTAAGTACCATATAGTACATGTATATGCATTGACTTGATGGAGTTTGAGTCCCTTTAAATAGATAGTGAGGATGAAGTTGAGAAAATGGGGAAGAGAAGGAGGTTTGACCTCTGTTCGTATGCCTCACGTGTCAAACTACAAAGACTAATCATAACCATAAGCACTTGTGCTATACGTTACCTAAGATTTGTTTCATTCAATGTGATGTGCGGGAATAATTGTAGCTTAGGAAATACTTTTCTATTTCTGAGAATTTACAAATGTTTCCTTGTTTTTATAATTTTTACTCTCTTGAGTTTTGTCAAAATTATGTACAACACAATCACAAGTCTTTCCTTAGTCATAGACTATTGTTTCACATTATCTGCATATCTGGAAAGTAATCTCCAAAATAACTCAAATTCCCGGAAGATGAACAAGTCCCAGATGGATCCAGTATCCAACCTTCACGTTGGGAAGTTTTGGCTAGTGCTTCAGCAATTGCTGTACAGAAAAAACCTCAAGTTGATTGATAAATGGCAATTTTATATATTTTTATCCTTTTATTTTAGACTTTTAAATATTTATTTGAGGCTAATTGAGTTTAATTAGATATTATTTAATTTTATTAGCTAATATTCAGCTTTGAAATTTTAACTAACTAAATCTTTGATTTTAAAATATAAATAATATCTTTAATATTTTTTGCATAGGTGATATTTAATTTTATTTTATTTGTGCAGATTTTTTTTTTAAGATTCAATTTAAAAGATATTGATAGAGAATATTTTGGATAAGAAGAATATGGACATGCTTGGAGATCAAATCAAGAATTAAATCTTTAAAATTTTGTTTAAATTTATTTTGAATTATTTAGTGTAGTTTTCAATTAGGGTCATTTAAAGTAATTTTATCATTAACTTTTGCTTTGGCTGTACGCATCATTCATTATATATATATATATATATATATATATATATATATATAAAGCAAGGAATAGAGGACGAAAAGGGGAGGATGACTTTTGAAGGAAAAAAGGGACTTTCTCTGGTAGCAACGAACGCAGTTCATTTTTTTTTTTCTTCAATACAAGCGATGGCCTCTCCTATTTTCATCTCATGTTATTTAATTTTTAGTTCTATGAATAGTTAATTTTTTTTGGTGTGATCAATCACAAACTATGATCTTATATTTTAATTAGAGTTTTTGATATTCAAAGAAGATTTTATTTTAGCTTTATTTCAATTTACTCTTCTTCTCGCTGCTTCTGAATTTTATACTTTAACTGCTATTGCTGATTAAAGTAGCTTTATTACATAATTTTTGAATTATAAATTTTATCTGAAGTTTTGCTTGTTATAATCAATTGATATAGTAATATAAGAGTAATTTGGCCTAGCTTGGGTGATTATCCATACTTTGTTTCTGGTGTGGCTAACTTAGAATAATTGTTAGGTTGTGAGTTGAGAAAGATTTCAATTAATCTATAACTTAATTTCTTGTTTAATTCTTGAATGATAATTTAAGAAATAAATAATAAGACCAGAATAATAAAGTTAAATAAATTTAATTTAATTTGTGGATGAGGAAGATTAAATTTAGGTGATTGGGTTCTGATTGATTGCACTGCTTGTTTTTAATAATTTTCTCAGTTGAATTTTCTTTATTTATCAAATTTTAATTTAGATTTTTTTAATTTCATTATAAAAAACCCCCCATTTTTTTTGCTTTTCATAATCACAATTCAAATAGTTACTCTATTGACTTTTAGGGAGACGACCTAAGTTATGCTTTATTGCAAAATCTAATTTTTATTAATTTTGATATTATTTGACAGCAGTGTCATTGATATTTCAAAAATTCCACAACAACAGCGATCACTTGAAGATGTGGTAGATAAGGGAGTAAGCATAATTATATAGAATATCATTTTTGGCATTATGGCATATTCAAATGTTTTAGTCTCACTTAACAGATAATACTGGATATAAAAAATTAAAGTGACCTAAAAATGTAATGGAAGATAAATGAGATAGCAGACATCTTGAAATAAGGCATGAGTTCACTGGGTTTAACAGAAGATAACCTCAAAATACGTTTACTCTCTTGAAATTTCTCAAGATCATATTCAACATAGTCACAAGTCTTTTATAGTCATAACTTTCTTTTCACATGATCTGCATATCTGGGAAGTAATCTTCAAAATAACAAAATGTTCTGAATCCTAAATCATGGACTTTAACAAGTTCAAATGAGGCAGCAGAGATCTAGAAATAATAAAACTTGGGTTCAATGAATGTAATAGATGACCTGACCATATTTTTACTCTCGAGTTTTATTAAAATTATATAAAACAGTCACATATCTTTTATTGATCAGACTATTTGGGAAGTAATCTCTAAAATAACATCAAATTGGCAGATGCATCATATCAAGCTATTGAAATCCCAGAAGATGAGCCAGGCCCAGATGGATCTACAGCCACACCTTCACGTTGGGGGCTTTTAGCTAGTGCTTTAGCGTTTGCTATACCAAAAAAACCTCAAGCAGATATTTCAAAAATTCCAGAACAGAAACCAGTTGAAGACGTTGTACGTGATGGAGTAAGCACTGGTATGCAGAATAACATTGTTGGCATCATGATACATTCAAACACTCAAGTCTCCATGTTCATAATAATAGTTCTGAATTTAACATATAATGCTGAAGATAGAAAATGAAAGTGATCTAAAAATGTGCTGAAGCCTAAATCATGGATTACAATAAGGTTAAATGAGATAGAAGGGATGATCAAACACGGAACAATGAATTTAACAGCACATAAACACATGAAAAGTAATCCTTCTTCAGTGTACCCCTCAGAGCTGAGCACCTCCATCGAGTTAAACTGGTTTTTAAGTAAACTAGACTGTAGGACTCATACTTTACTAGAGTCTAAGGGAGCTACGTTATTATGGCTTATAAATTAGTACAGCTTTCTACATGTTATATCAAATATGGATTACAGGAAAATACTTACTATTGCTACTAGCAGATGCTTCTGTTAACCATCTGTCAGTACTCAATGGTTTTGACCTTCTTTACAATTCAATCCTGAAATCATGTCTTACGTTCATTATTTTACATCTTAGACATTATGGCACTGTGATATATTGCAATGAAATGACGAGGTGTATTCATTGAACAGAGCCTCCGGCAAGCACAACACGCGCTCCTACAATTACAGCAGGTGAAGTTCAAGAACCAGGAAGCAGTAAGACATGGGATATTCTGAAAAGTATTGTGTATGGTGGTCTGGTTGAATCTATTGCAAGCCTTAGTATTGTGGCATCTTCAGCAAGTGCAGATGCTGCCACATGTAAGTCTTAAATCTTTCCTCAATGTTCAGTTATTTGTTCTTACTTTCTTTTGCTTCTGAAATCATTTTTCAACAAGATTACTGGATTAGTGTTCTGTTTAAAATAATTCAATATCTCAAAAGGGGTGCCAAAGGGTCTTCACTTTGATTCTCACTGTCTTGTTATATCAAATCTAACTCCTAAATATTTCTAGGCTTTAAATAAGTCATGACCTTTGTTCACTTGTGGTAATTTAGCGTATCAGCATGCATATTAATCAGAGGAATTATTACATATCATCATAAAGTTGACGGTGTTAATTTTTTTGGTATGATGTGTATCAAGAACTTCTGATCTATATCTTACAGGTTATGATACACGTATGCCAAATTAGTGTCATTTAGATCGGATGACATTCTAGAACACAAAAGAATAAAAGAATAAAAGATTTAAAGATCAGTTTAACACAGGCAAACCTGAGGCACTAGATTGAAACAATACACAAATTAGATGCCCATCAGTTCACCAATTAGATGGCAAGTTTAAAAAATTCTAAGATGTTTTAATTAATAAACATACAACAAAGCAATAGTTATTATATTTGAGTTTATGTGCGTTATTACTTTGATCTAATGATATTCTTCTACTCGTCAAATTGAACTTTCAGTGAGCATTATAGCTCTGTCTCTTGCAAACCTGATTGGAGGACTCTTCATCCTTGTTCATCATGTGAGTTTCTTTCAGCACACACATTTATGTTGAAGCTATAGCTACTTATCATCGATATCCATGTCAATATCCCTATTCAAAGTGTCTATATTTGATATAAAATATAAGGCCATTGTAGTTCAGTTCACACTTTATGTACTGTGCCGGGGGGAAAAAAACCTGCTGGCTTTGAAACTTACACATGGATTTGCAGATCTGGGACCTGAAAGCTGAGGAACAAAGTACAAATGAAGTTGTAGATCGATACCATCTTTCCCTAGGGAAGAGGGAAAATTTCTATCTTCATCTGTGCATAGCCATGTTATCATTCATCATATTTGGGGTAGTGCCACCATTAGCGTATGGCTTGACCTTCTACGAGGTCAACAACAAGAATGTGGCGCTTGCAGCGGTTGCCGGAGCGGCTGTAATATGCATCACTCTTCTGGCCATCACAAAAACTTACATCCAGAGGCCAAATACTTATCTAACATATCTCAAAACAGTGCTTTACTATCTCAGCACTGGAGCTTTGACCTCTGTAATTTCTTACTTGGCTGGTGTTCTTATTAGGGAACTTTTGGAGAAGCTTGGAATTGGCTCTGAGAGCTCATCAGGTTTCACCCTGATGCTACCCGAGATGAGTGTAATTGAGAAGCCTAGATTTGGATCCTACTGATAAGCATTGTGTTTCATAGATAGAGATTAATTGTAATCTGGGGCAATGAGGGAGCTTAGGTTTTGATTGGGGATTTAAGTCTTTTAGGCTGAGATTTATGTTGTAGTAGTTGGATTAGATTGTGCCTTTATTTGCATTGAGGTAATTAGGATTGTTACTCTTTGATTATTGAATTAAAAATTAAGCCTTGAGAATTTTGTTCCCTTCTCTTTCATTTTCTCTTCATGCTCTTCTGTTCATACATCAAATTGGTAGCAACTTTGATCAAAACAAATAATGAAACTTTTTGTTTTGGTCCCTCAAGTGTGCTTCAACTATTGATTTGATCTTTAAAGTTTAATATTTTATCAATTAAGTCCCTAAAATGTTATAACTATACATCATTAGTCTTCATGATTTCAAGCATATAATTGGAAACGCATGTGTGGCAGAACTTTTGATCTAGGACCGCAACCTCTTCATAGATTGTAAAAAAGTTCTAATTTGATGAGATTAAATAAGAATATAAAATTGTGTATGAAATTATAGGGACTTGATTAATAAAAATTAAATTTTAGTTATCAAATTAATAATTGAGATAATTTTAAAAGGTCAGAAGTTTTACTATTCCAATCTCTTATTGTGAAAGACTGTGTTGTCTTCTCATGTTGAAAGAAACTGATAATTTCCCAATACGTGACTCCCACATCAGGTCCTTTGTTTGTAATTTTTTTCTCATCCTGTGATATAATTATTGCTTTTAACTAAAAAAATGATAAATATCAGATAAACTGTATAAAACCTCAAAATAATAATCAATGTAATTCACGCTGCACATTTTGATGATCCTTGCTCCGTCTAACATATATAATAGTAATAATAATTATTACCAAAATATTGTGGGTGTGTCTATCCTTAGGGATGTATATAAAAGCTTTTAAAATATAAGAACCTGTTAAAAATTGACGTAAATATTGAGGTAATGCAAGGAAAGTTACAAACTGTAAGGTCACAGAAGAAAGGTATCCACTTTCCTTTAGCAAACCTCACACTCTAGTTTATTTTTTAAATTAGGAAATTTAGTTTAGCATCTTCAAGAGAAGAAAAAAATCACTGTATCTTTATCTTGCAACCACGAGGAATGGATTGAATTGCTTCTCCGCCGCTGAAGCTATTTTCCTACATCTTTTCTTGACTTTTTATATTCGTAGTCTCTTGATTTGAATTAAAAAATTTTCTTTGAAACATTTTGGAGATATTATAAATTTAGAAAATTTGAAGAATAAACATAATAAAGAGGTTTGCTTCTGCTCTTATCAACAATATTTTGTAGATCAAGACATTTCAAAGCTCCTGCAAAACTTTAAAGGTTATATTATTCAGAAATGTGGTGTCAACAGTTTTGTCTTTTCCCACTTTTTTAGTTATTTTAAGAGACCAGTTTTAACTTTTTCTTTGTAGATTTCATTTTTCTTTTGTTAATATATTTTCTTTTGTACAAAAAAAAATAGCAACAGATTTTTTTTCTTTTGCAAAAAAATTGGTAATTTTTTCTTTACGCTTTTATTCCCCCTCTTTTCTAATCAAGAATCATTTTTTCCACTTGCAAATATAACAAAGACGAATCCACAATAAATAGGTATTTGCTCAAAATGTTATAGATATAAAATTTTATTTTTTTCGAAAGGTGACAAATAAAACTAATTCAAATCAATTTTGATTGGGTAAAACATCATTTTAACAAATTAAACACATATTTTTTTTACTAAATGATTTCTTTTAAATAAATTTAATCAAACTAAAAATTGATTCAATTAACCAACAAAAGTTAATCCAATTGGTAAGAAGTTGATCAATAATCCACAAGATTGTAAAATCAAATTTTGCTATCAATATAAGAATCTTGTTAGCGAGTGATTTGTGAATATTTTTATAAATACTCTCTAAGTTTATAGGCATGTTTTGACCTTGATGAATCTTTAGAATTCAAGTCATCTAAATTTTTTGGTATAAAAAAAATGATTCAATTATGAAAACCAGCTGTTCTCATGGTGGACTACCAAAGCAAGGAAGTTTGGGAAAAGAAAAAAGAAGCCAGCCAATTTTGACTGCTTGTTTAACACGCAATTAAGTAGACTAAATTGATTTAACAATAATATCATAATAATTGTTAAATATTTGATGCCCACCAAATTAATAAATAAAACAAGTTTAATTTGATCAATTGTTACCATTGTTTGTGGGAATACATATTACTTTATATTTTCAAAAACTATCAAGTCTAAAATATCGCATTTGATTAATGAAGCTAAATCATTTGTAATCTAAAGTCTAAATCACACACACACACACACACACACACACACACACACACAAGGCCTCGTTTGGAAATAACTCTCAAATGATAAATCCCATAACTTAATCTTGACTCAATTACACACACACACATCCATGATCACAAATTGAATTGAAAATGAGAAACTAATAATCAACCACCGTAGTTTTCACAAAGAAACTAAAGTCCGCCGTTATGAATAATTATATATGATTAAAAATAATATCTATGCAACATTAGAATATAAAAAGAATTTTTGTTTTATATAGTTATGTTAAATTCAAGTATTGTTAAACCTAATTAAAAATATTGAAGTGATTATGTATTTATACAAGCTCAAAACGAAGTCCTTTTACTTAATCAACTATATATATAAAACATGTATATGTAAAATATGGTAATTTTGTGTAATTTCATCTAACTTGAATATATTATATAAAGAAAAATTACTTTAAACTCCATACAATACATTTAAATACTATAAAAACTATTGACAACTTGACAATATATCTCGAGGTATTTAAATATATTGTGTGAGATTTATATATAATTTCTATTATATAATTAATACTTGACTTTTTCAAGGTAACTTGTGGCTGTATTATTTCTATATAGATAGACATCTAGCTCAAGAGGCTTAACTTTTGCTTTGGCGTGTGAAGTGAAAAGAACGGAACGCATAATGAGGCAATTGAAGGCAGAGACAGAGGTTGAAGAAGTGGGATCAGCTAAACGTTCAAGTTAGATTTACATGCTCTAAGTTTTTTCCTCTTTTTTTTTTTAAAAAAGTTTACTTTAGTGCTTTGATAACTCATTGACATAGATAGATGAAATATCTATATTGGATAATGGTTTTATCTATAGTATTAAAACTTAGCTCAAGTTGGCTAGTTAATCAGTGAAAAAGTAAATCAATTCCTTGATCAATTCGATCAAGAGTTTCTAATGGGATGGATTTGCTGGTTTAATTAGGTTTAATTATAGTTTGGACTACTGACATTTGAATCACTATCTCAACAAATTCAATGACTTATTTGAATTTTAGTACCTTGGTTTTATCATATGAATATGGATCAAATCATCAAACTATCTTTTTTTCAATTAAAACCTTTTAGTATTCAGCTTGGGTAATGAGAAGAGAGATGGTAATAGAGCAGTACTTGTGTGGAAGGAAATCAAATTAGTAAAACCCAAACAAAGAAAAAATATATTCAAATAAGTAATATTATGTTGGAAGAAGTAAATTAGAATATCATTATCTAAAACTAATCATGACATGTTTTTCTCAAGAGATGAACAACCAAATAGATATGAAACATATTTTACTGGGGTAGAAAGCAATATATTTCCTCATGTTCTGATAGTCTACAATGTTCATGTAACACAGTGCTAGAGAACTATGAAACTAAGGAGGATTCTCTGAACAATATGACAATTGAAAGTGAAAAAGTTGACATAATAACAGAGAATGAACGATCAGTGAAAGAACTGTATCTGGAAAGTTTATATCAAAAGCCACCCACACAAGGATTCTATTGTCCCAATTGCAAGGCTTGTGTCCAGAAAGTTTTGATTTTGGAAGAAACTATTCAAGGTGAAGTGTTTCTTGAATCTATTTAGATACTGATTGTTTAGATCATTAATCATGTTGATTATTTTGTGTTGGACTAACATATCCACTCTTGATTAGGAATTGGATATTATATCAAGTTAAGGAGCATTTATTTGATATATTCTCGTTTAATAAGGTTTGGTGATAATTAATTATTGATTGAATCCAAATTTTGAGGCTTTATCTCGGTATTAATGAGGAATATTGTATCGCAATCATCCTCTCATAATGGGATGGATTTACCACGATATAATTTTTTTATTTTATGACAACCTCCCACACTATAAATAAGTACGGTTGGCTGAAGGAGAAATTCACCCCAAAATAGATTACCTTTTTCTCATGTCGCTTTGCTCTTTTCTATCTCTTTATCTTTTAAGGTGCATCTATTGTCCCTCTTAAATAGAATTTTAGTAGATCAATCTCTTCGTGACTTTTGGGTTGAATATTCTACTCCACGACCTGATATAACTCTAACCCAAGCTTCGTTTATTTTAGAATATTTGTGTATTCTTGTATTTCCTACATTTTGCCTGTTGGAAATTAAGCAGCATAATATGCTGCAACAAGATGATGTGGTGGTATTTCATCAACAGAAATTCCAGAAAGTAATAAGAAATGGGAGATTCTGAAAAGCATTGTGTTTGGTGGTCTGATGGAATCTGTTATAAGCCTTGTCATTGTGATATCTGCAACAATCGCTGATTATTCTTGCACAGGTAATAAGACTTGATCAATATCTTATTCAAATTCCAATCTCATTCTTCTTCACTCCTTTTGTTTTCCTCAATTCCTTGTCAAGAATTGCAAGTTAAAAGAAAGAATTAAGAGTAGCATTTGTCAATTTAATTATTACTTTGAACTTGCAGCCCACATTTTAACTCTGTCTCTTGCAAACTTGATGGGTGGACATGTCATACTTATTTTTTATAAGGTGAGTTTGCTCATTCCATGTACATTTATTGTGGAGTAATATGAATCAAAATGTCAAGAAAGCTAGGTTTAATCATATTATGTATAATACGAAATCAACAGAAAGTGTTACTATGATATAATACAACTCATCTCAAATTCTATACATGTAAAGTAAAGCCATCTAGTTATACAAAGGATCTTGGTTACTATCCCAAATTTCTCATTGATATGGTGTGCATTGAATAATATTTTTCACTTCCTGTTTCTAATCAGGTTAGACTATAAATCTATTCGATAAATAATATAAAGCTCTCTTCATTTCATATTACAGGGTATTTTTACGTAAAAAAAAAAAAGGTATTTCTATCTAAATGCATTCCACCAAGAGAAGTTAATCAATTAAGATATCATTTTTTTTTCTAGTTTGTTCTTATTTAATACCAATAATTAATTATTTAATCTAATGATTAGTTTTTTTTTCCTAGACAAACAATTTTGATATACTCTCTCTGATGTTACTTATAAGTTACTTTTAATATGTTTTATTTGAATTAATGAAAATCTTAAAGCTTATTAATTTATCTAAAAAATCAATAAGTTTCTCACTTTGTTCCTATTAAATTTATATTATTCAATGATATACTCCCCTAGACCCCAATATAAGGTATTAATAATTACTTTACAGTATTAAAAAAAAGTTAGATAAAATTTTATCTCTTAAAAAAACTATATTTTTAAATTATACCCTTATTAAATATCTTATATATATGCTTTAATAATGATAATTAAAATTTTAATACATCATTTTTTATAAAAAAATAATAAATGAAGTATGAGTATAATTGAAAAGATAATTATAAAAATTATCTAATACCTTATATTTTAGATTAAATAAAATTTTTAAAGATATCTTGTATTATAGTTGGGAAGAAATAATTTCTCTTACCAACATTAACAAGGGTAGAAGTAAAAATTTATAATAAAAAGTTAATGACATGACTTTTAAATATATATAAAAAATTATTCTTCACTCCCTATTTTGTAGGATATTTTAGGTAAAAAATTTCCCTTAAAATTTTGTAAGTATTAAAATCCAAGTCAACATACGTGATATCGATAAATCATATATATTGATCAATTTAATAAAATATTTTATTTATAATTGATTTAATTACAATTCAAATATAGTTTTGACTATTAACTTTTAAATTAATGTTTTAATTAGTTAATGACCCATCTAAGTTTTCAGTATTTAAGTAAAGTTTATAAGAATCTTCAGCGTTGGAAACTCGCTTTTACAGATGGTAGGACTGAAATCAGAGCAACCAAGAGGCAATAATCAGACAGGTGAATGTCTGGATTGATATTATGAGGTGCTGGGAAAGAGAAAGAATTACTATCATCATATGTGGATTGCTACATTATCATTCCTCATATTTGGGTCTGTGCCGCCATTAGTGTACGGCTTCACAATCTACAAGAGCAACAGCAACAAGACTGTGACGCTCGCAGCAGTTGCAGGAGCTTCTGCTCTATGCATCACTCTTCTCTCCACTGCAAAAGCTCACATTCAGAACCCAAATACTTCTTATCGCACGTATCTCAAAACTGTGTTTCAATATCTCTTTCTTGCAGCCGCGGCCTCTGAATCTTCTAACGTGTATGGTCATTTTGTTTGGAACTTTCTGGAAAATCATGGATGGTTTGCTTCACAGTGTTCAACTTCTACTCTGCTTCTTCCTCATATGAGCTCCTACTAGTTGTGAGCCACTGAACCAAGATGAAAGCTATGAAGCACCCATTTGATTTGTGCGTTTCTGGCATAAGTTTATGGTTTAGGTTTATAGTTGGTTAAATTAATCATTTGGTCTATGTACATTTAAATAAATTATATCCCAATCCTAAATTTTAATTTGGTACAGTTGGATTGTTATACTTGAATTTAATTGTAATTCAATTTCTAAACTTTAACATAATATAACTCTATTTTATAATTTTAACTATCTAAAATATTAGCCTCATCTTTAATAATAAATTCATTCTTTATAATTTTATTTTAAAAAAGTAGGGTATATAGCATTTTAAATAGATAAAATTATAGGAACTAAGTTGTAAGAGTTTAAACTATCAATAATTGAGTTTTAATATATCAAAATTATAGAAATTGAGCTGTACTGAATTAAAGTTCATGAATTAATTTTTAATTGAGTTAAAATTATATAGACCAAATGGTTAATTTTTACTATTTGAGAATTAGAGTTTGTAATTTGAGATGATTGGAGAAACTTGTGATATCTGATTTAATTTGAATAAAGTCTTTGGACTCTGATTTCTATTTGTGACTTAAACTAGGGTGGTGCTTCAAATATGCATTGAGTTAGTTAAATGTTAACCCTTTAATTATTGATAATTGAATAAACAACAGTTTCCAGCCAAAAGAACAAAAATTAAACAATTAAGCTTTGAGATTTTGTTCCTTTTTCTTTCACTCCCTTTCCTTTGGACTGTACATATAATCATGTGTTATTCAATAGTACTGCTAATTAATTCGGATTAGGATATTATGAAGCTCCAAAATACAGGTAATTCTCGTAGTATAATTTTCTTTATTATATTTGGTAAAATTGATCACTTTGTTCATATACTTTTGATTTTAACTCAGTTGTATCACAATCTCTAAACTTTAACTCAATACAACTTAGTTCTCTTAATTTGGCTTCGTTGCAATTCAATCTCTATATTTAGTGTAATTCAATTCCCGTCATTTTAGTTATTTAAAACATCAGTCTCCAAGCCTTAATAATAAATTTATTCTCTATAGTTTTATATTCTAAAATATTAGGTCTAACATTTTAAATAGTTAAAATTGTAAAAAACTAGATTGTAAGAGATTCAAAATTATAGGGACTTATTTGCATCAAATCAAAGTCTAAAAAATGAGTTTTATCTACATCAAAATTATACTCCCTCCATTAAAAAATATAAGGCATTTTTTGAGGAGTTGAATGTTAAAAAATGTAAGACATTTTTAGTCTTTCGAGGTATAATCATTGCCTTTTTTAAAAAGTGCCCCCATTGACAATAACTTTATATTTATTGTAAGGTGTTTAATAGAGGTAAATATAAAAAGATAGAATTAGTTAGAACTTAAAAAGTAGGTAATTACTTTATTAGTGGGTAAGATTCAGTTAAAAATGTCTTTATTTTTTAATAGAGAAAGTATGGATCAAATGATTGATTTTTATTATTTGGGAATTAGAGTTTGTAATTTGGGATGATTGGAGAAACTTATATGGTATCTGATTGGGAATTTGAATAACTTCTTTAGACTCCGATTTCTGTTTGTGGCTTTTAGATTATACATGTAATCCTATGTTATTCAGTACTGCTAATTAATTTGGATTAGAATATTATGAAGCTCCATATAAAAACCATCTACAAGAAGATGCATTTGGCTTTGCTCTTCCTACCATTGCTCCTTCTCCCACGCTTTGCTGCATAACAGCAAAATCAGGACCCAGATTCAATGTTTTATTTTTTTTTATTTTATTAAAATAAAAATATAATAAAAAATTTTAATAAGTCTGAATCTGGAAAGTCTACATTTATTCAATTTTTATAATTTTTATAAATTAACTATTTAAATATATAATTTAGATATAAAATATTTAACTTGTAATTTTTTCAAAAGTATTTGTTAGTAGATATTTAATTTGTAAAAATTAATATTAAATATGAAGCATTTGTGTTTAATCTACACTATTCAGAGTATGTCTATCCAGATTGGTGACTAGATTTCTTAAAAAAACTTTTACAATTTTTTATTTAAAAAATAAAAATATTAAATATTAAATTTGGACTTTTTAATTTGTTGCCATGAAGCATGAGAGGAGCAAGAGGTACGAGGAGCAAAGCGAGTCCCAAGAAGATGATCCAAATTCCAACTTGGGCTCATCCGCCAAATAGTTGGGCCTTGAATTTTGTTCTTGAAGTCAAACCCATACAACATGATAATTGTACAAACCATTGCCCAAAACCATTCATGTAAATTTTTTCTTTTTACATTTCACACTATATCATTCTATGAGAAATAATTATATTCTCGATAAAAGTGATCATTTAATATAGACATTTTTCTTAATAAAATTTAAAATATTATTCATTATAATTTTATTCTATACATTTTAACGATCCTTTACTTATCTAACTCTGTCAAGATACTTTTGCTCTTCACCATATTAGGGACGAAGCCAAGATTAAAGAATAAAGGGGGCAGGGAATAAAAAATATATATTATAAAATTTTCATAAATTTTAAGAAGTTAAAAGTATGTAACACCTTTAAAAATTGGAAAGATCAGAGCTCCTACTAGCCTTCCCTTCCTCCACCACTGTACCATACAAGTTCTTTTCATTTTACATGGTCCAAAATATAGGTATAATCTAATAATATCTAAAACATTTAATATTTTCTCCTCTTTTACCTCACTAAGGCGCTACTTATATGATTAAATATTATAAACAATTCATTTAGAAAATTTAACCTTGACTTTTGATAGTAGTAACTTTTACTTAACTAATTTTTTTTTTTTTGTCATCGTGCACAATATGATGGCCCACCCACCTACCCCCCCCCCCAAACACCCCACACACAGAGCATTAAATACGAAATCAGAATACATTAATATAGTGAACGTAGACGCACACAGAGCATTAAATACGAAATCAGAATACATTAATATAGTGAACCTAGGCAGATTGGTCAAGATCGATTTCCATTTATTTCATCCAATATTTAATAACAAATTATGATAATATTAGATCTAGTATACATTTTAAATAATCCTTTGACCATATTTTTAGATATATTCTTGACCACATTATCCCTACACCAGGCTGTTTTCATACCCATGCGATGGATTGATCATGGTGAAACACGAACATTGATGAGTTATGGGAGGGACATGTCTTTTGTGTTTATTTATTTATTTATTTTGGCAGTCAAAGATATGTTTTATTTAATTGAAGATTATCAATTATGTTCAAGACTTGATTGGACATTAAATATAAGCATATCTTTCAATAAAAACTTAACTCTTAATTAATTATAATGTGAGAAACTTGTCCTTTTATTAAATTCAAATCTTTGGATATTTTGATAGAAGCTTCCCTTCCCTTTATGCTTTTCCTTGTGCACATCAATTGTCCGACCTATTGAAGGGATAAATAAAAGTGAAGTTTCTTGTGTAATTTTAATAATATTTTAATTTTTAATGATGATGTAAAGTAAATACTCTCCCCTATTCTAATGAAGTTTTAAAATCTTATTTGATCCTAAATGAAAAAACAATGGTGTATAGTTAATTGTTTTTTTGGAAAAAGGGCATTTTTGTTGAGACTTAATGTGATACAATTTTTTTCTTTAACACTTGAAAATATTGCATTGAGGCATCCTGATTGAAAAAGTTACTTTAACCTTTGGTTAATCAAAAAATTTATAAAAAAACCTAAAAAATTATAGAAAAAGATTCATAAAATTTCAAATGAGTATCCTATAAAAAATTAATATAGATTAAGTTTTTAAAATAATGGTTGGTCAAAACATATGTATATGATTATTTTTATGTAATTTATGAGACTTAATTGATATTAATTTTCTTATAAGGTATTTATGTAAAATTTTATGAGTTTTTTTCATAATTTTTGAGTCATTTTCTATAATTTTTAAATTAATTAACTGTCAAAGTAATAATTTTTTTTAATGTTGAAGAAGAAAATTGTAAAACATAAAAATTTAGAATATCAAATGCTCTTGAACGAATAGTTGAGGAGTAAAAATATTCTTTAATTTATTTTTTTAATATTCTTCCTTTTTAATTGCACCAAATTACAATTCATAAACATGCTTTTTGTTGTCATTAAATTTGGTGAAGATAAAGTTAAAAAGTCAAATAATTTTTATTAGTTCAAAGACATTAATTAACTATTATTTTTAAAACCGTTAAATTGATTAATTTTACTTTATAATTAGAATAAGAGAATAAGATTCATCGTACAATAGGGCTTAATTTTGAGTGATGCAAGTGAATATGTTTCTAATACTTCATGTCAATTTGCAAGACATTTTAATAAAAATAAATTTTTACTAATGATATTTTTAATATTACCTTTTCAATTATATTATCTTTATTTAATATTTTTTATAAATAGAATATTCATTGAAAGATATTTTTAAAAGTTTGTATTTTTGTATCAAAAAAATAAGGTTGTGAAATATATTTATGAAATTTATTGGTTTGTAGTTCTAAATTATCTTTCATAATTTATATTAATAAAAAATAATTAATACATATTTATGTCGATTAACACATGATATTTTAGTCTAATTTTTTATTTTTATATATAATTATTATAATTAATAATTTTTTTAAAATTATGTGATATATTTTTTTCTTATATATTAAAACAAAGAGTAAAAATATTTTATAAATGGGGACAAATAGAGTATATTAATCTGTTGTGGTGTTGTATTCGTATGTTTCTCCCCTTTCATACCTCAACATGTGTTTCACGGGCACATTTATGACAGGTTGGGATTTAGCTGTTCTTAAATGAATAAATAATAATTTTTATCACTTTCTTTCTTTCTTTCTTTCTTTTTTTTTTGCTTACGCATATGATATTTTAGACAAATCATCTTTTAGATACAACTAAGCTCTTTCCCGTGTGTTGCACAGGTTGGGATTGAGAAATTTAAAAAAAATATATAATTAATGTCATGGATAAGGATGGATGTGAGATTGTTATATTTTCAAATGTTATTCTATACGCCATTTTTCTTCTTGGATATTTGATTTATTAACATTTTATCTTTGTTTCTCGATCCTATAGTAAGTTATAATTTAAGGTTGAAAATATCTAATTTTTTATGATTCCATCATGCATTATTGAGTTACGAAAAGAGTGAGATTTTAATAAAAATCAAATAAGAAGATTGGTTATATTGCATTTTCTTACAATGCATTATTTCCACAAAGAATACATAATATGGATACATTTATTCAACTTTAATATAAAACATTTTGTTTTTCCCCTCATACAACATTTTGAAAAATTTTCTTGTAAACTATATTTGTCATAAATGTCAGTGACCTACATTTGTTCAGAATTGTTTGAATGGATGCCTTCTCATCAATGAGTGAAAATGAAATGTTCCAGACATGATAAGAGGGATTTTTCTAGTTTATGTGCCATTTTCTCAAGACTTTGAAGACAATACACCAAGACATGGAGTCATTGATGTCTTGAACAAAGTCATACTCATCGAATTCCATCTTTGCCTTTTATGATTCAAGTACACAATCTGATTAAGAAGAATTAAAAAAAAGAATAGTTATGTTTGGAAGGAAAGACTGTAAAGTAATAAAATTTGGGGCCTTTTATAAATGCATACAAGCAATAAGAAGCATATTATAATTTATTAAGTCTTTGGAATAAGAGAAAAATAATTCTCACTACATCATTAAATGTAATTAAATTAAATTAAATTGATAAATGACACATGAAATATTAGAAAATGAATTGTTTTAGTTTCTCAAGAGGCACTACAATGAGAGATTTTTGGTTGAAAAATCAATTAGTTACGAATTTAATAGAGGGATATTAAAAGAATGGCTTTCTAAATTCCAATGAGATAACTAATAATTTAAATCTTCAGAATTTAATCCTTCTCAATACTTGAAGTGATTGAGATTTAATTTTTTTATGCCAAGTATTGAAACCGGTATTAGGAATCAAAATTTAATTTTTTTTTCCAATATTCGAAGTGCTTGGGATTTAATTCTTATTATCAAACATTAAAACTGGTTTTTCTGATCTAGCATAAATTTATAATTAAAAATTGATTATTCTAATAGACTGTATTTGAAAAGTTTAGAACATGTGTTCTACCTAAAAGTAGAACCTCAAGAAAGACATTCATCAGAAGACAAAGGCAAGTATAAGATTGGATAGTCAAGACAAGATTACTCATACTAATGATCTTCTAGATTTACAACTATTCAAAGTAATAGAAAGGACTTGCCTTAGCTTCAGTTCCTTGACTTACGTAGCATGCTAATTCATCATTTGTTATCAATTCATATAATTAATAAAGTAAAAAAAAAATGAAGAACAATGGAGACCTCTCTCTATCTAAGAATCTTCTACAGGACTTGTGTTAATGCCATAGCTTTAACGTGTTGAAGAGGGAGTCATAACATGTTCGGGAAGGACTTACAAATAAAAACAGCTTTATATACATATATACATATACATATACACGTATATTTCTAACAACGATCCATTTTGTCACTTAACAAAGAGCCAAAGACTTTGATCAAATCTAACTGTGTGTGTTTTCTTGCCTACCTTCAATTCATTAATTACCCTCTTCATACATTTTCGTCCTTTGGGCTCTACTAACTCTAATTTTGGCATCTTCTTTTTTGATTTAGACTTCACAAACAAAACACATGTACAGTACATAGTTCATATATATACCAAGATACAATTCACGCAAGCCCTCCACTAACCTCTAATATATATATATATATATATATCACAAACATTATATTACATCAGATTGATTATTTGTGATAGTAGGAACAATGATCAAATGTTATACGTACACCAACAATGTTGGAACATGTACTTGCGTTTTGAGTTACGAAACTAAAGCTCATCATCATTAGGATCATCAAAGGGGAAATAATCGGGGCCAAAATGAACAGAATCATCGACCTTGAAATCCAAAGAGCCACAAGAACATTACATTATCATCAGATCCTAAGGGCCCTACTATTGCAGCCTCGGATAGATCTTTGAGATCAAAGTTCCCTTCGATCAAAGTTGATAGACCTGCACAAGCACTAATAGCAGATGAAACCATAAACTGATTTGGCTCCAAACCTATTAATTGAGAACTATGAAATAGTAGCAAGACGTCTTCATAGAGCCTATTTAATACATATCCTGCCACCACAAAACTTCGTGTTATAGGACTTATTTTTCGCATGCTCTGAAACACCTGATTCGCATCTTTTATTGAAGAGCACTTAGCATAACATCATTTCGAATGCTTCCGTAGGCATGGTGCGATCAATACCAGATAAAAAGAGCCGATCCATAGACAGGACAGGGAGATTATTGAACTCAGATGCTAAATCGCTAAAAGCTAGATCCTAAGATGAAATTGGTTTGGTCATGACGAGGGTTTTAGAAATTAAGAAGGACTAAAAAGGGGTTCATGAATTCAGGCAACAAATATGACTATGACTATGAGGTTAGGATCTGCTAAAAAGACAAAAGGATCTACTAATGTACCACGATCACATTTTACAAGCATGAGGATATGATTTTTGAAGCATTAGCTGATGCCGAACAAAAACCCTAGGAGAAAACAAAGCGATGACCTCCGAAGCTTCATTAGTCGATACCGAAAAAAAGCAATGACTTTCGAAGAGCAAAGGAATGAGATTGGCAGAATCGACTTCTTCAGACTCATTGTTCGGGAGAGGAAAAGACTCAGTTCCTTGGAAAAGGAGTAGAGGAATGAGATTGGCAGGGGAAAACATTCGCTGCTTTTGAAAAGTTTGATGCTCCTGTGATGGTAATTAACAATGAGATAGAAAAATAAACAATTTAAAATATATTAAGGTTGATTAAATCAATGATAACCAATCAGAGTCCTTCTATACGATTTGTATTAAATCAATAATGATAATCAATTAAAGTCCTTCTACGCGATTTGTTAATATATATTGATAACAGTCTAGATTAATTTGAATTAGCCTATGATCACGCATCTCGAAAGTAAGAGAGCTGGTGAGAGGACATTTTTTCATAGGGATCGAATCTTTATTAATTGTTGTACGAGCATTTAAATGCTTTTATGGTCCACGTACAACTAAATTGTGTCAGGAAGAACAATTCATGTTTGTTTCACTCTCTTGTTGTGGGACAATTAAATGCTTTACTTTAATGTGTCTGAATTGACATCAACGTGGCCGAATTTACATCCACGTATCCGAGCCAACACAGATTTCCCAATAAATAAATTGGCCTACCAATTAAAAAAAAATTATCGGCAAAAAAATATAATTCAAATTCTTAAAAATTTTAGAATGTAGCAAATTCATATTAATATATAAAAATTTATTATTAAAAATTAAAAATTTATAAGAGTTTATTATTGATATATAACAATATATTATTAATAAATATAATAAACCTATCATAATACAAGTTATAATAAATGTTGGACTATATATTTGGTTTAATCACATAACATGGGTTATATCCGCAAAAACTTGAATTAATCATTGTTAGATTTTTTATGAAATTTCTTAAAAAAATAAATTTAAAATACCAATTCACACAATATAAATTTTAAAATTTTGTAGATAATATATATTTTTACTGACAAAATTATCATATCGATGTCAGAATTTAATCTTATGATGTTATAGATTGTAAACTAAATTTTTATCAATCAAATTAATTGTTGTTGGTATAGATAAGATATTATAACTCTCATGTTATAATTGGAATTCATGCTTTTTTTTTTTTGAGAGGGGAGTTTTATAATGAACCCCTCTTTAAAATGTTTGAAAATAAAAAAAAGATATAAAAGTCAGCTAAATTATGGGGAGCAAGGAGTGTTTGGTACTTTTGAACCTCCAAGTGCTTGTCTGTCTATTTTGGAAATTAATTAAATTGAAAGGACATTTTAGTACTGTAAACCAGCTCGGCTCCTTTGAATTTTGCCTCTGAAAAGTCTTGATGGAGAGGGAGCTTCCCCGCCCCCACAACCCCCAATTTTCTTTTTCTTTTTTTTTTTTAATTAACCAATCCACCACCCTTAATTCATGTCATTGCAAAAGTTAATCTGATACTGATGCACAAATTATAGAGTTTATTAGTATACTTTTCTGACTCTATTTATAAAATATTTTTAACATTTTTTATATAAATTAAAAAAATTTTAAAATTTATTAACTCTGTTTAAAAATTTAATAATTTTTTAACTTTACTTTTATTAAATATATATGCTTTAATAATTATTTCTCTAATGTTCAACGAAAGTTAAATAAAAAAATTACAATAAAAATTTAATAAAATGATTTATAAATAAATAAAAAATCTAATCTCCCCCCCCCTCCCCCACTAAATAAGACAAGAGAGAGTATTTTAGAGAAACCAACGTGGCAACACTTATATGGACACTTAAAAGCCACGCTAAGGGGTGCAACATTTTGGAAAAAAAACTACATGTAGAGTATATAGATTTTGCATCTTTACACCTCCTGCTTTTGATATTTTATACTTTTTAAATTAAATAAAAAATACTTGGGCTTAAAACCTTATTAGTTTGCATCTTTACACCTCCTGCTCTTGATATTTTATACCTTTTGAATTAAATAAAAATACTTGGACTTAAAAACTTATTAAATATATAATATTTTAATGATTTAAATAAGATATGAAAAATATATTTATAATAAAAGATTATATCAACATGTTAGATGTAATTTTTTAAAATAAAAAATGATGATCAATTTATTTATATGAATACAATTTTAGTCCTGTCATAATTATTACTCCATGTGGTTCTATTCAAATTATAGATAGATTTTTTTGGGTACTGTACAAGATTGACATTATCATAAATTTTCTCTTTTGCCCTCCATTTAATATTAGAGAAAAAAAATATATTATTAAAATATTAATATTTAATAGTAAAAAATGTTAGAAGTAATTTATAAATAGGATTGAAGAGTATTTTTAATGATTAAATTATTATTTTTTTTAAAAGTAATTTTTATAATTCAATTATCTTGCACCTCGGAGTCCTGCTACAGCTTACACTTGTGCTGACTAATTTGCATGAAATAGTTAATGCCCACACCTAAATGCAAACATTCAATAGGACATGTTTTGTATAATCATGCTACAGGACCAGCAGCATATCTGCTCATATCTTCTTAAGGCTGTTGCCTTCTTTGCACGTCAATTGGTTGAAGTGAAATAGAACAAACCGCCTGTTTGGAAAGATATTATAATCATTTTAGGGCCTAAGTAATGAATTTTTAAAAAAATATCCAAACAGTAAAACAAAGTTGATAATTAATTATTAAACTAGAATCACGTTTTGAAATAAGTTTTGGGAGGTTCCTTATAAATTTAATTTTACTGTTAAATAATATATTTTATTTTTTAAATAAGTTTAACAAAATTTAATAATATTAAATATAAATTTATCAATAATTTAATTTTAAAAAGCAATGTTCTTTATGATAATTTATATAATTAAAATTAATTTCAATATTCAAATAGATTACATTATAATATAATCAATTATATTAATCAATTATTATCATAATCAATTATACCCAATTGAAATTCAAATGAGCTCAAAAACTAAACAAATTCAAATTATAGTTTATTTAGCATTGAAAATTTGACAACTAGATTGACAACTATTAGAGTGTTTGGAGGAATAATTGATTTTTTAGGCAGAATAATCGATTTTAAAGATAACTATCCAAACAGCTCATTTTGTACTTAAATGATTATTTGGGCTAGAATCGCGTTTTTTAATAAGCCTCTCCTGGCTGCTTTTGTTGATTAATTTTGGGAAGAACTGAAAAGAAACAGTAAATTGCAAGAAAAAGTAATAGTGCACTTCACGTTGTGCAGATATATTAAATAGTAAAACCTCCACATATGAACATGATGGATAATTTTTTGGGAGAATAACAAATAAATTTTTCTAAAAAATAGAAAAATAATAATTTGGTCCTGCAAAATATAATAATACCTTTTAAATTCTAAAAAATTTAATTGTCATAAAAATTTTCAATGAAACGATAAAAATATCTTTTAATTTAAAAAAGTGAAGAAAAATAGTGAGAGGAAGTTATGAATGCTTCAAGAAATTTGCACAGCTAAAATTGATTTTTACTAAATCATTTAAACATATTCAATTTTATTAAAATTAATTTTAAAAAAATAATATCTAAACAGATTGCATTCTAACATAATCAATTATAATTAAAATTAATTATATTAATTAATTTTATAATTAATTATATCCAACTAAAATTTATTGGCACAAATGTAAACAAGAAACATGTGATTTGTAAATTATTAGTTCACAATAGCATGCGATTCAATTGTACCAATATGTATGCAGTACAATCCATAAGAGAATGCGTATAATCTTTTCAATACACATTCTTCATTTCAGATACATCTCATGATATAAAGATATTCAATATCCTTATCATTCACCATCTCAATGTTATTAGTTCAAGCCTACTACATTTATGTTAGGCCAATAAATATATTCCTATTGTACAAGTAAATCAAGTGTTTCAATGTTCGAATACTCAAACCCCACAACTCAATTCAAGGTCTATTCTAAATCTCAAGTGAATCCTAAACAAGTGGGCACAAGTCCAATATTATATTGAACACAATCAACTAAAAAAAAAAAATATTAAAGGAATAAAAGAGCTTAACCAACACACAGCTAACAATACATCTGCTGTGAACATGGCAGCAAAGTCAATCCAGCTCAAAATATATTTTTATTATGTTGATCTTCCAAATGACATTTTTGACCTCATTCATTTTTCTTTAAAACTCCTATAAACATTGTACGCTCTCATAAATTCACCAAACGTATAAGAAATAAAGTCAGAACCCATTAATTTTTCCATGCCAAAATCAAACATTTGTTCCATATTTAACCTTCAAATGCACATTTTCCTGTAATTAACCATTTATCATATAAATACATCAAAATGAAATCCATAACCAATTTAAAAAATATAACATGAAATTCTTTGAATTTGTCAATTGCACAGTCTCATATGGGCCCACTTCTTCCCTTTGTTTCCCTGAAGCATTTTTTACAGTTACCTGAACTTTTCTTGAACCATTTTCACACTTCACATTTATGATTCTAAACTTGTTCTGTACCTCCCACTCGACACAATAAATTATTTTTTCTAAACCAAAAAAAAAAAATGACTGAGTAATATGGACTACATTGCATTCCCCTTTATAAATTGACCTTAACTTGTTACTTCTGTGCTGAACTTTGCTTTTGTTTTGTGCAGTGAAGAATGGCAGAAGTAATGAAGCAATGGAAGGAGGAGGAGGAGGAAGCAGAGGTTGAAGAAGTTGGCTTAGTTAGACAACAAGCTCACATGCTTGTCACCACCATTGCTACTTCAAGCATTGATATAAAAGGTACGTTACGTCCAACATATTTAGTAGTTCCTTTGACACAAGCAAAAATTTCAAAACTTCATCTCCAATAATCAGCGGTTGTGATATTCTGAATACAAGTCTAAATTTGCCTTCTTGAGCTTTAAGTTTTGTTGTTTCAGTCACTGTGTTTCTTCTGCTTGTTCTGGTTTATAAGCCTCCAGCAAGAAGAGATTTAGCTGTTTGTTCCACATAATAGCAAAAAGTAAATCAGTTTATCTGCAACATTTGGTATATGATCTTTATTATGGTGGAGAAGATCCGTGAGCTTGAGTTTTCCGAGTTATGAGGGCTTCTGCAACTTTTTCTTGTTCTTCTTTTAACCATGCTTGATCCAAAAACTATTATCTGAATATTGTTTTCACTTTCTAGGACGAAATGAGCACATGAAGCATGCATTTTTCATAGATTTTTCTAGGTGATATACACAGTTTCATAGATTAAATGGAGAATTTGTAACATTTATGAACCAAATAGTTGAGACATTGTTCCAAGTAAGGCACATTTCCTCATTTTGTAATATATACTCGACAACCTTCATCTAATGTATGGTTTCAGCTACTGAGAAAACAAATGAGTCTTCTGGGCTGAACGGAGGACAAGAAATCTATCAAACAGAAGTGAATTCCGGTGACATCGAGAAGAACATAACTTTACATCCTTCAGATCCTATAATTTCTGTGGATTCTACTTCTCTCGGCAATGTGAGAACTGAAAGTGAGAGAGTTGGCATAATAACAGACAATTTGCAGCTAGTGAAGGAACTATATTTGGAAAGTCTATATCAGAAGACACCAACACAAGGATTCTATTGTCCCAATTGTAAGGCTTGTATCCAGAAGGTCTTACTTTTGGATACAGTGGGGGAAAAAACAAGTGTTCCTGCACAACCTCCTCCACCACCATCGGAAAGATTCAGATGCCCAACTTGCTTCAGCTTCCTCATCTCAATAGGTAAAATAAGGTTTCACTCTACAAAATTCAGATAATTACACACACACACACATAATGGGATATACATTTTCTATGCCTTTAGGCTGTCAAGTAATTCTTCGTTTGCTATTAGATTGAATAAAGTCAGATGCTCGTCATTTCATTCAATATGACTTGAAGTTAAAATTCATATATCTTTTTCAACAGGTAGTTTGCTCTTTCCTTGCTTGGGACCAGGCAATGACGTACCAATTATTCGAGGTGATTTATATACACACACTTACTTGATTTCTTGAATAAGCTTACCATCTGAATAGTGTTGATGCCTGATGGGGTGTCCATGGATTTTGGAATGTTAGAATTAGGCAACATAACAATTTATAAGATATATGTTTACAAACATGAAAAATGAATTTATTACCTTGACTGAAGTTTAACATATGATAACAAGTTGTATACCCAGTTTTCACCAATATTAGCTTCATCAAGGAATCAGAGCAAACTCTCATTTAGGTTCTGAAGGACAAATACGTTCCACTTTTAGTCCTTACAAGATAATTACCATCATTCAACTCTCAAACATAATTAAATATTAAATAGCTTGATCCTGTCATGAGGTCTGCTTTATTTCAATCCATTAATTCTAACGTATAATTTGAATTGAGGTTAAAGGATGGTCACCTTCCTGTATGATGATTTTTGTAACAGTATCTACTACTTATTACATCTCCCTGATGCAAATAAGAAATATTATTCTCTACCTTTGCCATTGAAATCAATGCAGGGGAACAACAGCAACCAGGTCACTCTCAGGGAAAACTTAGTGTTGAAAGAACTAGAGCTACAACACAAATTACAGTTCAAGCCCCTGAGACAAGAAAATGTTTTAGTCTCATTTAACAGATAGAAGGGATAACTCCGCCTATGTTTATAGCCGGTCCCAAGCCCGGGTAAAGGAGGAGGGTTGTGTTAGGCCATCAACAGCCAATGTAAAAATTTGTTGAATCTATCATGAACATGGACAATAGACGTTATAATGTTAATGCTAGGTCGTTGCCCGTAAGTAACGCGCTGCATGGCTCGAGTACAGTGATAAGTGAGTTAGAGCCGCTGCATCGGCGCCCGGATGTAGTGTTAAATGAGCAAGGGCTACCGCGTCGTTCTGGACGCACGCGGCTAAAGAAGTTAGTCCATAAGAGCAAAATTAGATTTGGTACTTGGAATGTTGGGACATTAAATTGTAAATCTGTAGAGGTTGTAGGGGTTATGATTCAAAGGAAAATCAATATCCTTTGCTTGCAAGAAACAAAATGGCGTGGAGAAGAAGCTAAGGATATTCAAGGTTTCAAACTTTGGTATACAGGAAAAGTAAGTGCACGCAATGGAGTAGGCATCATTATAGATAAGGAGTGGAAGAAGAACGTTGTAGAAGTTAGCAGAATTGGAGACAGAATTATTTCTTTAAAAATGATAATTGGACGTGAGACTGTTAATATTGTTAGCGCTTATGCGCCGCAAGTCGGGATAGAAGCCAGTCTTAAGGAATTATTTTGGGAGGATCTGGAGGGGTTGATTCGACACATACCACAGAGTGAAAAGATTTTTATTGGAGGAGACTTTAATGGGCATGTCGGGAGGGAAGCTGGTCAGTATGCGAGGGTGCATGGTGGTTTTGGTTTTGGAGAGCTAAACAATGAAGGGCAAACTCTTCTTGATTTCTCATTGGCGTATGATTTTAAGATTGCCAACACTTGTTTCAAGAAGAGAGATGAGCATCTCATCACCTACAAAAGTGGAGCCTCAAGGTCGCAGATTGATTTTCTTTTGGTTAGGAACACAGATAGAAAACTTTGTAAAAATTGTAAGGTGATCCCTGGAGATGCTGTAACGACACAACATAGGGTCCTAGTCCTTGATGTGTGTATTATGAGTAAAATCCAAAAACGTCGACAAGTAGTAACACCAAGGATTAGGTGGTGGCAATTAAAAGGTGAGAAGCAAGATATTTTCAAGCGAAATCTTTTGGATAAAGGAATTTGGGATTCTCAGGGAAGTGCTAACATCATATGGGAGGATATGGCTAAAAAGATACGGGAGGTTGCAAAAGTAGTTTTGGGAGAATCGAAAGGTCCTGGTCCGAGAGATAAGGAGTCTTGGTGGTGGAATAATAGTGTACAGGACAAAATCAAGTATAAGAAGAACTGTTTTAAAGCCATACATTTGTGTAACAATGAGGAAAATTGGGAGAGGTACCGTATGGCTAAGAAGGAAACTAAGAGAGCTGTGGGTGAAGCTCGTTCTAAAGCTTTTGAAGAATTTTATAAGAACCTTGAGACGAAGGAAGGAGAGCAAAATATTTATAAGATTGCCAAGAGTAGGGAAAGAAAATCAAGAGATCTAGAACAGGTAAGGTGTATTAAGGATGAAGAGGGAAGAATTTTAGTTACAGATGATGAAATTAAAAATAGATGGGAGACTTATTTTTCTAAACTTTTCAATGATGGAGAGGATTCATCTAGTAACTTGGAGGATTTAGTAACTGGTGAAGGAGAACAAAATTTGTCATTCTATCGAAAAATACGTGATAAGGAGGTAAAGGAAGCTCTTAAGAAAATGGCAAATGGTAGAGCTAACGGACCTGATTGTATATCTATCGAAGCGTGGAAATGTTTAGGTGAAGAAGGGGTGAGATGGTTAACTAAGTTATTTAATGTGATTTTACGGTCCAAGAAAATGCCTGATGAGTGGAGGAGAAGTACATTAATTCCTATTTATAAAAATAAAGGAGATATTCAGAATTGTACTAACTATAGAGGGATTAAACTCATGAGCCACACAATGAAATTGTGGGAGAAAGTAATTGAGCACAGGTTGAGATTGGAGACAAGTATTTCTGAGAATCAATTTGGTTTTATGCCAGGTAGATCAACTACAGAGGCGATTTATCTACTAAGGGGATTAATGGAAAAGTATCGTTGTAAAAATAAAGATCTACACATGGTTTTTATTGATTTGGAAAAAGCTTATGACCGTATACCAAGAGAAGTGCTTTGGAAAGCGTTGGAAAAAAAGGGAGTACGGATTGCTTATATTAAAGCCATACAAGATATGTATGAGGGGGTAAAAACTAGTATAAGAACGCCTAGTGGTCAAACAAAGGATTTTCCTATAAAGATTGGGCTACATCAGGGATCATCTCTGAGTCCTTATTTGTTCAACTTGATTTTAAATGTTTTGACGGAACATATTCAAGAGGAAATCCCGAAATGTATGCTCTTCGCGGATGATATAGTTCTTATAGCAGAGACAAGAGAAGAGGTTAATTGCAAACTTGAGTTATGGAGGAGGACATTGGAGTCGAAAGGTTTTCGTCTGAGTAGAAGTAAGACGGAATATTTATATTGTAAATTTGATAAAGGACTATTCGAAAATAATTTGGAAGTGAAATTGGGAGATCAAATTATACCTCAAGTGGAAAAGTTTAGATATTTGGGAGCCATTATCCAAAATGATGGCGAAATCAGTGGAGATATTTCACATAGAATTCAAGCTGGGTGGTTTAATTGGAGAAAAGCTAAAGGAGTTATTTGTGACCGTAAGGTTCCTAATAAACTTAAAGGAAAGTTTTATCGTACTGCTATCAGACCGGCAATGTTATATAGTAGTGAATGTTGGGCTCTAACGGGACAGCAAGAGCATAAAGTTGGAGTAGCAGAGATGAGAATGTTACGATGGATGTTCGGACATACACGTAAAGATAAAATTCGAAATGAGCACATACGTGAAAAAGTGAGGGTGGCACCTATTGAGGAAAAAATGGTAGAAAATCGGTTGAGATGGTTTGGGCATGTACAAAGAAGACCAAGGGAGGCACCAGTGAGAAGAGTGGAACATATAACTTTGAGTCCGATTAAGAGAGGTAGAGGAAGGCCTAAGAGAACACTCTTGGAAGTTGTTGAACGTGATCTCTTAATTAATAATATTTCTAAAAGCTTAATAAATGATAGAGCACAATGGCGTCTTGCAATCCATGTAGCCGACCCCACCTAGTGGGATAAAGGCTTGTTGTTGTTGTTGTTGTTGTTGTAACAGATAGAAGGGATAATCAAACACGGTACAATGAATTTAATAGCATATAAACACATGAAAAGTAATCCTTCTTCAGTGTACCCCTCAGAGCTTAGCACCTCCGTCGAGTTAAAATGGTTTTTAAGTAAACTAGACTGCAGGGCTCATACTTTACTAGAATCTAAGGGAGCTACATTATTATGGCTTGTCAATAGGACAGCTTTCTACAGATATTATATCAAATATAGATATATACAGGAAAATACTTACTATTGCTACTAGCAGATGCTTCTGTTAACCATGTGTCAGTGCTCAATGGTTTTGACCTTCTTCACAATTCAATCCTGAAATCATGTCTTACGTTCATTATTTTACATCTTGGACATTATGGCACTGTGATATATTGCAATGAAATGATGAGGTGTATTCATTGAACCAGGAAGCAGTAAGACATGGGATATTCTGAAAAGTATTGTGTATGGTGGTCTGGTTGAATCTATTGCAAGCCTTAGTGTTGTGGCATCTTCAGCAAGTGCAGATGCTGCCACATGTTAGTCTTAAATCTCTCTTCAATGTTCAGTTATTTGTTCTTCCTTTCTTTAGCTTCTGAAATCATTTTTCAACAAGACTACTGGATTAGTGTTCTGTTTAAAATAATTCAATATCTCAAAAGGGGTGCCAAAGGGTCATCACTTTGATTCTCACTCTGTCTTGTTGTATCAAATCTAACTCCTAAATATTTCTAGGCTTTAAATAAGTCATGACCTTTGTTCACTTATGGTAATTTAGCGTATCAGCATGCATATTAATGAGAGGAATTGTTGCATATCATCATGAGGTTGATGGTGTTAATTTTTTGGTATAATGTGTATCATGAACTTCTGATCTATATCTTACAGGTTATGATACGCGTATGCCAAATTAGTGTCATATAGGTCGGATGACATTGTAGAACACAAAAGAATAAAAGGTTTAAAGATCAGTTTATCACAGGCAAACCTGAGGCACTAGATTGAAACAACACACAAATTAGATGGCCATCAATTCACCAATTAGATGGCATGTTTAAAAAATTCTAAGATGTTTTAATTAATAAACATACAACAAAGCAATAGTTATTATATTTGAGTTTATGTGCGTTATTACTTTGATCTAATGATATTCTTCTACTCGCCAAATTGAACTTTCAGTGAGCATTATAGCTCTGTCTCTTGCAAACCTGATTGGAGGACTCTTCATCCTTGTTCATCATGTGAGTTTCTTTCAACACACACATTTATGTTGAAGCTTTAGCTATTTATCATCAATATCCATGTCAATATCCCTATTCAATATGTCAATATTTGATATAAAATATAAAGCCATTGTAGTTCAGTTCACACTTTATGTACTGTGCCGGGGGAAAAAAAACCTGCTGGCTTTGAAACTTACACATGGATTTGCAGATCTGGGACCTGAAAGCCGAGGAACCAAGTACAAATGAAGTTGTGGATCGATACTATCTTTCCCTGGGGAAGAGGGAAAATTTCTATCTTCATCTGTGCATAGCCATATTATCATTCATCATATTTGGGGTAGTGCCACCATTAGCGTATGGCTTGACCTTCTACGAGGTCAACAACAAGAATGTGGCGCTTGCAGCGGTTGCCGGAGCGGCTGTAATATGCATCACTCTTCTGGCCATCACAAAAACTTACATCCAGAGGCCAAATACTTATCTACCATATCTCAAAACAGTGCTTTACTATCTCAGCACTGGAGCTTTGACCTCTGTAATTTCTTACTTGGCTGGTGTTCTTATTAGGGAACTTTTGGAGAAGCTTGGAATTGGCTCTGAGAGCTCATCAGGTTTTACCCTGATGCTACCCGAGATGAGTGTAATTGAGAAGCCTAGATTTGGATCCTACTGATAAGCATTGTGTTTCATAGATAGAGATTAATTGTAATCTGGGACAATGAGCGAGCTTAGGTTTTGATTATGGTTTTAAGTCTTTTAGGCTAAGATTTATGTTGTGGCAGTTAGATTAGATTGTGCCTTTATTTGCATTGAGCTAATTAAGATTGTTACTCTTTGATTATTGAATTAAAAATTAAGCCTTGAGAATTTTGTTCCCTTCTCTTTCATTTTCTCTTCAAGCTCTTCTGTTCATGCATCAAATTGGTAGCAACTTTGATCAAAACAAATAATGAAACTTTTTGTCTTGATCACTCAAGTTTGCTTCAACTATTGATTTGATCTTTAAAGTTTAATATTTTATCAATTAAGTCCCTGAAATGTTATAACTATACACCATTAGTCTTCATGATTTGAAGCATATAATTGTAAAGGCAAGTGTGGTAGAACTTTTGATTCAAGGACCACAACCTCTTCATAGATCGCAAAAAAGTTCTAATCTGATGAGATTAGATAAGAATATAAAATTGTGTATGAAATTCTAGGGACTTGATTGATAAAAATTAAATTTTATTTATCAAATTAATAATTGAGATAATTTTAAAAGATCAGAAGTTTTACTATACCAATCTTTTATTGTGAAAAATTGTGTTGTCTTCTCTTGTTGAGAGAAACTGATAATTCCCCAATACATGGCTCCCACATCAGGTCCTTTGTTTGTAACTTTTCCTCATCCTGTGATATAATTATTGCTTTTAACTAAAAAAAAAGATAAATATCAGATAAACTGTATAAAACCTCAAAATAATAATCAATGTAATTCACGCTACACATTTTGATGATCCTTGCTCCGTCTAACATATATAATAGTAATAACAATGATTACCAAAATATGTGGGTGTGTCTATTCTTAGGGATTTATCTAAAAGCTTTCAAAATATAAGAACCTGTTAAAAATTGACGTAAAAATTGATGTAATGCAAGGAAAGTTACAAACTATAGGGTCACAGAAGAAAGATCTCCACTTTCCTTTAACAAACCTGACACTCAACTTTATTTTTTAAATTAGGAAATTCAGTTTACCATTTTCAAGAGAAGAAAAAAAACTTATTGTACTGTATCTTTATCTTGCAATCATGAGGAATGGATTGAATTGCTTTTCTGCCGCTGAAGCTATTTTAGAATATTTGTGTATTCTTGTATTTCCTACATTTTTGCATGTTAGAGATTAACCAGTATAATATGCTGCAGGAAGATGATGGGGGGTATTTCATGAGCAGAAATTCCAGAAAGTAATGAGAAATGGGAGATTCTGAAAAGCATTGTGTTTGGTGGTCTGATGGAATCTGTTATAAGCCTTGTCATTGTGATATCTGCAACAATCGCTGATTATTCTTGCACAGGTAATAAGACTCGATCAATATCTAATTCAAATTCCAATCTCTTTCTTCTTCTCTCCTTTTGTTTTCCTTGTTAAGAAGTGCAGGTTAAAAGAAAGAATTAAGAGTTGCATTTGTCAATTTAATTATTACTTTGAATTTGCAGCCGACATTTTAACTGTGTCTCTTGCAAACTTGATGGGTGGACTTGTCATACTTATTTATTATGAGGTGAGTTTGCTCATTCCATGTACATTTATTGTGGAGTAATATGAATCAAAATGTCAAGAAAGTTAGGTTTAATCATATTATATATCATATGAAATCAACAGAAAGTATTACTATTAATAAGGTATGGATAATACAACTCTTCTCAAATTCTATACATGTAAGGCACAAGCCATCTAGTTATGTAAAAGATCTTGGTTGCTATCCGAAATTTTCATTGATATGGTGTGCATGGAATAATATTTTTTCACTTCTCTGTTTTAATCAAGTAAGATTATAAATCTATTCAATAAATAATATAAAACTCTCTCCATTTCATATCACAACGTTTTCAATGCTAAAAAAAAAGGTATTTTATCTAATGCATTCCAACCAGAGAACAGTTAATCAATTAAGATATCATTTTTTTATAATTTGCTCTTCTTTAATATCAATATTACTTATTCAATCTAATGATTAGTTTTTTTCCAAAAACAACAATTTGCTATACTCTTTCCGATCTTATTTATAATTACTTTTAATGTTTTATTTGAATCATGAAAATTTTAGAGCTTTTTAATTTGTCTAAAAAATTAATACGTTTCTCATTTTGTTCCTATTAAATATATATTATTCAATAATATATTCCCTAAATCCCAATATAAGGTATTGATAACTACTTTACAGTACTAAAAAAAGTTAGATAAAATCTTATCTCTTAAAAAAAATTAATCAATTAAGATATCATTTTTTTTATAGTTTGCTCTTCTTTAATATCAATAATTACTTATTCAATCTAATGATTAGTTTTTTTCCAAACACAACAATTTTGCTATACTCTTTCCGATCTTATTTATAAATTACTTTTATGTTTTATTTGAATCAATGAAAATTTTAGAGCTTTTTATTTGTCTAAAAAATTAATAAGTTTCTCATTTTGTTCCTATTAAATATATATTATTCAATAATATATTCCCCTAAATCCCAATAAAGGTATTGATAACTACTTTACAGTACTAAAAAAAAGTTAGATAAAATCTTATCTCTTAAAAAAAAATTATATCTTTTAAAATTATATCCTTATTAAATATCTTATATATGTGTTTTGATATGATAATAAAATTTTAATTCATCATTTTTTAAAAAAATAATAATAAAGTATGAGTATCATTGAAAAGATAATTATAAAAATTATCTACTATCTTATATTTTAATTAAAAAATTTTTTAAAAGATATCTTGTATTATAGTTGGGAGGAAATTAATTTCTCTTACCAACATTTAATAGGACTAGAAGTAAAAATTGGTAATAAAAAATTAATGAATGACTTTTAAATATATATAAAAAAATATTCTTCTCTCCCTATTTTTAGGATATTTAGGTAAAAAATCTCCCTTAAAGTTTTGTAAAATGCTTTATATATAGCATAGTATTAAGATCCAATTGACCCGCCTAATATTGATAAACCATTAAAGTAACATCTTAATGGATTAATAAAACTATTTGTTTATGAGCAATTTGATCATGATTTAAATATGTTTTGATTATTAACTCTTAACTTAATATTTTAATTAGTTAATGACGGTCGAGTTTTCAGAATTAAATAAAGTTTATAAGAACTCTCCAGTATGGGAAACTCGCTTTTACAGATGGCAGGACTGAAGTCAAAGCAACCAAGAGGCAAGAATCAGACAGGGGTGCTGGGAAAGAGAGAGAATTTACTATCGTCATATGTGGATTGCTACATTATCATTCCTCATATTTTGGTCAGTGCCGCCATTAGTGTACGGCTTCACAATCTACAAGAGCAACAACAACAAGACTGTGACGCTCGCAGCAATTGTAGGAGCTTCTGCTTGATGCATCACTGTTCTCTCTACTGTAAAATCTCACATTCAGAACCCAAATACTTCTTATCGTACGTATCTCAAACTGTGTTTCAATATCTCTTTCTTGCAACTGCGGCCTCTAAATCTTCTAACGTGTATGGCTGTTTTGTTTGGAACTTTCTGGAAAATCATGGATAGTTTGCTTCACAATGTTCAACTTCTACCTCATATGAGCTCCTGCTAGTTGTGAGCCGCTGAACCAAGATGAAAGCTATGAAGCACCCATTTGATTTGTGCGTTCTAGCATAAGTTTATGATTTAGGTTTATATTTGATTAAATTAATCATTTGATCCATATACATTTAAATAAATTATATCTCAACCCTAAACGTTAACTTGGTATAGTTGGATTGTTATAGTTTGATTTAATTATAATTTAATTTTTAAAATTTAATTTAATATAAACTCTCTTTTTATAATTTAACTATTAAAACATTAGTCTCATCTTCATTATAAATTTATTCTTTATAATTTTATTTTTAAAATGTAGGTTTTATAGCATTTTAAATAAATAAAATTATAAGAGTTAAGTTATAAGAGTTCAAATGATCAATATTGAGTTTTATAATATATTAACTTTAGAAATTGAGAAATTGAGTGACATCAAATTAAAGTTTATGAATTAAGTTTTAATTGAATTAAAATTATATGGACCAAATGATTAATTTTTTATTATTTTGAAATTTAGTTTGTAATTTGGGATGATTGGAGAAACCTATGATATCTGATTTAATTTAAATAAAGTCTTTGGACTTTGATTTCTGTTTGTGGCTTAAATTAGACAGTGCTTCAAATATGCGTTGAGTCAGATAAATGTAAACCCTTTAATTATTGATAATTGAATAAACAAGCCAAAAGAAAAAAAAAACAATTAAGCATTGAGGTTTCTGTTCCTTTTTCTTTCACTTCCTTTCCTTTGGATTATACATATAATCATGTTGTTAATAGTATTGCTACTTAATTTGCATTAGAATATTACGAAGCTCCAACCTCACTAGGACGCTACTTGTATGATTAAATGTTGTAAACAATTCATTTAATCATAGGAGTAATATTTTCTCCTCTTTTTACCTTGACTTTTGAAGGCAGTAACTTTTACTAACTATCCGTTTTTTTTTTTTGGTCATCGTGCACAATAAGATGGCCCCACACACACATGCACAGAGCATTAAATACGAAATCAGAATACATTAATATAGTGAACCTGGGCAGATTCGACAAGATCGATTTCCATTTATTTCATCCAATATTTAATAACAAATTATGATAATATTAGATCTAGTACACATTTTAAATAATCCTTTGACCATATTTTTAGATATATTCTTGACCACATTATTACATATACCAGGCTGTTTTCATACCCATGCGATGGATTGATCATGGTGAAACGCGAACATTGATGAGTTATGTTTTTGTGTTTATTTATTTATTTATTTTGGCAGTCAAAGATATGTTTTATTTAATTAAAAATTATCAATCATGTTCAAGACTTGATTGGACATTAAATATAAATATATTTTTCAATAAAAATTTGACCCTTTATTATAACGCAAAAAACTAGTTATTTCATTAAATTCAAATCTTATTGATATTTTGATAGAAGTTTCCCTCCCTCTTAGGCTTTTTCTTGTGTATATCAATTGGGGTACAATTTTCTTTTTTAACATTTGAAAATATTGGATTGAGCACCTTGATTAAAAAAGTTACTTTGATCATTAGTTAATTAAAAAATTTATAAAAAACCTAAAAAATTATAAAAAATGATTCATAAAATTGTAGATAAGTACCCTATAAAAAATTAATATAGATTAAGTCCCTAACATAATGGTTGGTCAAAACATATGTATATAGTTATTTATATATAATTTATAAGACTTAATAGATATTAATTTTTTATAAGGTATTTATGTATAATGTATGAGGGTTTTTTTAAAATTTTTGAGTTATTTTCTATAATTTTTAAATAATTAACTGTCAAAGTAATAGTTTTTTTTCATAGTATGGTATTCAATGCACTATTTTTAAATGTTAAAGGAGAATATTATACAACATAAAATTTAGAATATCAAATGCTCTTGAATGAATAATTGAAGAGTAAAAATATTCTTTAACTTACTTTTTTTTAATTTTCTTCCTTTTAATTGCATCAAATTATAATTCATAAACATGCTTTTTTGTTGTCATTAAGTTTGGTTAAGATAAAGTTAAAAAGTCAAATATTTTTATAAGTTCAAAGACATTAATTAACTATTATTTTTTAAAACCATTAAATTGATTAATTTACTGTATAATTAGAATAAGAGAATAAGATTCAGCGTACAATGGAGCTTAATTTTGAGTGATGCAAGTGAATATATTAAAAATTTCATGTCAATTTATAAGACACTTTAATAAACATAAAGTTTTACAAATAACATTTTTAAAATTATCTTTTCAATTATATTATCTTTCTGTAATATTTCTTACAAATAAAATATTAATTGGAAAGTATTTTAAAATTTTGTATTTTTGTATCAAAAAATAAGATTGTAAAATATATTTATGAAATTTATTGGTATGATTCCTAAACTACCTTTCATAATTTATATTAATAAAAAATAATTAACACATACTTATATTAATAACACATGGTATTTTAGTATTTTTTTATTTTCATACATAATTATTATAATTAATTAATTTTTTTAATTATATAATATATTTTTTCTTATATATTAAGACAAAGAGTAAAAATATTTTATAAATGGGGACAGAATGTATTAATCTGCTATGGTGTTGTATTCGGATGTTTCTCTTCTTTTCATACCTCAACATGCGTTTCACGGGCACATTTATGACAGGTTGGGATTTAGCTGTTCTTAATGAATAATAATAATCTTTCTTAATTTTAGTGCAAGCAATCAAGCATTTAAATAATAATCAAATTAATTGTTGTTGGTACAGATAAGATATTATAACTCTCATGTTATAATTGGAATTCATGTATTTTTTTTTTTTTGAGAGGGGAGTTTTATAATGAACCCCTTTTTAAAATGTTTAACAATAAATAAAAAGATATAAAAGTTAGCTAAATTATGGGGAGCGAGGAGGGTTTGGTGCTTAAAAAGCTCCAAGTGCTTGTCTATCTATTTTGGAAATTAATTAACTTAATGGGACAGCTTAGTACTGTAAACCGACTCCAATCCTTTGAATTTTGCCTCTGAAAAATCTTGATGGGGAGAGAGCATCCCCTTTTTCTTTTTCTTTATTTTTAATTAACCAATCCACCACCCATAATTCATGTCATTGCAAAAGTTAATTTGATACAGATGCACAAAATATAGAATTTATTAGTATACTCCTTTGATTCTATTTATAAAATATTTTTAACATATTTACATAAAAAAAAGATTTTAAAATTATTAATTCTGTTTAAAATTTAATAATTTTTTAACTTTGCTTTTATTAAATATATATGTACTTTAACAATATATTTTCTTCCTTCAATATTTAATGAAAGTCAAATGAAAAAAATTACAATAAAAATTTAATAAAGTAACTTATAAAATAAAAAAAAATCTTATATCTCTCTCTCTTCCCCATAAATAAGATAAGAGGGAGTATTTTAGAGAAACCAACTCTGCAACACTTATATGGACACTTGAAGTCACATTCTAATGAGGGGTGTGACATTTTGGAAAATTTTTACAAGTAGAGTATGTAGATTTTACATCTTTACACACTCTACTCTTAATATTTTGTACTTTCTGAATTAAAGAGAAAAAACTTGGGCTCAAAAACTTATTAGATATATAATATTTTAATCATCTAAATAAAATATGAAGAGCATATTATAATAAAACACTATATCAACATGTAGATTTTTAAAATAAAAAATAATGATCAATTTATTTATGTTAATGTAATTTTAGTGCTATTATCATTACTTCATATGGTTCTATTTATATTATAGAGAGAAAATTTTTTTTGGGTATGGTAAACAAGTGACATTATCAAATTTTTATCACAAATTCTCTTTCACCCTCTATTAAATGTTAGAGAGAGAAGATATATTATTAAAATATGTATATTTAATTGTAAAAATATGTTGGAAGTAAGTCAAGTAATTTATAAATAGGATTGAGAAATATTTTTAATTATTAAATTATTACTTTTTTAAATAATAATTTTTTAATTAAATTGCCTGGAGTCCTGCTACAGCTTACTCTTGTGCTGACTGATTTGCATGAAACCTAAGTGAAAAATTTAATAGGACATGATTTGTATAATCATGCTATAGGACCAGCAATACCTGCTTATATCTTTTTAAGGCTTTTTCCTTCTTTGCACGTCAATTGGTTGAAGTGAAATAGAATAAAATAGTTGTCAACTAGTTGTCAAATTTCAATGCTAAATAAACCATAATTTGAATTTATTTAGCTAGGCTCATTTAGATTTAGCTGGGTATAATTAATTAATATATTAATTTTAATTATAAGAAGTAATTATATTATATAAAATTGAATTTATAAGTAACCTCCCAAAACTTATTTAATTTTGGCTTAATATCAATTAATGCCGGATAAAAGGAGGCATAGCTTATTTCAAAATTTTAAAATCTTGATGTGGACCAAATCAAAATTTAAGTTAATGAGAAAAAGAGTTACATTTTTTTCGTGCTTCACGTGCATTCTCTTCAATAGTTTGGATTTCAAGAGCTGACAATGTAGATCTGCTCCCTCTACCACTATCCACACGAATAACTTTTTAACACGAACAGCATGCTAGCGCTCCCAACGTCCATTCATCTTTAAACGTCAGTTTACTTTCCTCTAGAGTGTTTTTGTGACTTTTAAAGTGTTTAACTGTCAGAATTTTTCTAACTCTTTTAGACTCATAGAGCACGTCCCTTTTCTATCTTATTTATAGACTAGGGTTTTGCTTTCCTTTAATGAGCCAACAAAAATATTGGATTAAAATTATCTTATAAATAAAAAATATAATATCATATCCAATTTAAATTTATCTTATAAATTTAAATTATAGAATTGATATGATATTCTCTCATATCATGTTAGTTATTAAATTTAATTTATCATATAAAATTAAATTTAAAATTAATATAATATATATATCGCATATTCATATTATATTATACACACACATATTTTGAATATATATATATATATATATATGTATGTATAATTATTTTATATTTATATTTTATATAAATATATATAAATATTTATCAAATAAATATTCAAAATACACACACACACACACACACATAATTCACTCACATTATATTATATTCATTAAATTTAAATATATTTTAGATTTATTAAATTTAAATATTATAGCTCGAGTTGGACTATTCTTGTATGTGACCCTGTAGGCTCATATAAAGTTGGCAGTAGGTTAGTTACACTATTACCCCACAAGTCACAAGTAACCCTCAATCAAAACATTACAACTATCCAATTTATATGGGGATCAATGATCCGATATAACCTATCATGTAACTGTATCACATTCCTTTTATCACGCAATATTTCGGTCAAGTATGAGACATGAAATTATCATTCTCTTTTAACAAACTATTACTTCTTGATTTCTAAGTGGACTGATTGTAGCAATAAAAAATATAAATCATGATTTTCAGATAATAAAGAAATTATGAAATTTAGGTTTTATTGAAGATAAAAATAATAATAATAGAAATTTATATTATTTGAGGTTATTTGGGAGTAATAATATGGTTAAGTATTAAATTATAAATTATAAATTTAAGTTTAAAATCACATAAGAGATGTGTAGTTAAGATATAATTTTAAAATTTTAAATATATAAATAAATATATGTGTGTGTAGGTAATTAAAAAAAAAGAGGTGTAAGGCTTCTTTTTTTAAATCTCACATCGATTAAAGTGGGAAGAGGAATGAATTCCTCAAGTATAAATATGCTGGGCATCAAGTGGCAAAAGTGGGTGTAGTGCAATTTGAAAAAAATTGCAATTAGTGGCCTAAAAGTTTAAAAAATTAAATTTAAATTTATAGTTATTTTTTAGTAAAATTGTGGGATCCAAAATTTTATTTTTATATTATTTTTTCCATCTCTCTCTCTCTTACAATGGTTCATCTTCTCATAAGGTTATTTTCTTTTTCTTCATGTATGCTTCAATTTTTTTAGTTTACGTTAGCATTAAAACAATTATTTAATTATAAATTAATTTCATAATTATTTTTAAATAATGTTAGTTTTCTAATAATATACTTATTTTGTATAGCAAAGCAAATATTTTAATTAAAATTTTTTTATAGGATAGTTAATCTAACGATATGATGGATTAAAAATATATGTTGAAGTTGTTAGGGATATAATAAATATTATACAATATTTTTTTGAGGTTGAAACTCATATTTAAGAATTTTTAAGTTACACTTTAGATCTATATGGTTAAATTTATATTGAATATGAGATGTAGGGATAAACCTTTGATTATTAAATATTTATTTAAGTAAGAATAAGTATTTCTAAGGCTATAGAATGGTGAATTGAGACTTGAGGGTAATTTTTAATTTATTTTGAACGAATTGTCAAAATATGGATTGATGAAATTGCAATGTTAGAAGAAATTTAAGGATTAAATATAGTTTATTAGGGTATAAAAATTCTAGAAAAGAATTTAGAAAGTTAAATGAGGTACAAACCTTAAATTAGTGTTAATATGTATCTTAGGCCTAAAACTTTCTAACTTTTTAAATTAGAGTTATTTATTAATTTTAATGTAAAATTAATATATAGTATTATGAAATAATTATGTAGATTATATTGATAAAGAGAGTGGTGAAAAAGGAGTTGTGAAAAAAAACTTGTTATTCAAGACATAAGATAACCATTATTATTGTGTTGTGATGGGTGTATGTGTGTGCTTGGTTATGTGTTGTTTTGTTGTTTGAAAAATTATGAATTGTTGAAAATAAATACTGATATATACTTGTTTGAAATTATTACCAAGTGAGTTAAAAATTTATATTTGTTTATTATGATGAGATATTATTGTTCGATTATATTCTTGTTCGATTGTTTTAAAAAATGCATAACTTATCAAGGTATTTTAATATATGGTGTTGTTGGGGATTTCTATTCGGTTTATTATTATCATGTGGTAAGTCCTCATTGGATCCAAGGAATGGCATATAACTTAGTGCAACTCACCTTTAGCCGGGTGATTTGATGTCTAGGCATGACGAAAGGAGGATATAAGGTGTAGTTATGTAATTAAATATTTGTTTGGTTTGTTTGAAAATATTATTCGATTAAATATTTTTGTGTGCCCACTTAGCAATCGCATGATTAGTTACATACACACACATCATTACATATTAATTTTGGTTACTGAGACATTTAAATCTCATTTCTCGTGATTAAATTTTTACGAGAGCGAGTTCGGCCAAGAAAGCACCAGAGGTGTAATTTTGATATATGAGACACCACCTTTTACGTTGTCTCTTATTTTGAATTATGCAATGTATCTAATACTAGCTTAAAACATATCTTATTTTGTAGAGCATGTAGCATCTAATCTTTTTTATTAATTGCATTTATATGACCAAGAGGATTATGTCTGTCCCTCTTGATCTTTGACCTGATTTGAATATCATGTCATGAGGATCTTGTTTGTCCCTCCTGGTTCTAATTACTTTTTGGGATATTAATAACATAACAAAATTTACTTGGAAGCATTGAGTATTGAGTAAAAAGGTATTTATAATATGAACAAGTGTATATTTTATAATTATATTTTGTGAAGGATAAGTGTTGGACTATGGTGAATGTTATGCAGACCCATTTTGGATATTATTGAACCAGTATTCTTTAAGAAGTGTTAGTACTTAGTACTTAAACAAGACTTGTGGTACATTATTTTGGATATACACTTGGGTCACATAATAACATCAAAAATTATATTTATGAATTGTTTGGAATTCTGCTACCTTAAGATAGGCTTCTACACCAAATACTGATTTAAAAATTATTTTCTTTGATATGAATTGTTTTACATTATTTTTCATTATGTAAATTTTATTATAAATGTATTTTTAATTATCATGGTAGAGCTTATTCATTGTGTTAAATTTTTTCTATTATGGTAGGCTATTTGTAAACTATTTTATTTATTTGATAAACTCTTTTTTTATCATAGTAGAGTTTTAAAAGAAGTTTTGTTATTTATTATCATGGTAGAAATTTTTTCTACCATGATAAGAATTCAATGATGTAAAAATAATTTATTGAATTAATAATTATGAAAAAATTGGTTTGAAAATTTTAGGGTGTTATAAAAAACCTTTTTCATTATAGTATGGCCATATATTTTCTCAGTCTTACTCATCGAGGAGCCCAATAATACCTCTCACTTAATGTGAGAAGCAAATTACATCTTGACCACTCATATTTTCTATATGAATATTACTAAACTAAATCATAGTCTTTATGATTACCCGATCAAAGGTGACTTTTGACTAGGTTAAAGTTTAGTGATCATCATGTAAGAATCCATGATGATCTTAGGTCAGAGGGCTTAGTAATATGGTTACATATGAGATAAGCTTATAACTTGTATCATACAGCTTTCTCATAGCGGGTCAGTCCAGCACTTTGTACTCTTTCAAGTGCCTATGATTTTGATTTATATCTCTATAATTAATCAAAGTTACACTAGTCTTGTTTCATCTATGATCCCTGATAAATGACTGACTAGGAATATTTAGAATAATCACTATAGTTTGTCAAAGAATACAGTTATTACAGTAAACATACAATTAATATGATAATAATAAAAAATTTGTTAAATAATAATGTACTATTATAATGATTGACCTTCAGGTATAATTTCTAGCACAATTATCAACTTTTTTTTTAACTATTTGTGTATTTATCTTAAAAAAGTGATTATTTGGCTTCCAAAATCAATTATAATATCTTCCCAAACAGGCGGTTTATATAGTGTTTGGATTGGAGGAACAATCAATTTTTTAGGCAGAATAATCGATTTTAAAGATAATTATCCAAACAGCTCATTTTGTACTTAATCGATTATTTGGACAAGAATCACGACTTTTAATAAGCTTCTCCTGCCAACTTTTGTTCATGAGTTTTGGGCAGAATTGAAGAAAAGAAACAGTAAACTATAAGAAAAAGTAATTGTGCACTTCACGTTGTGCAGATATATTAATATTAAAATCTTCAACAAATGAACATAATGAATTATTTTTTGGAAAAATAACAAATAAATTCCTTTAAAATAGAGAAATGATAATTTAATTTTACAAAATATGATGACGCCTTTTAAGTCTCAAAAGATTTAATTGTCATCAAAGTTTTTAACAAAATGATAAAAATATTTTTTACTTTAAAAAAGTGAAGAAAAATAGTGAAAAAAAGTTGTGAATGTCTAAAGTAATTTGTACAGTTAAAATTAATTTTGACTAAATCATTTAAATATTTTTAATTCTGTTAAAATTAATTTTAGAAAAATAATATCTAAATAGATTGCATTCTAATATAATCAATTATAATCAAAATAAATCATATTAATTAATTATTTTTATAATTAATTATATCTAATTAAATTTAAACAAACTCTATGATTATTAATATGAATTAAAATCAATAACCCTAATTTCCTTAGGACAACTAGTGACACCTAATCTTAGCATAAGGCTACTTTCTCTTGATTGTATTTAATGCTTATAGGATGCTAGTCCAAGGCTCTCAACGACCTAACAACATCTTCTATCAATCTAACAATAGGCATTTTGGTTAATGATTCCTAACTTTTTAGATGATAAAAAATTATTGAACTACTCTAGTTCAAGCCTACTACAATTATGTTAGGCCAATAAATATATTCCTATTATACAAGTAAATAAAGTGTTTCAATGTTCAAATACTCAAACCTGACAACTCAATTCAAGGTCTATTCTAAATCTCAAGTGAATCCTAAACAAGTGGGCACAAATCCAATATTACATAGAACACAATCAACTAAAAAAATATATAATATTAAAGGAATAAAAGAGCTTAACCAACACACAGCTAACAATACATCTGTTGTGAACATGGCAACAAAGTCGATCCAGCTCAAAATATATTTTTATTATGTTGATCTTCCAAAAGACATTTTTGACCCCATTCATTTTTCTTTAAAACTCCTATAAACATTGTACACTCATAAATTCACCAAACGTATAAGAAATAAAGTCAGAACCCATTAATTTTTCCATGCCAAAATCAAACATTTGTTCCATATTTGACCCTCAAATGCACATTTTCCTGTAATTAACCATTTAATCATATAATACATCAAAATGAAATCCATAACCAATTTAAAATATGTAACATGAAATTCTTTGAATTTGTCAATTGCACAGTCTCATATGGGCCCACTTCTTCCCTTTGTTTCCCTGAAGCATTTTTTACAGTTACTTGAACTTCTCTCGTGCTATTTTCACATTTCACATTTATAATTCTAAACTTGTTCAGTACCTCCCACTCGACACAATAATTTTTTTTTCTTAAAAAAAAAATCTGACTGAGTAATATCGACTACATTGCATTCCCATTTATAAATTGACCTTAACTTGTTACTTCTGTGCTGAACTTTGCTTTTGTTTTGTGCAGTGAAGAATGGAAGAAGTAATGAAGCAATGGAAGGAGGAGGAGGAGGAAGCAGAGGTTGAAGAAGTTGGCTTAGTTAGACACCAAGCTCACATGCATGTCACCACCATTACTACTTCAAGCATTGATATACAGGGTACGTTACGTTCAACATATTTAGTAGTCCCTTTGACACAAGCAAAAATTTCAAAACTTCATGTCAATAATCAATGGTTGTGATATTCTGAATACAAGTCTAAATTTGCCTTCTTGAGCTTTAAGTTTTGTAGTTTCAGTCACTGTGTTTCTTCTGCTTGTTCTTGTTTATAATCCTCCAGCAATAACAGATTTACCTGTTTGTTCCACACAATAGCAAAAAGTAAATCAATTTATCTGCAACATTTGGTATATGATCTTTATTATGGCGGAGAAGGTCTGTGAGCTTGATTTTTCCAAGTTATGAGGGCTTCTGCAACTTGTTCTTGCTCTTCCTTTAACCATGCTTGATCCAAAAACTATTATCTGAATATTGTTTTCACATTCTAGGACGAAATGAGCACATGAAGCATGCATTTTTCATAGATTTTTCTAGGTGATATACACAGTTTCATAGATTAAATGGAGAATTTGTAACATTTATGAACCAAATAGTTGAGACATTGTTCCAAGTAAGGCGCATTTCCTCATTTTCTAATATGTGCTCAGCAGCCTTCATCTAATGCATGGTTTCAGCTACTAAGAAAACAAATGAGTCTTCTGGACTGAATGGAGAGCAAGAAATCTATCAAACAGAAGTGAATTCCGGTGACATCAAGAAGGACATAACTTTACATCCTTCAGATCCCATAATTTCTGCGGATTCTACTTCTCTCAGCAATGTGAGAACTGAAAGTGAGAGAGTTGGCATAATAACAGACAATTTGCAGCTAGTGAAGGAACTACATTTGGAAAGTCTATATCAGAAGACACCAACACAAGGATTCTATTGTCCCAATTGTAAGGCTTGTATCCAGAAGGTCTTACTTTTGGATACAGTGAGGGAAGAAACAAGTGTTCCTGCACAACCTCCTCCACCACCATTGGATAGATTCAGATGCTCAACTTGCTTCAGCTTCCTCATCCCAATAGGTAAAATATGGTTTCACTCTACAAAATTCAGATAATTGCATACATACATATACATATACATACATACAGATACATATATATATAATAGGATACACATGTGCTATCCCTTCAGACTATCAAGTAATTCTTTGTTTGCTATTAGATTGAATAAAGTCAGATGCTCATCATTTCATTCAATTTGACTTGAAGTTAAAATTCATATATCTTTTTCAACAGGTAGTTGGCTCTTTCCTGGGTTGGTACAAGACAATGAAGTATCAACTATTCGAGGTGATTTATATACACACACTTATTTGATTTCTTGAATAAGCTTGCCGTCTGAATAGTGTTGATGCCTGATGGGGTGTCCATGGATTTTGGAATGTTAGAATTAGGCAACATAACAATTTATAAGATATATGTTTACAAACATGAAATGTGATTTTATTACCTCAACTGAAGTTTAACATATGATAACAAGTTGTATACCTAGTTTCCACCAATGTTAGCTTCATCAAGGAATCAGAGCAAACTCTCATTTAGGTTCTGAAGGACAAATACGTTCCAACTTTAGTCCTTACAAGATAATTACCATCATTCAACTCTCAAACAGTAATTAAATATTAAATAACTTGATCCTGTCATGAGGTCTTCTATTTTTCAATCCATTAATGCTAACGTATAATTTGAATTGAGGTTAAAGGATGGTCACCTTCCTGTATGATGATTTTTGTAACAGTATCTACTACTTATTACATCTCCCTGATGCAAATATGAAATATTATTCTCTACCTTTGCCATTGAAATCAATGCAGGGGTGCAACAGCGACCAGATCACTCACAGGAAAAACTTAGTGTTGAAAGAACTAGAGCTACAACAAAAATTACAGTTCAAGCCCCTGAGACACCTCAAATTACAGTTCAAACCCCTGAGACACCACAAATTACAGTTCAAGCGCCCGATCAATTTAAGACTGAAGCTGATTCAGGAAAACAAAATTTGCAGCCCGAACAAGCGAAGAATGATGGAACAGCTAAAGCATCCAATGAAGAAGATCATAAAACCAGAGGTAAGGGAAGTCCTTTTTCTTATTTAATTATTTTTGGTTAAATTTAGACAGTTAGCAGCAGAGTTTAGCGTCTCTATTCATAAAGAACTAGTAGTAAAGTCTTTATTGTTTTCTACAATACACTTCTCATAGCAGGTCATTGCTTTTTATTCCATTTTCCCCCAAAATTACATCCACATGATCACAAATATTCTATCAATTATAGACTATTTTTCATAAGATCTGCATATCTTGGAAGTAATCTTGAATGTAATATCAAATTGCCAGATTCGTCAAATCTCTCCAGTGAAACCCCACAAGATGAACATGGTCGAGATGGATCAGGAAAAAAATTTCACTTTGGGGATTTATGGTTGGTGCTTCATCCCTTTCTACACTGAAAAAAGATAAAATTGATGATTCAGAAAAATCAGAACGACCACTGCGGCTTGAAGGGGTTATAGTTGATGAAGGAAGCACAGGTTTGTAGAATAAATAATATTTTTTTTCCATGAAAGTAAAATATTGATAAATCATTTGGCATTTTAGTTTCGCAGGAATCCTCACCAGCTGGTGAATTGATCCTATGGGTTAATATTATGATATATATTCCTATACTTGAGTCTCCATGTTAAAGATCATAGCGGTTCATTTAGCAGATAATATTGAAGAAAATATACAAGAAGATTGACTATCAATATTCTCCACATAGAACTTAATCATAGATGTGTTTCTTCCATTTTTTTTTTCTATTAGTAGAATCAAGTTGTGTATTGACAAATCCAATATCAAAAATTATAACACAATATATGATTGAATATAAATTAATTTCATGCTGGCTATGATATATTGGAGGAACAACATGATATATTATGTCTTCTAAGCTATGAAGATTACCAACAGTGTATTTTGATCATGTAGTGCAGCTGCTTACAGTTATTTGCTTAGTGATACACAATTATAACGCGCACATATATATGGAATTGTTCCAATTGAAGAACTATATTTTAATCGTATTTTACTCTATAATTGAAGATAAACTGAACATAGTTTAAGCACATTTTACTTGGAACAATTTTCATACTCTGAGGAGATCAAAAAATCATTTGGACACCTTAAATATATGGAATCCACCGCGTTAGCTATAGCTCAAAATGAATAAGTAGGGGAAGAAGAAAAATCAAAATAGAAATAAAATAGGTTCATATCAGTTGCTTAAAGTGCAAGAAAGGATTTCTTCCTGTTATAAGTGGATTCTTCTGTTTGGCATCTGTCATTTGTTTTGGCCCTTTTCATAATTCAATCCTGAAATCATATCTTATGAAGACTGTTTTACAACTTAAGAATTATGCCCAATGATGCATTGCAATGAAATGACTTCGTATATTCGTTGAACAGAAGCTCCTCCAAGCACAACATTAGATAGTACAACACAAACAGGTGTAGTTCGAGAACCAGGAAGCAGTACAACATGGGAAATTCTGAAAAGCATTGTGTATGGTGGTCTGATTGAATCCATAGCAAGCCTTGGCATTGTGACATCTTCAGCAAGTTCAGATGCTACCACATGTAAGACTTAATATTACCTCAAGCTTCATTTCTTTGCTCTCCTTTTCCTTCTAAAGTCATCGTTCAATAAGGCTACTGAACCAGTGTTCTGTTTACAACAATTAAACATCCGTAGAAGGCCAAAGTAAACAAAGGTTGGCTTAATTGGTAGAATATAGCTGCATCCACAAAAGTGTCGTCACTTTGATTTCTGCCCTACCTGGGGGTTTCGACAACTTATGAAACAACTAACTTTTTAAGGGTACTAAAGATGACAGTTTGGTTTATCAGCAGGCGTCATCACTTGATATTAGTAAGAAAATTCATGCATAATATCGTGAAATTGACTATTGTTACCTTTTTGGTTATCTGGGTACTTCAGTCTCATAATTTTATGTAATGTTTTAAGATGGTTCTTTAAATTGCTTGCTACCAAATTTATCATTTAAATTTTAACTTGTATCATATGAATCTTGAACTGTCATCTCTAACAACCAATTTTTTTTTTTTTAAATCAATAACAACTAGGTCAACATAACAAAAGGTGCTAAATCAATGTTTAAGTTGAGATGATAGTTAGGATGCTTATAAGGATTAGAGTTAAATCAGTTCAGCACAAAGCAAACTAAGGGTGCTAAATTGAAATAAGAAATAAACTTGAAGGATTAAAACACAGATTTGACCTACAAATGACCATTTCTCATAATTCTGATGGCATAGTAAACAATTCCTAAAGAGTTCTACACATACCTATAACAAAGTTGCAGGTATTAGATTTGAACTTGCCTATTACTTCCACAAGAAACTTTTAGAGCTGGCAAATTCATTGACCTAATGATATTCTCGAATTCACCAATTTAAATTTGCAGTGAACATTCTAGTTCTGTCTCTTGCAAACCTGATGGGTGGACTTTTCATCCTCGTTCATCATGTGAGTTTCTTCAAACATTTCTTTCTGTTTGTTTAACTTTTCAAATGAGTGGTACTAAGTATTACTTAACTAAAACTCAGGGAAGTTAGTGACACAACATATATATTTCTTAAATTTGAAACTATACTTGCATTGACAGATCTGGGACCTGAAATCTGAGCAACCAAGAACCAACAATCAAACGAATGCAAGTGTGGATCGATATTATGAGGTCTTGGGGAAGAGAGAAAATTTCTATCTTCATCTGTGCATAGCCATATTATCATTCATCATATTTGGGTTAGTACCACCCCTGGTATATGCCTTCACATTCTCTGAGAGCAGCAATAAGGATCTGAAGCTGGCAGCAGTTGCGGGAGCTTCTGCAATATGCATCGCTCTTCTGTCAATTACAAAAGCATACGTCCAGAGGCCAAATACTTATCTCATATATCTCAAAACGGTGCTTTACTATCTCAGCACTGGGGCTATGACTTCAGTAGTTTCTTACTTAGCTGGTGAACTAGTCAAGGAACTTATTGAAAAGCTTGGATGGTTTAACACACAAAACTCAAATCTTACCCTTCTCCTTCCTGAGATGAGTGTGGACAAACCCAGATTTGGATCTTACTAGTAAGAATAAAATCTAAGTGCTTAACTACATTTTGGAGAGTGCTATGTTGGATTATCTGTCAAAAATAATTGTATTCTGATTTTCAAGTATCAATGGACTCTATGCTAAAGGTTGTGTATTATGGCATGAGAAGAGATGTTTATTATTTTTTCAGTTCTGTAACAAGGTTGTCATTATCTGGGAATCAGGATTGGTAATTTGAGGGGCAATATGGTCACTTAGGATTTAATTAGGGCTTTGAATAAAGCCTTATAGTCTAAAATTTATCTTTTAAAGTTTTGACCTGGAGCCAAACTACTAGTTCTTGTCTTCTAATTGCTGCTATTGATTATTGCATATTGAATTACATATAATCCTTGAGAATTTTGTTCCTTTTTTCCTTTACCCGTTTGATTCGATTGGACTATAAAATCTTAAATTCGTTGGTCTTTTTAATTTAACATCCAGTTTGGCTTTTAAACTGTGTAGGACAGTTGATGTGGCAGTGTTAGAAATTACAATGGTATGGAATTATTGAAAAATGGATGAATTAGACATTATTTTTCATTGAATTTCAACGGATTTCTTGAAAATGTGAAAATTGAATTATGCACAAATGAGTTACAATTTAATGTGTGTAACGGATTATAATTGATAAAAAAAATGTTATGAATTGCACTTGAAAATTAAAATATTCAGTCGTTCAACATGAAACTAATGACATACGTGTATTTTGAAATGCTCTTTTTATTGACGTCATAATTGTTGATAGAAATTGGTTTCAACTTTCAACTTGTTTTGCTTATTTTCTTCTATAAGAAAAGTAGAAAATCATCTATTTAGATATTATCAAAAGTTGTGTCGCTTTCACTCATTAACTATTATTATTCGTTAGTAAATTATTCATTATGGTTTAGGCCATGAATAATAGGTATACCAAAAATTTTAAACCTTTTTTCACATTATTGTCACACAATGTAATAAAAATTTCCGATTTTGATTTCCCTGTAGAATATATTGTTATGAAAACTCGTCTCACTTATTTAACAATTATTGGTTTTAAAAAAAATTATATCCTGACCAATTCATGTTACTATTTTCTTTTAAATCTTATTATTTATTGTAAAATTAATATTTTTCTGATACGTTGATAACCTATGCAACGCATAGAGTTTGCTGCTAGTTAAGAACAATATAGTGTTCGCCCCCCCAAAAAAAAAAAAAGGAACAATTAGTGTATATGAGCGGGCGCACGAATATTATTAGTTTTAGTCGTTATCGAACAATTTCTTTTGTTCATTTATTTTCATTCTACAATTTTCTGTCGCCAAGTTATTATAAATTGTGGTCCAAAAGAGTTCTTATAAATTTAAAAAATAATATGTAAAAAAATGTTACTCTCCTTCCTCTCATTATTATACCTCGCCCTAAAAAATAAAGTGCATTTATAAAATTGATTGAAATCCATATTATTCATAAGTTATGAACATTATTATAATTCATTTCTCAATCTCAGTAGTCAGTACAATACACCAATCCAGATCTAATTTTACATATAGAATTGAAAATTCATAACGTTCAGTGCTGCATGCATTTGTTAGTCAACTCATTTTATAATATTGAGGGTTGGAATAATAAAAGAATAAAAATGAAGAACATTACTTAAATTCTTGTTTGTTTGTTTAAAATAAAGTAAAAATATTTTTGTTAATATGATACTATAGAAAAGATATAATAACAATTTAAAAAATTATCATTATATTTTTTGATGGAATAAATTATAAAAAAATGGGGATAAATAAGTCATTTTCATCAGTTTCCATGTCATTAATGATGGAATGATTTGAGCCAAATTTCAAAGAAAAGGAAAGGGAGGTGAATTAAGCACCTTCGTAGCTTATACCAAACTTGGCATTACACTCATTTTATCATCTTTCCTTTCCATTCTCATGAATTAGCTTATTCCTAACATACCATTTTACAGTTCGGCTCCTTGTCCATTTTATAAACTCCACATTTATGATTTTTTTCAGCTCTCCCATCCCTCACAATTTTCCCCCCTACGAAAAAGATTTCTGAGTTAGTGTGGACTATATTCCTCCCCATTATAAATAGACTTGTGTTTACATTAAACATCCAATATTTTGGGCTTGCCCGATATTGAGTTGAGAGAACTTAATAGGGGTTTAGACTAATCCAGATCAAGTTAAGTTGAACCCTTTTGATAAAATAGCTCCACCACTAATGTTCTTACGTTCTCAAGATTAAATTCAAGATCTTTAATTAAGTTGGTACAATTTTCTTGTCAATTGAACCGAGCATCCTCATAAATCGACTTTGAAGCATTGCTCTTATGCTAAACTTCTCTTTCGCTTTCTTTGGCCAAGAAAAAAAAAACACTACTGTCTTGCTTGAGAATGTGAAGACTGAAAAGTGAAGAATGGAAGGCGTAATGAATCAACAAAAACAGAAAAAGAAAGAGGAGAAGGATGAGATTGAAGGAGGAGGTTTGATAGAATGGCAGGCCCACATGCACATCACCACCACCACTACTGCAATTGTTGAACTTGAAACACAAGGTGCGTATAAATCAACATATTTAGCATTTCTTTCACACAAGCAACAATCCAAACACTTTATATCTAATACTTAATGCTTGTGAGAGTGAATAAGTTTTCATAATTTCAGACTCTTGTTTCTTCTGCTTCATGTTCGCAACCTTGCAGGTGCAACAGGTTTAGTTTTAGTGTTTTTTTTTTTGCCCCAAACAACACAAAGAAAAAAATCAGTTTACATGCAACATTTGGTTCCTCAATTTCTGATAGTAACATTCATCTAATGCATGGTTTCAGCTACTGACCAAACAAATGGGTCTTCTTGGGTGAGCAATAGACTGAATGGAGAACAAGAGTTCTCTCAAACAGAAGTGAATTCTGGTGACATTGAGAAGAACACAACTATAAGTCCTTCCGAGCCTGTATTTCTTCTGTGGACTCTACTTCTCTTGACAATGTGACAACTGAAACTGAGAGAGTAGGAAAAATAACAGAGCATGTGCAGCAAGTGAAGGAACTATATTGGAAAGTCTATATCAGAAGCCACCTACACAGGGATTCTATTGTCCCAATTGTAAGGCTTGTATCCAGAAGGTCTTGCTTTTGGATCCTGTTAGGGAAGAAACTATAGTTCCCACACAGCCTCCTCCACCAGCTGACACATTCAGATGCTCATCATGCTTCAGCTTCCTCATCCCAATAGGTAAAATATGGTTTCACTGTACAAAATTCAGATAATTGCGCACACACGCGCGCGCGTGTGTGTAACATGCCATCCTTTTAGGCTGTCAAGTAGCCATTTGCTACTAGATTGAATACAGTAAGATGCTCATCACTCTTATGCTATTCAATATGGATTGAGTTAAAAGTCTTCTACGTTTATCAACAGGTAGTAGGCTCTTCCCTGGGTGGGTGCATGATAATGAAGCACCAACTATTCAAGGTGAAGTATTTCCTGAATGCATCTAATTCACTGGGCAATTTACATATAAACTTATTTTTGCCTCCATTTGCCATTGAAAGAACTTAATGATGAAAGACCTCAAGCTACACCAGCAGTTACAATTCAAGCCCCTGATCAAGCTAACACTGCAGCTGATTCAGGAAAACAAATCTTGCAGCCTGAATAGTGATGAATGATGAAATAGACAAAGCGCCCAATGAAGAAGATCATAAAACCAAGGTCCGCATTTCTTTTTTCCTATTCAATTGTTTTGGTTAAATCCAGAGATAGTTTACTGAGTTTAACCTGAAGACAATATTAAGTACTATAAAATGAATGTGCATGCAATGATCAGAAAGAACTCAATCTTCACATGTGGGTGGGACCGACATGTCAGATTGTGAAGACTAAATCCTGGTCGTATAATGTTCATGAACTTTGTTACCGAAGAATTTTGTTAAACGTGACAAGTAGGAATATACCTAGGAAATAATTCTGTATTCACAGGGAACTAGTAGTCTTTCTTGTTTTCTACGGCACTCTTCTCTTTGCTAGTCGTTGTTTTTTATTCGATTTTTCCCAAAATTATATCCCACATAATCACAAGTCTTCTATGAATCATAGACTATTTCTCATATGGATCTTCATACCTAGGAAGTAATCTCAAGTATAATATCAAATTGCCAGATTCTTCAAATCTCTCCAGTAAAATCCCACAAGATGAACATGACCAGGATGGACCAAGGAAGAAACATTCATGTTGGGGAGCTTTGGCTAGCGCTTCAGCCGTTGCCATTCTGAGTAAAACTAAAATTGATACTTCAGAAAAATCAGAACAACCACCGGAGCTTGAAGAGGTTAAAGTTGATGAAGGAAGCAGCGCAGGTTTGTAGAAAAAATTACATTTATTTTCATGGAAGTAAAAACGAATGAATCATTTGCGTTATAGTCTTGCTAGAATTCCACCAGCCAGAGAAATCTATCTTATGAGTTGATATCATGATATATCCCTATTAAGCACACTGGGAATGATTGTCATATTATGAGGACATAAAAAAATGAAAAACATTTTGACACCTTGTACGTTTGGAATTCACCATGTTAACTATAGTTCAAGAAGAATAAGGCGGGGAAGAAGAAAATTTCAAAAGTAGGAAGAAACGTGGTTTATATTAGTTGCTTAAAGTGCAGGAAAAGATTGGGCTGTTGGGATTGTTGCGTTTCACATTCAAAAATATAATTTCATTTTTAGAATGTTGTAAGTTGTTTGAGTAAAATATTTATAAAAAAACATATCCTGAAAGCACATTTAAATAGTGGCTAAAAGTAAATTTGCAAAATATAATTATTTGAAGCTTTTAAAAAATAGGATATTATTTGACCATACTATCCCAAATTTAATCTTTTATTCTTTTATTTAAAAAATAATTAATTCATTAAAAATATAATTATCATTTCATAATAATAGGTGTCAAGTTTTTAGCATTATAAATTAATAATTAATTATATTAATTTTTAGCATTAATGTATAATAAAAATTATAAAGCTTTATCATATTTTCTAAAATTACAAATTAAAAAAGTACAAATAACTAAAAGTCAAGTTTTTAGCTTTATAGATTAAATTTTATGTTATTTAAAATATTTATGACATTTTTTAAATATTACAAATATGTTACATTTGTACAATAAAAATTATAAATCATCATAAATCAATGTCTTTTTAATAATTGTACATTTAAAAGCACATTTTACTATCATAATTCAAATAAATTTCAGTGTACTAAACTAATTTTTGAAAAATATATCCAAATATAAATTTTGTTATAACAACTAACTTTCACTAAATTGATTTTTGCTTAATAGAACTTTCATCAAATGAACTTTTGACAAACTAAAAACCAAATAAATACTTATTCTTCTTAGCAGTAGATACTTCTGTTTGGCATCTGTCTGTTGTTTTGACCTTTTTCACAATTCAATCCAACAGTCGTATCTTATTATCACTATCATGCACTTATTAACATATTGGCAATGAAATGATGTGGTGTGTTCGTTGAACAGCGGTTCCACCAAGCACAACATTACCTACGACGACACAAACAGGTGTTATTCATGTATCAGGAAGTAGTAGAACATGGGAAATTCTGAAAAGCATTGAATATGGTGGTCTGGTTGAATATATAGCAAGCCTGAGCATTGTGACATCTTCAGCAAGTTCAGATGCTACCACATGTAAGACTTAATCTTACCTCAAGCTTCATTACTTGCTCGACTTTTGCTTCTAACATCATCATTCAACAAGACTACTGAATCAATGTTCTGGTTAAAATAATTAAAATCCTAGAAGACTAAAATATCTTTCAACAAGGGTTGATCCAAGTGGTGGAATTCAGCTGCATCAATCAAAGGGTCTTCTTCACTTTGATTTCTATCGTGTGTTGCGGTTTGAACGGCTTATCTAACAACTAACTTTAACCAACACCCCCCCCCCCCCCAAAAAAAAAAAAAACAGAGAGAGATACTTAAATAACTAATATGGCTTGTCCACTATCATTATATTCTAATGATATCCTTGAATTTTCCAATTTGAATTTGCAGTGAACATTCTAGTTCTGTCTCTCGCAAACCTGATTGGTGGACTTCTCATCCACGTTCATAATGTGAGTTTCTTCCAACACAGGCACTTTTCTGTTTGTTTAATAGCATAATACATTTATTTAGGAGCTATATGACTGTATATTTGAGGTACTTCTGGAGACACCCCCCCCCCTCTCTAAGATGTCAAAAGAGCCAGGTATAATTTTTGGAATGAGAGAGGTACCAAGTGTTACATAATCAAAACATAACACACTCAAACACATACAGAGATAAATATGTTTCTTGAATTTGAAACTTACAAGTGTTGACAGATCTGGGACCTGAAATCTGAGCAACCAAAAACCAACAATGAAGAAAACGCAAGTGTGGATCGATATTACGAGGTCCTGGGGAAGAGAGAGAATTTCTTTCTTCATGCGTGCATAACCATATCATCATTCATCATTTTTGGGCTAGTGCCACCACTGGTATATGCCTTCACATTCTATGAGAGCAACAATAAGGATTTGAAGCTAGCAGCAGTTGCAGGAGCTTCTGCAATATGCATCACTCTTCTTTCCATTGCAAAAGCATACATCCAGAGGCCAAGACAAGTATCTCACATATCTCAAAACGGTGCTTTACTATCTATGCACTGGGGCAACGGCTTCAATATTTTCTTACTTAGCTGGTGAAGTAGTTCAGAAACTCATTGAAAAGCTTGGATGGTTTGATATAGAAAGCTCAAGTTTTGCCCAGCTCCATTCTGAGATGAGTATAGGGAGACCCAGATTTGGATCCTACAATTAAGGTAAAACTGAAGCTTTGGTGCATTTTATACGGTGATATGTCGTTTGTTGACTCATACATCATGATCAATTTAGCTTCAACTGTCCAGGTTCATACGACAAAGATTGTTTAACGTGGTCATGGGAGTTAAGTCTTGTATTTAGGGAGCAATTGTGGTAAATTAGGATTTTAATTAGGGATTTGAATAAAGCCTTGTAGGTCAAGATTTGTCTTTTACAATTGGACTACTTGTCTTCTAAATTGTAATAATCTTGCTATTGATTATTGAATTAACATGGTTAGCCTTTGATTACTGCTTCCATGCAGAGTCCATTTATCTAATTAAAAATAGATATTGACATTGGTCTCTTTATTTTAGATGATCTTGGAAATGTCTAAGCCGCCCAATTAAATTATGGCCATTCATTCAAAGGGTGTCGAAATATCAATGAAATTTTCTGAGATTTTCACTTTAGAAATTATCAAATTAGAATACAATTATCAAGATAAATATACTGTTGAGAATTCTCAATCAGATAATTGTGATCAGACAGATTATAATTTTGCTGCATCATGTTCATGAGATCATTGCTTCAGCTGACACTGACATCAATTCCTCTTTGCTTCAAATAGCCCTTGGCCTCAATAATGTCCTGAAAATTATTCAAAAAAAATAAAAACGTCCTGATAACAAACAAAGTAAGCAAACATACTGTATTGTTAATATTAAGTCATAGCATTGAATACTATCTGCCAGAATCTCTATGCATTAACAGGTTCAACTTTAAGCTACAGTGCGATGCATGAAGAATCCTATCCTAAGAGGACACCTCCCAAGAAGCTGAGAAATCTCTCTCTCCTACCTGGAATGCATATTTTAGTCCCAAATTATCCCTGCAATATTTTTATATTTGCAATTTTTCCCTTCACCCTAATTCACTAGTCTCTAAATGTCTCTTCCAAGTTCCAACTCATCTTCTACAGCACGCTCTTCCTCAACAGTAGCCACAATTTGTACATAAGAAAAACAGAAAAATACCAATATTCTCTATATCAATATTCAGCATCAACATCAACATATAACATAAAATCTATAGAAAACCACACCATTCACCAGACAAGAACAACGTAGCTAATTTCTCAAATTTCATACAAAATACATAAGGCTCATGCTAAGTTAAATCTTAATGTAGAAATCTTCAATGAAGAATGAAAAAAGAATACCTGTTGCAACAGCAGGGCCTCTCTAGGACAGGTAGGAAATTGCATGAGACCTACTCCAACCATTAATAAGCCATAGCATCCTAAAGACACAATGCAATAAACAAGTAGCTGGATAAAGGGGGGAAACAAGGCATTGTAAGTATTGCACAGAATAAATTCCACTAAAAGATAAAGAAACACAAAAACATGAGCACTCAACGACCAAGTATGGCTGCTTGGAATCATAGAAGTTTGCAAAAGGCCAACCCATACAGTGGTGATGGCCATTAATAATGTTATAATCTTCACAATATGCTTCATTTTTTTCAATCTGCAATTTCAAGTTTCAACAGAAAAGAAGAGGAAAGAGTGAAACCACAGAATTAGGTTGTCTAAATGCTTTTTTTATATGGGTGTCTACATATGAAACAGCATTTACTATCATAAAACTTCAAGTTAAGGCCTAAAATGCAGGATTGCCTACATAATTTAGACATATTAACACTTTCACACAGAAACACCAATTAAATCTATATTGCTTAGCAATGTGATCAACACAAGGTGATCAAAAGGTTCAAAAATCTTCACCTTAATCTGCTTAGCATTAACAATGAAGAATACACAAAAGTCAAAAGAAATTTTCTCCAAACACAAGAAAGAAAAATAAAAGGTCATTTCTAAACTGAAAACAGAAATCCTAAAAACAAAAACACAGTGGGCTTCGAGGGCAAATGACAATCATAACATGATACAATCAAACAATGAACCTATGCACAATGGCCAAACCACAACAATGGACAACAACCTGCATGTTGAAGGCATTCAAAACAACAAGCTAGAATACGGATACCTTAAATACAACAAAAGTAATAAAAAGAATGAAAACTTGCGAAGTACTACACAGCAACTAAGAACGCTCCTGATAGAACAGCAGACCACTCTTTATTTTCAAAACCTGCAGCCAAAGCTCGTGTTAGATATCATACTAAACTATAACCAAAGTCACTCAATGAAACTGCCATCAGAAGGGATGTCAATGAAACTTTTTTCATTGTTTATAATGACTATGATAGTAAAATATAACTCAAAGCCCTTGCGCAATCTCCCAGCATCATTTGGCAGTTTAAAGCAGATATACCACTCATTAACAGAATCCATCTAGCCTGATTAATGCAAACATGAACATTAAACATTTAAATTCATTCAGAACAAACATAGCCATAACACTGGATAACGACCAGCATATTGAAGGTTTTCAAACAACCAAATGAAAAAAAAAAAAAAATCCAATGTAAAGGGAAATTTTTGTGAAGAACTACACCACATCCAAGAACTCTTTTTTAAAGATATCTAGATATATATTAATAAATCTCTAACGTGTCGCACTAATCACAAACCATAAATAATGTGGCTTACTCCTGGGGCTCCATGCCATGCAGAGGGATTGATCTAGTTATATTGAAAATCTGCAGCCAAGGCTAAGGTTTGATGTCATTGTCAAATATAGGTTACATTGAACATTTTGTCCTGATAGTTCCCCAAATTTTTAACTTGGTTCCAACACTTTATTTTCTTGTAAATTGGACCCAATACACTCCCCGCCATTAGTTCCATAAAATGCTGTAAAATTTGGGATTTTGGATAGAATTAGAAGTGGCACAATGGTTTCTCCACTTTTTTCCCCTGATGTGACAATGCATTGGTAACTATAGGGCGCAAGATACAAAGAATAAACAGGGGAAAGCCAAATTACAGATTTAGTGAAATCATAGGGATCAGGAGTTCAATCTTTATTCCAACCTCAAGCATTCGCAACTGCCATCAGATGGGATCTCAATGAAAGTTCTTTCATTGTTTATGATGATTATGATGGTTAAAATATAACTCAAAGCCCTTGCGCAATTTCCCCGCATCATGTGGAAGTTTAAAGCAGTAATAACACTCGACGACAAGATCTATATTGCTCATTAATGCAGTCCAAGTCATTAAACATTCAAAATTTTCCCTGTTAATGCGCGAACAGAACAACTGCCAAGCAATAGCAAACAACAAATAATAACCAGAGCAACATAATAGCACAATATCATGTCATATTGGGACATGTATAACCTTACCCTTCAAATATTTCCAGCATTCCATTCTGTTGAAAAAAGTTTAAAATAAAAAAAAAAAACATAAAAAAGGTTTCCCTTGGAGAAGCGGAAATGAAAACAAAACAAAAATAACCTTTTCAGGGGACGAGACTTTTCAGTCGATGGAGGGATGCTTGTGATTTGTGATGAAGATTGACAATCTCTACAAAGGTGGCTGCTGCAAAGCTTAGTGAGTGGCCGCGTTCCCTGAATTTGCTAGGTCTTCTCTTCATTAGTACAACACGAGAAAACGTGTTATGTGGATTCGGATTAATATACATACACACACACAAGTAACATCTACTCTGTTTTTTCACCCAAAAAAAAAAAAAAAACAAAGAAAGAATGAGTGATAATGGTTAAATTCCAAGGGCTTTCGATAAAATTTTTTTTTTATAAAAAAATTATAAATAATATTGTTTATAATGTAAAAGTTATATTTAATACTTAAATACATATTTATAAGTGAAACTCTTAAATTTATAATTATCTGAATTGATATTTTTAACTTATTTTTAAAAATTTTTTATCAGAAACTTAACTATTATTTTTCTAAAAAAATTATGTTTTAATTTTATTTTTCCATAACTTTTAATGAATAGAAAGTAAAAAGTTACACAAAAAATTCTTACACAAACCTAATGCACCACATCATTTATGTCATATTCAATAAAACAGTATCATATCATATAGTTATAAATATAACTGATTATACTATTAATAATTATAGAAAGAAAAAAAATAAAAAAATTAAAGAGGCACTCTATTTTTAATTATAGAAAGAAAAAAATAAAAAAAATTAAAGAGGCACTCTATTTTAAAAATAAGGTTATTAAAAATAATGACATTTAAGATTTTATTTGATTGAATTTATTTAATAAAATTAAATAAAGCATAAATGACAGGATTAGATCAATGCAAGAATTTCTCAAAATTATATGACTTAGAAATTTTTTTTAAAGATGATGTATTTAATAAAAAAATTGAAAATTTTTAAGACAATAATCAATAATTTAATTATATCTTTTCAATTTTGATAAAGTAATTAAGTATGACTTATAAATCTAATTGAAGGTAGTGTATATGCTCCTGATTGAGAATTTAGTTTGCTCAAGGGTGTAATTTAATCTGCCCAATATTTTGACTTTTTGTCATGAATGGTTTAACTTTTGTGCCATTTCAAGTATTAATCATTGAAATATTCAAGAGTTTAATAATATGTCTTTAGTACTTTAAAAATTGGCGCATTAATCCACACTCATAACGAAACAAGTGATACAACATAGTTTATGTCAAAACTTAATGCCTATGATCCACATGCCCAGTACTCCTCCTTTTATTTAAAGATATAAAACATTTTTAATTAAATTATATTTCTTAATAAGTTAGTTAATGATATTTAAATATATCTTTATTTAATAAATTGTCTCACTTAAAAATGAAAGCTTAATTAGTTTATTTATTAAAAAGTATTTTTAAAAAAACTTTTTAATCATCCATTAAAAAATAAAAAATATTTCATATTTTTAAACATCTAACTTCATAAAAATATTTTATTTTTATTGACAGAGTGAATAATTCCCAAACTTCACATGTCCATACCAACTTGATTGAAGGAGAAACATTAATTCGTTCATACATCCGGTTCAAAGTTAATGTACAGCACACTGTACCAAAAAAACAAAAGTTAATGAACAGAAGCCAAAATTCTTAGCATGTCCTGTTAAAGTTAATCTTTGTGTAGAATAAATAAACCGTGATACTGTGGGAAGCTCTATTTTTCAAGACAAGAACTTTCTTTTAACTATTCCTGTTAAATGTGCTTTGAATCTTTTTTTTTTTTTTGGTTAACTTTAATATTATAAATTAGAATAAAATTCTAAAAATACTGGCCCGTATTCGGTATTCTCAACCAATTTATTTGGCCAAAAAATCTAAACCAGATTGACGGCAAAGGCATAAAGCTTTCCAAGCCAAAATACCCATACGTAAAATCGTCAGCATTCTGTACAACTCTTTATCAGGAAATTGTCATCAGCCAAAACGTGATATCTTTTTTTTTTTTTTTTTGGGGGGGGGGGGGGGTTTCAATCAGAAAGTTTGAATAGTAATCGCAACTCACAGTTCACCTCTTCCTATCATTTGCATTAGTATCAAATGTTCCAAATCCTGAAAATTTTCCAGAGAGTTCATGAGATGCGTCGCAATCATTGGCATCAATTCCTTTTCTTTTCCTCAGATAGCTCTTGGCCTCCGTCATGTCCTAGAAAAGCCAAAGAAGCAGACATTCTGCATTAAAACTTAAAAGTCACAATATTGAAGACTTTTCAAAGGAAGTTTATACATCAACAGATTGAATTTTAAGCCACTTTGAGAAGCATGGAGATTCCAACTTTACGAGCGGAAATTCACAACAATTAGTTGATATAGATCAGAATACAAACAGAACAGACACAAACATCGCAATGCAACAAAATACATCATGGTTATTTTAAGGGCAATTTGAAGTGTCTTACTGATTATATTTTCTACACATCAATGCTCTGAAATTTTTAAGGGCAATTTTAAGTGTCTTATTGTATCTGATTATATTTTCTACATATCAATGCTCTGAAATGGAGAAACAGGCCTTCATACCAACAACTGAAACAAACATTTGAAGTGAAAATTTAGAGTTGAAGAAGTAAAAAAAATTCTTTCTCTCTCTCAACCAAGACAGATAGGTAAAAAGATCAGTAAATGGATTCACTCGCACAATGCCCTGCCTCTACAATGCCTCATAGGGAATGGAAAATGGCCTTGCCTGAAACTGAGAGCTTTTGGATTCAACCAAGTTTTAAACTATAGAACGATGCACTCACGACCATGTGATTAATCCAGATAAATCGTTAGATCACCAAAGTTTTTTCAACTCTAAGGCGCATGACTCTATCCAGTTTCTAAACTCATTTGCAATGCTGAGGGAGAAATATTAAGGGTGTATTTGGGTTTGAGTTGGAAAACTAACTTGTGTGTGTGTTTGATTTGGAAAATTGAATTATAAGATTGATTTTGAATAAAATTGAAAAAAAAATAAAAATCAAGTAAAACCATGTGTTTGTGGAAATATATATAAATACCTCTTTTACATATCAAAACTAATTATAAACTAAAACTATGGTTTTCTTGACAAATAACTAAATACCTATATTTCATGCCAAAATAAATAATGAATCTAAAACCATGATTTTCTTTAAAATATACAAAAACCTCTATACATGCGAAAATCAAATTATGAATCAATAATATAGAATTTTCTAGTGAAAGAAAAAAGAAACAAATTACCCGCTTCGACGGCAGGGCCACTAGAAGATGGGTTGGAAAATGCCAGCTTCAAATACAGAACAAACCATCCAAAAAGCATAACAAACCCAGTAGCTAGCTGGACAGAGAGAGTAAACAAGGCACCGTGAGTATTATGCAGAATAGCTTCTAAATAAAGAAATTAGATTAAAAAAAAAATAAAAGAGTACTCACAAACCAAGGAGGGTGGATTGGAGCCATGTAATGTACTAAAAGGGTTACTTTACAGTAAATGAGGGACGTTATCAACCACAGAAGCACCTGCTCACGGTCCATTTCTCTATCTGCCATTAGTCTTGACACCTGAATATGATTCAAAATTACGAATCCACTGGAACGAGACTCTTGAGTAAACTAAATTCTCAATGATCACTTGGGTTAAGTAACAGATTATTGCTACCACAGCCTTCAAAAGGGAATCTACACAAGTTTCTTTCATTCTTTACTAATTACTGTGAATATCATAGTCATACAACACTCAAAACCCTAGCGAAACGTAACAAAATTGCGGGGATCGGAGATGAAAACGAAAACAAGAAACAAGATTTTGAGAGGGGGAATGAAGGGGAAAAAAGAAAAGAAAAGAAAAGAGAGGAAGAAAGAGAGGAAAACCTAGTCTCGAAACAGGATTTCTGAGCTGACGGAGGGAGGATTCTGAACCGGTAGCAGCTTATGCGTGCCCCGGCCTGGCTTGTAGACGTTGGATCAAGAAGATGATCATCTGGCGCCAAAATGCAAAAACTGTTAAACTGGACACTGATACGTTACTTAAAGCAGTAAGTGTTTTTTTGTTATTATTGTTATTCAGCTCTGGGGATCAATAAATTTGTTGACTGATAAAATAATTTTTAATTTTTTTTACCAGAAATAATTTTTTAAAAAATTAATTATAATTGACTAAGCACTTTTTGTTATCCGTTGAAATAAAATAGTCATCATAATCATTGTCTTAATCACTATAATCATTCAGCTTCAAGGATCAATAATTTTTCTCAAAGCTCTTACAATAAGTGGTGATGAGATTCTTTTTTAATATGGTTATTATGGTAATTGCTCAAAAAAATTTCTGTAAACACAGAATTTAGATATTTCAAAATAATTAGTTAAGTACCCTCAATTCACGGTCCCTCTATGTCATTTTTCCTATTTAAAAAATTAAATGAAATAAAAAAAAAGCAGCAAACTAATAACATGCGGAAATTGTGGTTGTATTGGAACTACACAAATAAAAGGATTATAGCATTTCCGTTGTATCCAAAAAAAAAAAAAAGGATTATTTTTAATGCTACCACACGAGAAAAACTTGATCTGTTGCATCATACAGAAATCGTGGTTGTACTGGAACCTTGGAAGAAAAGCATGTCTCAAACATCTGGTACACGCCGTAATTCAATTTTACAATTCCAATTATTTCAACTTTTAATTTATATAATAGACCATTATATAATTTATAATAATTCCATTGTTATCGAGCTAGATAATTTTTTTTTTTTAGTAAAGTGAGTTCAATATATGGATTTTTATAAATATAAGAAGTAAATTTCACTAATAGCAGATAATATCTCTACTACATAATGAAAGTAATAAACAGACATCTCTTAAATAAATTATTATATACATAAGGATTGAAACTCAATCCCCAACTAATATTAACTTTAATTGGTAAATGAGCTTGGTATATTGATTCCACATGCTCACCCTTCCCACCTCATCACGTCCACATCATGAACCTCTTCGAATGACCCTTATTTTCCAATTCCAATGGCATAGTTCGTAATTATTAGATCACGTGGCCCCCTCAACGCCGTGTGAAGTCTAAACTGTGATAATATAATTTGTTACCATTGTTTTTCTATATTTATAAACATTTACTCCTTATCATTTATCCTTGCAATTGGACTTAAATTATCAAACCTGAAATTATCTATCTATCCTGATAATGTTTTGCACACAAAAAATAATAATTACATATCTGCTCTTGTATTTGAAATTTGTTTTATAAAAAATCCCTTTTGATTTGAATGCCTAGCAGATGGATCATGAGTCTGGAAATCAATTTCCAAGTAGCAAATACTTTCAAAATCTCTGTTGAAGCCATTGCCAAGCAGCTTGGGAAGAAGGCCGGAAATCCTTTTATTTCCTAATCCAAGAACTTTTACATCCTCACTCAAAATTTGCAGTTCTCATGATTCTTCTTTTCTTAGATTTCGGATTCTAGCTTGCTGCGCAAGGAACTTCTCTTCCTGAGCCCGTTTTGCAGCAAGGGCTTCCTCATCAAGCACTCGGATTGGGAACCACTCTGGCAATCTTAACCAGCTGCTACTGCTAGTCTTCTGTGAATTCTCATCTTCCTGACATACAGATTTATTGTAGTCCCTCAACACAGATTTCAGCTTCAGAAAAGCAAAATCTGCTGTGGTACCCGCAATGGCAAAGATGGCTGAGTATTTAGCTGCACCACGTTGACCTCCTAAAATCTCCCCCAAAAAAAAAATCTCTTTAATCACACATTATACGGAAATTATCCATAACTTCATGCTTGAAAGACATTCATGCAGTCATATGTTCAGAAAGAAATTGGTACAAAAGAATTCCCCCCCCCCTTTAGGTACCAGCGCCAAAACCTATGCCCTCTGCAGTTTAAACTATTGTAGTGAACCAGAGAGGCACGGAGTAGCCAGCAGAGTATTGGCATTATGATATTCCCTTTTTCTATTTATACTGATTCTCTCTTTTTCCTCATCTCTCTCCAAAGACGCCATAAGCAATTATATTTGTGATGGCAGAAGATTGGAATTGGTATATCCATGAAGGATGGTAGTCTTGTGGCAAACCAGATGCAAGCAATGATAGCATATGAATATGCATTTTTGCACCAGGTAATGCAATTTTGTAATTTTATACTAGAACATTATCAATAAAAATTATCCAAAAATATATATGCTCAACTATTTACTATTGCCAAACTATATGGCAATTGAGGAATCATCAGGAAAACGAAAAATACACAAAGAAAAGGAAAAAAGACACAACTTTCTAAAACAGAATCACGACAACGTTCAACATGAAAAGAAAAGGGAAACCATGGATCTTAGTGTACAAGGCTTTGTCTCAGTCTAAATTGCCTCATATGAGCTAGTACACGGTCCAAAACATATATATATATATATATATATATATATGATAAAGCTGGGTTGCAGTAAATAGCTAATATAAAAAAATTATGTGTGAAGGAAGAAGAAAAAGTTGAATTCTCATCAATATATAAGAGAGGGAGAGTAGCAGAAATTGAACCTTGCAGACGCCCTAGAAGAGCACCAGTTCCAAATCCAGCTATTACAGAGTTCCATAGGTCATCAGGTCCAGTTTTTCTAGTTGCAGTAACAAATTCACGTGCCCCTGACCAATTAGATAATTCATTCCAGTTCAATTCAGAGTATCAACTTGTCATCCAAAGATAAAATATTGTTTTCAACATTCTACTTTTCTTGATACTCATTTGCAAGATGCACTTTACATATAATGAATTTTCACCTTGGAATTGACAATTTAAATATAAGACCAATGTTTTTCCCTCTCAAATCCAACAACAATTAGCGATAATACAGTCTTTTATCTTCAATTAATACTCATATTTTCCCTGGCATAGAGCTGAACAAAGAGCCAAGAAATTTTATGAGGAGGGTGGGGAGCAACAGATAGGAAAGGGATGGTGGTGGAATGGGTTTGATAGGATGGGCAATTGCTGGCAGAAATGCATAGCAAACATGTTCTTGGTTCTTTGCTCACTTATATAATATACAGAGACACCTAAAAAAAATCCTCCCCTATAATCAGGAAGGCGTGCTTCATTTGTTTGACAAGATGTTATTTTCTTTTCCAAAATCCTACGTATCTATTCATTAAAGCGTTTCCACAAGGACAATTAAGAATTATAAAGATGGAGATACCAGGGAAAATGGATTTAAAGACTACAAGAACACAAGGGTCACCCTCCATATTGGAATGCCTCCAGCACACACTAGACACAAGGACATCATTTCACAGGAACCACCTAAGATGGTAATGGTAGATATGAGCTCTTCAAAAGGGTTGTTTGTTGACTTTGATCAGTTGGTGGCATCCTCTCAAGACAATGTACCATCTTTCAATTCTCTGGGTAGCATGTGAAAGAGTGACAATTAATAATTGACTGACTCCAGATTCTTAATTTAAATTCACTCATGGGAAGCTTAACAAACGGAGAAAATCTCCTTCCAAACAGTAAAGATCAATTAAGCAGACATCAAAATAAAACAAGCTAACAGCCTAACATACCCAAACAACATGGTCAAAACCACCAGGACAACATGGCTTAAAAGCCTTACAAGCTCAAGATTTAACAATAAATGAGTAATCACGCACAGAGACACAAATTCAAGAACTTACCACAATAGCAACCAGTGACAATGGCAAAGTTAGCTGCATAACTAGCAGTAACATTCGCAAGACCGAGAGTTGTCCGATGCTTCGAAAACAAGCCAGCTCCAGAACCAACAACCCCTGCTCTCAGAAGATCCAAAATGGTAACAAATCCGCGACAACATAAACAAATAATCTCATTGCCTCAATAAAACTCAAATACAAAAATAAGGGGAAAAATCCAGCCCTGAACTCGAACCATTAAAAACTGCTTCTCCGGACAAAAAATTAACGTAAACAATAATCGAATCCGAGTAGGAGGTAAAGAACCCAACAAAATCGTGATCTTAGAAACAATCAGAAGAAAAAATAAACAGAGCACCTGCTAAAAGTGCCGGGATAAAAACGCGCTTCTTCCAATCATAAGACGATGAAACCGACGAAGGCGAAGAAGATGCATCTAGTCCATTTGGGGCTACTCGATCCTCACCAGCCATTTTCTTCGTTCTTACAGACTCCTATAACTCAAAAACAACACTCTTGACTTCTTATAATCAGCTGATTTTGCCGCCAGACCCACAAGCCACTACTATTGTTGTGGACGGTCGCCAAAATGCAGCACCAGAGCTTCAGAAGCAGCAAAAACACCGTGCTGAGGCGGACGCGGCGTGCAGTGATTCCGGTGAAAACACAGTCCAAGTAGATGGGCCAAAAGAGTGAACTGGATTCAGAATGATTCGTCCTTGGGCAAGATCATGGATCAGGCTAGCCCAAACAGAAAAAGAAAAATCGTCCGAGTCTACAGAGATAGGCATATTCGGTTTTTTTTTTTTTTTGCTTGATACATATTACATTTGGGTCATTTTTTTTTTATTGATAAGCTTTTCTTGTTATCTCGAGTATATTAATATATAATTAGCTAGTGGGACCCAAAAAAAAACAATTAGCTAGTTATAAATGACTCTTTTTCTTTTATTATGACAAGGAAAGAAAAATGATTTATATCGTTAATAACTTGTAAATCACTTAATATATTTTTTTTTAGATTTAACTACATATGATTCTTCATGTATCATATACTATTTTCACATCCAATTAGAATTTTATATTTAACTATATTTGATTAATGAAGGGTGTAAGGGAAAAAAATGTCATTTTGTTTTTTGGGCTTAAAGAATTTAAAATTTAATAGTAGTAATTTATAAAAACTACTAGTGAAATCTATATATATTTAAAATGAGCCGGCACTGTATCTCAAATAAAATTACCTCATATAAAAATACTTATAAGTAATAAAAAAATGAGTCACACTATTTATATTTTAAAATTTTATAATCAATACGATGTCTTATTATCTTAAAGAGTAATATATAATAGAAAACAGCTCTAGTCATAAATTATGAATAGTGCACCTAGCATAAGCCCATAATTTAATTTAATGATAAATTAAGAGAAATAGGAAGCTGAAACATAAGAATCTTCACAAGTCATGAGATCTTTCAACTAAAGAACTATATAACAAGAAGAAACATTATCTCATTAGTTAGAACCGGCTATATAAATTGCACGATATTATAGTACTCAAAAATATAGGCACTGAGATAATTTAGAAAACTTGAAAATAATAATGTACAAACAGTCACAAATTCAATCCCTTGTAATGCTCAAATATGCCAAAGGCTGAAACGTGCAGACTATATTTCTCTGAAAACCATGGGGAAAAAAGTGATGTGAATGCTTTGAAAAGTTTTGATGTTCTCCCAAAACACCAACTTGTTCATTTACATCATTCCATCAACAGATCCAGTAATCAGTGCATCAAAAGAAGTTCAAGTGCATTGGAAATACACACAAGTTTAACGTAAGCTTCGTAACTAATTGCTACGAAACATTTTTCTTCAGGAACAATACACGTTCATGGCCATGTTGGAACAAAGACAGCCCTGCACTACATCAAATGCAAAGGCAGAAACAGTAAACACCAACCAATCCTTAAAAAAATGGAACCATATCGTAGTTATCACCTGAATTAGATACAACACAACAAGACGCTTCAGTAGCATCAAATATGTCCACATGTCATGTATTTGTTAATAATATTTTGTGCTTCCTTGTTACCCTTTTATTAAGTTGAGCTATAGTAATCTACTATCTTAGGGACAATGAATTCTATCAAAATCTGGCCTAATATAACATAATGTTTTTCTATATATGAAAATGGAACTAGCTACTAAAATGGAACTGTTAGAACTAGGGCTTCATCTTTGCTCAGTCTTAATTTTCAAGAGACTGATACTTCCTGCTCTGCATCTTCACAAGCAGAGGATCCACTTGCTCCTTGCTTACTGTCCCATTCATATTTCTGCACCGGTGGCAGCTCCGACCTGCGTGAGCCAGGGCCAACTCTTCTCTTGTGTTCTAGAATATTTTGCATAGAACAGCAATTAAAATGCAAGAAAATGGAAGTCATGCTTAAATTTCATGTTGTTCAGCCCTATCGTTATTTAGAAGATGCACCATGAGTTTTACAAACACGGTCAGACCAATTGTCATCTTTTCACTCTTAACATGTGCGATTTATGTCAACAAAATGTATAAAAGTAGATGATAATGAAATCCACTAGTATGTATGGTTTGTAAATATTATAGACTGTCAAGATGGTTAGTGAGCCTAACTTAGATACTCTGGATTCTTTTTTTTTTTTTTAAGCTTTTCCTATTTATTGTTAATGCCACACTGACAGACATCTAAATTATAGGACCTAGAGATAAATTTTTAAACAACAAGGATTAAATAATAAATATGTGAAACCATAAACACCATCAAAGTAATTTATCCATGAAAATTTTAGAAGAGGAAGAATACTTTTACAGGTTATTGCCTGCCTCGTCATGGCAAGAAATTCTTCCCATTTAAATTCACGCAGTTCTCGCTTCTCTTCTTCTGGAAGCTCAAAGTTCGGCTCCCTCCCGCACATGAAAGCAGCCCTGACAACAAATAAGCAATGCACATATGCTAAACACAGAGATCATGGTATGGAAAGATGAAATTCTATTACAATCCAAAGGATAACATTTTTCGGCTTCTAGATTTCACACCTTTCTCTAAAAATTTTAAACCTCCAACAATGTCTTTCTTAATGAGGATCTAACATACTTATATGGCAGCTAGTTTAATGGTCTTTGTGATTGACCGAAGGAAAGTTGATGCAGGATTGGTGGCCATATAGAAATGACAGTGCATCATAGAAAATGATATACTCGCGTTACGATATGTAATACTTTACATATACATCCCTGCCAATCAGAAATGAGGGAGAAGGAGAAACTCTGATGAAGATTGAATATAATACCATACAAGCTCATACACAGACAGAGATAATCAAGTAAACTTCCCAATATATCAAGCAATTTCATCAGAAAATGGTTAATCAAAGGAAGAAAAAAAAATCTCAAAGAAAGACATGACATGTGGCTGTTAAGAATTTAAATAAGACATTTTCAGTGTCAGTCAATGTGAGTATGAGTAGGTCTGCTGCTAGCAGATAACCAAACAGAAGCAGAAGATATGAATATTCTCAGGATGACTTGGGAAAGAGCTACTTAGGAGGCCATTGTAGGTAGCAAAAACCTACAACTCAAGGTACTACCTGTCATACAAGTGAGCAGCCTCTTCCTGGGAACTAACAGTCCCCAGGTGGATCTGTTTCTTATCCACCTTTATAGCTGCTTGCCATTTCATGTTTTTGAAATAGACGCCTCTCATGGGACATGCTTCTTGATTATGTGAATTCTTTCTCCTGTGCCGCTTTCTGCGCTTGATAGGAGGCCCTGCAAAATGAAGTCAATGAAAACCATAACCAACAAGCCAGTAGCCATAAGTATCTTACAAAATTCTTCAAGAGATGAAAACCAATTGGTTAAACAAAACTACTCCAAAACAGAACCGAGACAAGTAAACTCCCGAAACGTGTCTGCCAACTTCAGATCCACTTGCGGACTGTTGGTTATCCATGAAAATCATATGTTTCTCTGCGTGGAACATTTGAAGCCTTATGATATAGACGGATAACACAAAGTCCAAGATTGTGTGCCAGCAGGTGATTCATCATTTGCTGAAGTTGATGACACAAACAAATGAGCTGTACAGGATATCCAATTATCCATTGGTAGATCACTGATTCGTAATAACTGATTGACCTTGCTAAGAGTTTTCTGTATTTTAGTATCTCCAAAAGCAATATTTTTAATTAAGCTGATAAACTTGTATGGGAAATCTCTTAATGATGCTTGAAGAAGCAGTCATTGATGACCACTTAAAAGGTCATACAATGGCTATCAGTTAAATAAATCAACTATACCAAATCATCTCATCAAGCATTTGTTTTCTTGTCTTTTAGAAACTCATCAACCACTGATGTTCCAGAAAACTAACAACTATACTTTTCTTCAGAGAGTTAAACGTTAAGAGAGCATTAGGAAAGTCTTGTACGTTAAGAAAAATGTCATTTGATAACTTCGATCTACAATTTCCTATGAACAGTCTGACAAATTTATCAAATTAGCCAATTTGAACATCACTTGTTGGTCGCAAATGAAAATATTACATGGTTCATTCCAAACAGAGTTCCATTGTTGCTCATTTTTCTCACGTCATAGAAGCTTCCACTGTCTACTACTTCTGGGGCGTGATATACTTTCATGTGACAATGTCATGCAATTATAGTCGAAAACATATTGATGAATATCAATACATTAAGTTTAACAAAACACATAAAAACACCTCTGATAGTGCAATAAGCAAACTACTGCTTCAGTTAATTTGTCATAAACTAAATCAGACACCCCAGGATAGGAAAAAGACATGTCTCTCAAACAACAAACCTGAAACCTGTTCACTGGGCTGCTCCTTTGATGAGCTAGAGCCCGATGCATTCGATGATCCAGGTTCTTCTTTCACAACGGTATTCTAGGAAACAAAATTAAATGAGTTCCGTAGAAGCTTCAAGCCATATAAGATATCAATAATTAAAGGATCCCAACAACAAAACTTTCTAATACTTGTCAACTTAGAAAGTATCTGTTATGATCATGTCTGTACATCAAATGCTAATTGATCCATTTACAGATGGTATGACTTATGGATTAAGATCAACATCTGTATTTCATAAAGGCATTGATTCATCATCAAGGAGTTTCTGGATTTATTCAACCAATTGAAGAAGTGGAAAAAACAAAAAATACATGAAGTTTTCATTAGCACCTTGCCTCTTTCAACAAACAGTTCAATCTTTTCCTTTCACTTTTTTCTTTTTTGGACAGCCAAGCAACTAACCCATCCTACCCAAAGGGCCCAAAAAAATCAAAATAAATAACATGAACTTCATATATTAAGTATAGTGATAGGAGCATGTAGGTTTTCATGCATGAAACTGTTATGAAAATATAATCTATTAAATCAGAACGTGTCATCCTAGGAGAGCTGTCAGTCCTAAAATTGAGCATAGAGCCTCTAATTTGTAGCCTTCTGACATTTTCTGCCATATAAATATTTTGAAATGAAGAAAGAGGATTGCTTTGTTAACTTAAAATTGCTTCCGAACTCCATGCTTCAATTGGATATGTAGCCTTGCAAGAAACTATTAGAATTATGGTTCCATTTCTAATTAGTGAGTAGTTAACCCATATGCCTCATCCAGCAAAAGAAGACATATGATGAGATCATGGAGACCGCCAACCTCAGATGCTATCCTTTTTACCATTTTCTTTTACAATGATCAAATGGAGGACAAACCAGAGACCTCTCACTGCATACCTACCCACACCACTAGCCCGCTTCAACAAACTTTTATGTTTCCACTTTAATACTTTAAATATTTACTATTATTAATAATTGCATTCTTACACTGTCCAGGATGCTTTTGTCATCTGAGATCATAGGATTTGAATTCTTAAGTTTGGCACGCTGAATTGATTGTTCATAAGCAGTTAAATTCTCACAATACAGAGGAAGCGGAGTGACAAAGGAGCTGTTCCCTGCAAATGCCCAGTAACTGTGGTGAATAGTGTCAATTCATTCTAAAATACAACTCACCACAGAGACTCTAAACAACCCAAATCATGGTTCTCCTCCTTCCATTAGGAACAGTTCACAACAGATACAATTTTACCAACATTTACCTGAGCATAGTCCCAAAAGTCTGCGCCTTCTCAAGCTTACCATGGTTATTTCCAATATCTTAACAAGTCATTAGAGCACAATGTTTAACTCAAAAGCCTTCCTATCATACTGATCTTTTCCTTGGACACAGGAGGTGGAGTAGCTAGAACACAGTCAATAGTTTCAGGCAGATGAAAACTAAAGTTAGAGCTATAATGGAAGAAAACAATTGGAGAAAAAGATAGTAAGATATAGTAAAACTAGATGAAGAGAACATGTAATTACAAAACAATTTGCTACAAATGAGTAATGAGTAATGACTGTGCCTTCTTAAAAAGATCTACTTATAGTTTTTATAATATAAATATATGGTCTTCTCCTAGTCCAAGTACCTAAAACAAGTGAATAAATATCAGAGGAGAGCAAAGAAGGAGGAAGATGCTCATAATGAAATATCAAGAAAGAGATTTTCATACAAGGACTGCTAGCAGTAAAATTGAAGCAATAAATCAATAGTGCCCCCATGCTTAGACCGACAAAACCAAACCTATATGTATAAACAAACCATTACAGTAACAGAAAACCTGGATCATGACATGATTATAGTCTCTTTCATGTCGAATAAACCTCTACAAGAACCATAGAAATCGATAATTCAATTTGAACAAAAGCAGAAGGTATGATTAAACCTTGAAAGCTCGCGAGCGATAAGTTGATAACCTTTCTTGAGAGAGACTAAAGTTGACAAGAAGAAGTTGATATTGTAATTCACATACAATTAAAACCCCAGAGACCCGTAATATTGAATGGAATAAGAATTTGAAAACATTAACTCCGAATGTCTCTGATTTGGCAGAAGTCAACTCATTCAGCCAACCACCGTGTCAGAGGGGTGACCGGATTGACCATAAACAACATTTTGCCAGAAACACTTTCGAATTACCCGAAAGACCAAAATTCAAGAAAACAAGGAGGAGGACCAAGTTGTTTTAACTTTCAAGCCGTCAACACAGAATGGCCACGACCAAGAACAAGTAAAACCCACAGAGACAACAGAGAAAAGCACGGAGACATTGAAGAGAAGAGGCCATTGTTGGCGGTACCTGAAGAGAAAGTGTCAGATGAGCTGATGATTAATTGCTGAGAAAGCGCAGAACCCAGAAGAGAAAACCCACGAGAAGATTAGACTTTTACGGAAGAGGAAGAAGAAGGTGGTGGCGAGTATGGTCTCAATATTGTTTATTTTGTTAATTGTGGCTCATGCATCTGTCTACCACCTTTTTGTTTTTATGTCTCTCCCCCCATTGTATGTGTGGGCTGGAGAGAGAGAGAGAGAGAGGCCGTAGTGGCGAAGAAGGCGTACGATGGTGTGGAGAGAGAAAATCGAGGAGAGAGAGGGGGGATTGAACAAGAGAATGGGAACATAGTTACCGTGTGCAGTACTTCGATTTTTGTTAAATGCCAATACTACCCTTTGCGTGGCCAACAAATGCACAAGGATTTAGGTGTACGGAAGACATTGCCAATTTACCATGTTACCCTCGACATTTGAGTACTCGCATCTTCCCAAAATTTTCTAGAAGTCATATTTGGTCCAAAATTCATAATTATAAAATAATGCTTTTAAGTTTTAACTCATCTAATAAGTTAATTAATAATATTTAAAATTACATGATTTTTCTATGTTTATTATCCTTCTTTAATAAGTTTTCTCATTTAAAAAACCATTATTAATTGTAGCTCCAGTAAATGATATTTTTGAAAAACTATATTAATTATATGTTGAAAAATTTAAAATATTTTACATTTTTTAACATGATACTTAAAAGAAATGCCTTATAATATTAGAGCATAGGGCACTGGATGATTCATATAATTTTCAACTATATTATACTTAATTTATTTTTTTGAAAAAAATTATCATTTTATTTTTATAATTTTGACTTAATTATAACTTAATTTTTAAATTTTAATTTATTATAGCTCAGTCTTTATAATTTTGAATTGGATGTAACTCATTCCTAAATTATAATTCTTTGCAACTCAATCTTTAAAATTTTAACCATTTAAAATGTTAGACTCTAGATTTTAAAAAATAAAATTATAAAGATTAAAATTATGTTAAAGTTTAGAACTACTATTTTAAATTACTAAATCCCTTTTAATTTTTATAAATATTATAAAAATTTAAAATTTAAAATATTTTTAATATTTATATTTTTTAAATATAAGACTAATAGTTGAAATTATTAAAATTATAGAAATTGGGTTGCAAGAATTAAAGTTCAAGGAGTGAAATACAACTGAATTAAAACTATAATAACTGAATTACAATAAGTTAAAATTTAAAAGTTGAATTATAATTGAGTCAAGATTACAAGATTAAATGATTAATTTTTTATTTAAAAAAATAGTCCATTAAAATTTTAATTGTTACTACAAGGCACTTATATACTGCATTTAATAAATATATAATTGAAAAAATGTGCATTTTTAAAAAAATTAAATTTTTCGACTAGTCTTTTTAAAAGCTGTGAAATGAAATAATTACCAATACTATGTTCTTGTGTATGATTTGGAAGGAGCATATTAGAGTTCAATTCATGGAGCTCAAAACTAATTAATAGAAATGAGAAAAATAATACTCCCTCTATCTTTATATATAAAAAGTTTTTTAAAAAAAATTATTCATAAATATAAGAGGTTGTTAGCATATTTTTAATAAATAGATCATTATATTCTTATTAAATTAGAAGGAGAAAATGATAATAACTCTTATTAATTTACTTTAAAAAAGATATTCATTTTTTATTTACAACAATTAAGGACAAAATTAAAATATTGATGTACTTTTAATCAGATGACTAACTTTTATTAGTTTGTATAACTCAATTAATAATATCTTATATATAAAAACAGAAGAAATATACCATAGTTATTCATGTTTAGACATCTTTGATGCGTATTGGAATTTGAAGATTGAACAAAATCTAAGGCTGAACAGAGCCAATCTACTAACTAATGATGATAATGAACAATAATGAAAGTTCCTCCCTTTACCTTAACTCTCTTTATACTACTCCTTCCAATTTTATATATAAAGTATTTTTTAAATTTTTTTAATTTTTAAATACAAAGAGTGTCATGATATTTTTAAGTAATTAAATAATTTTGTTATTGTCTTAAAAAATAAAGGAGATATTAATTGTGTACTTTGCCCATTATCACGATGATATTAATTATGACATTATTAGGAATAAAATTAAAAAAATTATTGTTATTTTAGGTAATTTCAACCAAATAATAAATTTTTATTGGTATGTAAAATTTAGTTAAAAACACTACCTTTGTGTGTGTGTGCATATATATATGAACAGAAAGAGTATAATATAGGACCTTTTTTAAAAATCTCATTTGGTTTAAAACATAAGTCATTGGATAAGTTTGTTATATATATTTTCAATTACAACCATACTTTATAATATTTCATTCAAGTTATTAATGTGGATATTTTCAATATGTTGTCATATTTAGCATCTAGCATGTTCTCTAAATGTTCAAATGTTTTATTTCTATTTATTTGTATAAGCAGAAACCTCAGTGGCATGCTGAACTTCTTTTTTCTTCTTGTAATTATATAATTTACTTTCATTTGTAAGACTTAAAAAAAACTAAGTTGTTATATTTATCTCATTTGGCAAAAAAAAAAAAGTTGTTATATTTATTTCATCTAAAGATATGATTGGAAAAATGTGAAAAATTTTATAAAATAATTAATGATATAATATTAAAGAAAGAGGATATAATGGAAAAGATAATATTAAAAAAGTATCAATTAAAAAAATTTTATTTTTCTCAAAATATTTTATATTTTGAGATAGCACATCTCTCTTAAAATTGTCTAACAATATGAGACGGAAGAAATACTATTAACTGTTGACTATTTGATTATTTTTATTAAACCATGTGAGGGTTAAAATACCCTATCATTTTTTTTTTGGCCGAAACCCTATAAAAATATTGGAAGGAGTAACTTACAAGGTTGTAAATTTGTAATGGAAACTCGCATGTCACCACGAGGGCCTTGTCTTATTGCATGAAATGCATGAATAACATCCATCAACATTCATAATTGTTCATTACAAATTTCATAAAATAATTTAAAAATAAAAAAAAACAGCCCAAATCAAGTCTAATCTACTTTTTTTTCCTTAGATGAAAAATTGAAAAATTAGGTAATGACTCCTACTACAACAATAGCACGCTTTATTCAACTAAATAAAATTAGTTAAATAAGTGCACAACATCATCATATTCTATTAACATTTAATTCTTTAAATATATATCATTTACCAAACAATATCATTCCGGTACTTTCTTGAATGTTCTACTTAGCCTCCCTTACCATTCTTAGAGGATTAACGAATATTTGCTCAAATTTGTTTATCAATGCTTGACTTTCTTTGTATATTTTGCAAATTACCGTAAACAATTTTTTATCACATTATTTTTAACGGGTTACTTATGAATAATACAACTTCCTTTTAATTATATATATTGATATATTGATGTAATTAATATATTGAGAAGAGTTGCGTTTTCATAATTTGTGAATTGTTAACTTGATGACTTTTTAGGTTAAGAAAAAGAGATGACCTAATTGTTGTCTCTTGCGCGCAGGGAATTATTCACGTTTTGGTCTTTGCTTAAAATTTGAAACACAATGTTAATTTAGTGTATTTTTTATTTTTAGTTATCAATCTGGAAAGGATTACGTTCATGGAACTAAAGTATAGAAAAAAAGGGTAAAAATATTTACAAAATAGTCAGTCACGGGCATCCAGTATCTTAAAGTGACGAAAAGGGCAAAAATATCACATTACATGGATGGATGTAAAAGTAATTAGACTGTTAACTTTGACCTAACACTGTTAACTTTGACCATTAAATACTGACTGTACATGCCACGTGTCAGTCTTTGTTGACGTTGACAAAAAAAGAGGGCAAAAATACCCACAAAGTCATCGACCAAGAGCAAAAATACCCGTAACGTTACTAGAGTTGGTACAAAAGTGACCAATACATTCAATCCCTTAAATGTTAACTGTTTAGTTAACTCCTAAGCAAAAGTTGACTATTTTTTTACTGGTGTAAACAAAAAATATTTCAAGATAAATTTTTACGGACGTTGATCAATCATTATATGAGTATCTATAATATTACTTTCATAGGTGCAATGTGACTAATCCATCAAAATCAATGTCATATGGTTTCTTTTCATTATCACACATCTCGCCTCCTTCCTTTCTTCCCATCCACTCATTTTTCTTGTCTGCAAAACCTGATATTTAAAATAGTGAGATAGGTGGTTCAAAATCGAAGATCGACACTAAGCACGTCTAGCTTAAGAATATTGTCACAACCTTAAGCAATTACATTCACGATAGATTCAAAATTTTCAAATGATTTTCACCACTGCTGTAAAGAAACAAGCAATTTAATTTGATATTCAGTCAAAATAACATTTTCTCACATGATATTTATACAATAATCGATTAACTTCTAGAGAATTTTATCTAAAAATATTTTTTGTCCACATCAATGAAAAAATAGTGAATTTTTACTTAGGTGTTAACTAAACGGTCAACATTTAAGGAATTGGATAGATTGATCACTTTTGCATCTACTCTAATGGCGTTATGGGTATTTTTGCTCCTGGGTGATAATTTTGTGGGTATTTTTTTCTCCTTTTTTAGTCTACGTTAGCAAAAACTGACACGTAGCATGCACAGTTAGCATTTAATAATCAAAGTTAATGGTGTTAGGTCAAAATTAACAATCTAATTACTTTTACACTTATCCATGTGACGTTATGAATATTTTTACTCTTGTTATCACTTTAAGATATTAAATGTCTATGACTGACTACTTTATAAGTATTTTCATTCTTTTACCCAAAAAAAAATTACATCAAATAACACTTTAAAAAAAAATCAAAAACATGGGTGATGATAGGCCGCGCTACATTGTAGCTGAGGAAGACAAATGTATCCGTCAAGCTTAAAGAAAATTACAATAAAGGTATACATGCATTCTAATATTTTACACTTCTTAATTCAATTTTAAAAAATTTTGGGTTCAAATTTTTTTAATTATTTTTAAATTATTAATTTTAGCACTAGATCAAGATTCTGATACAGTCAGTGACGGTGACTTTCAAGAAATTTGGGATTATATATTGTTTTTTAGTGGGATATATCATCCAATTTTCATGCCAAGATTTTTTTGAAGAATTATTATTGAGACCGACAAGGCCTACAGGTAATAAGGAAAAAAATGAAAATATGTATTGTCGGTTAGTGGATTGGAATTCAATGCGTAAGGGGATTCTTCAAGACAATGAAACACGTCCACACACACACACGCATGATGAAAGCACATACGAGATTTGGGGTTCAGTGAAAGACCTGTGGTACTTCTTGTGGCGCAAGGATAACATTATTTCAAATAGAATTGTCTTCTATTACAATCAATAATTTAAAAATTGAAACAAATTAAGTGATCAAATTATCTAATGATTAGATTTAAATTAAAAAATTATTTTTATAATTGACCACATTGAATTGAAGTTGAACCATGAGTAAGCCAAGAACTAAAGTTTAACCAAAAACTGAAGCAGTTTTTAAAAAATTAAATAATTATAAACATAATATTAAAAAAAGTTTAAAATTTTAAAAAGCTAAAAAAATTCAAAAATTAAATTCTACTAAAATTTAATTTTTTTATAATTCATATGTATAAAATAGGATTTGAGATTATTTTTCTATAAAAATATTGATAATTATATATACAAATATAAATACTTTTAAATCTATTCATCTATAATTTAATTAAAATTTACCTATATTTGATAAGTTATAAAATCATAATTTTAATATTATTAATTTACAGTTATGTTATATCATTTTATTAACATATTATAAATTTTTTCTCATATTTATTTTATATACACATTTAATATTATTTTTAATTAGTACATTACCAGTTAGACTATTGATTTAACTCGATTGAACCATGTGGATAGTGAATCGCTTGCTTTTCTGATTCAATGTCTGATTCACTATTAAAAACATTGAGTGTAATAATATTAATGACGACGATGATGATAATTCCTTCCATGTATAATTTAAAATATTTTTAAAAGCTTTACTTGGTATAAAATATTGGTTATTGAGTAATTCTTATAATTTTTTTGGGATTAAGGATAAAAAAATCCCTAAAATGTATACAAAATATCATAAATAATTATAAATTCAATTAAGACTTATTTATATCTCTCAATCACAAAAAAAATTTGTTTTACTACCCTGCCATTCCTTCTGTTTATTTTTTTACTAATGGGGCTCATTTTTAAAGTTTTTTAATATTTGTTATTGTAAAATATTGTATAACAAACCCACATCACTTTGTTTTATATATTTTTTATCCTCTCGCTCTCTCTCTTCTCCCCCTCCCCCTCCCCCACATAAGACTAAGGGTCTGTTTGGTTGGAGGGGAGGGGAGCGGAGGAGAGAGGAGGAGGAGGGGAGCCTCTCCCCTCCTTTAGTTAGGATGACTCTCTTTAAAACCTTCCTTTTAAATTGGGAGGAACTCTCCTCTCCTTTTTTTAAACTAAACAGGCTCTAAAAAAATTATATTCTACTAATATTGGCTCTCCCCTCTCTCTCCTATCCCCCATTTCCTCATTCTTCATCAATCCCCATCACCATCTTCCTCCTCTGCAACATTTGATGTCACTCTCAGTTGCGTTATCCTTGTCCAAATATGCATGTTCCCCTCTCTCCCCTCCCCCTCTCTCTGCAACTCTCATATGCTCTTCCTCGTCTTCTTCTTGACTCGCTCGCAGCAACTCCTGATGGCCTCCCTCCCTCAGACGCCGACGCCGACGCAACACACCCCTTCTCTCTGCAAGCCCACTGGCACCACTTGCTTCAACCCCTTCCTCAAGCACCGTCACCTTCCTACTCTCTGTCTTCATCATCAGCCCATCAAATCCTTTACTGCTCCTTCTTCTTCCTTCACCACTTGCTTGAATGACAAAGACACGAGTTGCATGCATTGTATATATGTATATGTATATATATATATATATAATATTTGTGTGTGTGAGAGAGGATGTCAGAGAAGTGACCTAGCGAAATCCCTGCCCTTGTGAAAGCTTCTAACGCTGGAGTTCTTGCTACTAGTTAACAAGCTTGTGCCAATCCATGTGAACGGGAAGGGTTGAGAATTGAAGATGGGGGAGAAGAGAGGGGGAGGTCGACTACACTGAGGTGCAGATGATCTCTATTCCTTGCTCATGTCGATAAAGAGATGGAGGGAGAGAGAGGAGACGAGAATGGACGACGGGGGAGAAGAGAGAGGGGGAGAGTGGTGGCGACAGATATGTAGAGGAGCGGAGAAGGCGACGAAGTGGGGGGTGAAGTTTGGAGTTGCGGTTGCGGAGAAGAAGATAGGAGAGAGAATGTGGGAATAAAAATATTAAAAAAATTGTGAGTCCCACTAATTATAAACAGACGTTCAATATATTTAAGTGAAGATGATGAAAAATAAAATCGTTTAAAGTTAAGATATATAAATAATCTTTAATTAAGTTATAATTATTTACAACTTTTCATATATATTTCAGCAATATTTTTATCCTTAACTACTTTTTTTTATCAACTATACTATACTATTACCATACTTTATTTTTTATTTCTTTTGCAAAAATGATTTTTTGAAATTTCAAGTGTAATTATTAGATCACTTTAATAGGGTATTCAACGTAAGGTATAATTTAAAAATTTTATAATTTTTTTAAAAATTAAATAATTATTTTTTTAGAATTATAAATTGATTATTAATTATTAATTATTAATATCATACTAGCAGAGGGAGCATTTTAATAGCGCGGCAACACATGTTGGCCAATATCTCAATGATTGTGGGAGGTTAGTTATCTTTATTTATGCCATTACATAATTAGAAATTTTTCAAAACAAATAAGAAATTTATAGCTTGTTTATTTTGTTCCTTTCTTAAAAAAATTATAAATCAATTTTTTAAAGATTAAACTTTAAACCAAAATTAAAAGAAAATCTATTCAATTCTGTTAATTAAAAAATCAACTTATAGTAATAACTGTCAATGATTAATTGTAATGGTTTATCTCATGATAGTGACTGGTCATAAATAACTGTAGTTATTAATAATAAAAAAAACGAAAACAATTCGATGATTTTTTATTTTTTTTTGTTTTTTACAAAAAAAAATTTTTAAAATATTTGAATTTAAAACATTTACTCAAACAATTTTTTTAAAATTTTAAAAACAGATAAATGATTTTTGAAAATAGAAATCAAAAGGCCCTTAATTTTTGTGTCTCGTGAAGGAAGGAGAAGGGTAATTATGGAATAAGAGGGACGGCAAGAGAAGAAGAAGGAAGGAAGGGACATAAGGGTAAATAAGGACAAAGGAGGGGGCAGGAGAGGGGAGAGGGGAAGGCGTTGGGTGGTTGGTAGAGAAGGGAGGGGGGGCACCGACGAAACGGTGATTGGATGGACGGCCTCATAACTCCAATTAGATAACGTCCCGCCAACCCCTTCCCCACTTTTTGTTTTATTCTCTTCTTAGTCACAAAAAAGGTGGGCTCAATCCCACGTCTTGGTTCTTCAAGCTCAAATTACCTCTTGCAGCTCTATTTCATTATAAATTAATTACCTAATAAAATCTTTACATTCATCCAACATGCTTTACACTATACGAGTCATTCACTTACCTATCAAAGCCACTTCTAATATATACTCCGTCCTTTCAAAAATATATTCTATCAAGTTTGAATTATAAGGCGTTTTTCTTTAAATATTTGTGATGTGTTTTTACTTGAGAGTGCTAGAGGAACATATTCTCAAACAACGCAATCAACCTTGTGAGTTCTCGAGATTCTTTAATGCAATTTTCCTAGATGTGAATGCTTAAAATTAAAGGAAATGAATAAATAAAAAATGGAGAAAAATGGGATGTAAGGTTACACTAATCCATCATTATCTTCCAAAGCTAATGTATTCATAGGGCTAACCTAATTGAATTATCAGGTTTGCAACATTTTAAGGGTGGAATCCCTAGTTTTCATGATTTTTAAAATGCTCTAATATATTATTACAAGTTAAAAATCAAGGTAAAAAATATATACAAAAGCATGTGATTTCAAAAATATTTGAAGCATTTGCAAGTAGAATGGAAAATAACTTTTCAACATAGCAACATAGGGATGCACCATAGCACACCATCCTCTACGCCTTGCACTATGACGTATTGTATGAATTTAACAGTAATTTTATTGTCAAATGATAGCTTTCAAGGCGAATTTCAACTCATTCCATTTCTCCTTTTAATGCTTGATTAAGGTGATTTAGATGTTTATAGAAAGTTTTATTCAAAATTTAACTAATAACATTGGTTTACTCATATACCATATCTCATTAAAGAATTGGACACCCATTTGCAAACTCTTTTTTCAAACTCATAAACACATGAGGGTATCCCATTTCGTTTTCAAGTGTCAAAGCTTATACATGCCTCTTAGACTACACTCAATAGATTATATAGAACTGGTGCAATACACCACAACAGTTCAATCACACATATAACACATTTTCATTGCTTAATTCCTTAATCACAAAAATATAAAGGAGAGCTAAATTACTATGGTAATCATATTTCTCTTTTACAATGATTCACAACATAATATCATATTTACACAAATATTTTGGCCCTATTTAGACATTAATATTTAATGTACAAATACCCTAGGGCTTAAAATATGCTAGTTAATTAAAAACATCAAATAGTACAAGTAATCAATACATTGCACTTCTAGTTGGCAAATTATGAATCAAAAAACACATAATAAAATCTACGAGAGGCCTATAATTAGGATTTATCATAATCCTATGCCTCAAGTCATTTTTCCTGATCCTAATCCAATGAACTAGCCCTTATAATATTAAGAGCAATATTTTTAAAATCAGACTGGATATTAAATTAGAAATGCTAATAGTTTATGGTTTGCATGTTCCAACCAGGATGGACCAATAGTTAAATTGATAACATAATAATTAAATAAAAATAATATTAAATGTATGTATAAAATAAATATAAGAAAAAAATCTATAGTGTGTTAATAAAATGATATAACATGATAGTAAATTAATAATATTATAAATTATAATTTTATAATTTGTCAAATATAGGTAAATCTTGATTAAATTAGATATGAGTAGACTCAAAAATATGTATATTTATATCTATAACTGTCTATAGTTTTATAAAAAGATGGTTTTAAATCATATTTTATACATGTGAATTATTCAAAAATAAATGACTTTTAGTAGGATCTAATTTTAAAATTTTTTTTATTTTTTTAAATTTCTAAGCTTTTTTTTAATATTATGTTTAAAACCACTTTGATTTTCAATTCAAATCTGATTTTCAGCTTAATAGCAGCTCAACTCCTATCCACTTTGGCTCAATTATAAAAATAATTTTTTGGTCCAAATTGAGTAGTTCAGTTTGATTTTTAAATCATTATTGAAAAGAGAAGAGAGAGTATAAGCGCTCAGTAATCAAGGTAAATATAGCCTATACAATTGCATGTCAATCAATTATAATAATGCAATGACAAATAAAAATTTTATAAGGTTATGTTCATTTCACAAGTTATTCCAAACCATAAAACTAACAACCATGTAGCCAAGTGCATTTTTAAGTTTTATTTCACATTTACAATATATGTCAAATTTCACAAGGGAGCACAATACTAACAATCATGTATCCCTATCATAATTATGAGAATTGCAATAATAACAATCATGTAGTCATATAATTATTACATGATCAATGCCATCGTTATACCTTATTGATACTTCTGACATGAAACCGATGGCTATTTGGTGGGCTATGCCCATAAATTCAAACTACCTAAGCCTTTTACTTGTGAGAAGTTACTCGGTCAAGGGTACTATACAGTCTACACTCACTTATAAGGTATAATTTTTTCTAATAATAACAACCATAGGGTGTCGTACCCTACATCTAGTCTCCTCATGAACTAATGAAGAGTAGTTAAGTTTGAGTCTCTTAATGAACAAGTAGGACAATTCCTCAACAAATAGTAAAACAATGGCTATTTCTCGATTTCAATGGTTAGTGACCTAGCTAGGTTTCAATTTTAATGATAAGTAATCAATACCATGTGAATTTTATCGCCACTCATTTCCCTAAACGAACTCTCCGCATAAAAGATCATCCTATGCACATAACATCAACACATAGGATGCAATTTTATTAACATCAATCTCACCATATCATGCTTATGACTTTCATAAATGCAATCATGCTCAACACATAAATTAGTTCACAATTTTTCCTTTTTACTATGATCATATATATATGCATATCATTTTCATCAATTCAAAGTATATCCTTACAAATGTCTCATAAACTTATCAAATTGCCATAATTTGCATCAAAAATAAGTTATAATTATCATGCGGTTTTCAAACAAATTCTTTCCACATATAATCAACTAAACAAGCAAACATACAAGCTAAATTTTTTTCAATTATCTCAAATTTTTGAGAGATTAAAAGTTCACCCCTCAAAATAAATTCTTCCAAGCTTTACTTGGATCAAATGGTGCCGAATGGTGATTAAGCTACAATTGATCACATCAACTGTTATTAATATCTTTATTAGGATAATTGACAACACCTAACTTAACATCCCAAAGTTCTCAAACTCTCACATATAAGCATAATCATTGAGATAATTAGTTCCCTTTTACTCACATTAGCTTCATTAAACTTTTATACTACAATTTATGGAATTTAACTCCTCTAAATAACCTCATTTATGGCTATTTTTAGTTATTAATGGCCTTCCAACTACTAAAACTCACAAAGCCATAAATACAAAGTTTAAATAACTTAAACAACTCTCATTAACTCTATTTAAGTTAATGAATTTTAAGCCATAACATCTATAAAACAAAAATTATCTTTACTAAACAAACCATAACTCAAAACTTTAAGAAAAATGGAAAAGAAAGGAAGGAAGAAACTTGGTATACTAACCTTAGGTTTAATCAAGTTTTAAATTACTCCTAATAGAGCTCCACATGCCTTCTTCATCTTCCTTCTAGTTTCTTTCTATTTTTTAAGCTGATTCACGCTCTTTTTACTATCAAAATTTAACCATAAGGTACAAAGAGCTCTATTTCACCCTTTAATGACTCGTGCGCCACGACACAAGACGTGTGTGTCGCGGCAAGTGACACAAGACGTGGCTCTTTCCTTTGTTTTTCTCCCTTCTTAAAGTCCAAATGTCCCAACTCCACTCTCAACCCAATCTTAAGGCTGAAATTGCAATCCAAAACATTTGTTAGAACTCTTTAACCACATATCACATTAAATTACTTAATTACCTTCATTTAACTTAAGTAAATCAAGGTTAATTTTTCAAAGTGTTACATAGAAGACTTGCATGGTGAGTGTAGATATAATATTGATAATGATATAAGAAAAATTATAGAAAATATATGATAAAAAATAAAAAAAAGGGCACTAGCGTGCTATTACTATCATTCAGCCAAGAGTTGATGCTTCCTGTTGCTAGAGAATTCACTGTTCTCTATTAAATATGCGATGTTCTAAGAGAACTACGTCAAATTTGTTAAAAGGAAGAAACATATGGTTTTGTCAAACCAAGTTTTGAAGCAATTGAAATGCTTCTAAGTTTATTAGAGTTGGAATTGTTCAAAAGACTGAAGAGAGCTTGTATATGTAGCTTGCTTTCCCTTTTATAGGCACATGGCGACAATGTCCCTTGGCTCCCTCCACCTTTCACTTTTTAAGCCCATTATTTGTAGGTACTCTTAAAGTTTCTCCACTCTTGCCTCCTTGTCAAAGTGGTGCGTTGATGGTTTTCAACTCCCATGACTTCTCTCCTTCTACACGACCTAGTTGGGTTTAGACCAAATTTACTATTTTTAGCCCAAATAGTTGGGCTCAGAGCGAAATTCACATTTTAGCCTAAGCACCAACTAAACCTTGATCCAAAACATAATATACTTGGTATGTTTAGAAATTCCTTTTCTTCTCTTACCTTTATATTTATTAACTTGGTTTTTTGGGTATAGCATGGGAATTTAACACTTCCTTCTCACTTTTCATAATAATAAGAAAAATATTAGTGGTTAGCTTTTATATTCTCTTGCTAATTTAATTCATTTGGTAGTTGGAGCTAAGGGTAAAAAGAAAAAATTATGATATATTTTTTATAAGAATAAAGATATAATTAAATTTCATTTGTATATGGATTATAATTGAAACCTATTTACAATTTGAATCGGAAGAATTAATATATTTTTAATTGAGTTACACCCCAACAAGTTGTTTACAAATCTCCCAGTTGGAGTGCTTACCTCTCTTCCAAAATTCCATAATCAAATAGGGTTTGAAAGTTTGCATAGAAAGTTCAATTTTCTAACAAATTAAATATGTTTCAAGACTTTGAATGATGGGAATATTTATTTGAATATATACAATATGTTTGATACTTTGATTTCATGTTGGGAATCATTCAAACAATAGTTGTAGTGGCTTTTAACATAAAACCTGATGCAGATTATCAAAACTTATTTGAATTATAAGAGTCACTGTATATAAATAACAATAAAGGAAATATTTAATGTAAAAATAAGATCTAACCTTTCTTTTTTCACCCCTTTGTGTGCACTCAGGTTGTTCTGAATGCATGATCATAGAAAATCTCATATCAATTCAGTAGCTAATGAAGCTTTCTTAATGATCTCGTGATTGTTCAATTAAACAAAGGAAAAATTATAAAGAGGCTTCAAAAAAAGAATTTAATTACTAATAAATTCCATTTTCAGTAGGATTCACGCGTTAGTCTCTAATATATTTTTTTGATAGAGGGGATCCATTAATATTTAAATTTTTATCCAGGATCTATTTATAATTTTTCTTGAATAAAAAAAAATCAATGCTGTCAAAGTTTATATATGAAAGCTCTTTCCCCTCCTTTCACACTCTCAATCAACAATTCAACATGCAATAGAATAGTGGTATGTTTGGTAGGAGGTAATTGAAAGGTGAGAAATAGAAGTGGAAGTAAAACTCAAAATTTATCCCCTAAGGTTGGTATGAAAAGGCTTTTTTAAGAAATGAATTTCACCGAAAAAAAATTTATTCTATTTTCATTTGCATACCGAACACTTTTTTAAACATTATTTTTATTTTTATTTGTGCTTTCACTTTTACTTTTATTTTTACTTCTACTTTTATAAAAACTTTTTCTTTATATCAAATAAGGCACATGAGTTTTTCAAGATATCTTTAATTTCTTTTAAAATTAAAGCCAGGATTCCTTTATAGAGTTCTACTTAATCCAACCAATCATAATCATTTTTGACAAGTACTTACATACCGACAACTAACAAAATCTCTACATTCATAGTAAAATTTGATCCGACAATCATAAATTTTTATTAACTAAATCAATCTTTGCTAACTCAGCTTTTTCAATTTAAACTCCAACTTTCAAGGAATTATATGTATGTAAGAGAGAGAGAGAGAGCTCGCTTTCTTTATAATTTTTATAATGCAAAATCTTGTGTTTAAATAGTTAATTCCTCTCCTATTAGGATGAATACATTTTGATATTTATTACATTTTTTAATTTGTAAATAATAACCTTAAAAATAAATACTAGAATGAAGAGAGGGAAGGATTTGAATTTAGTGAGTGATGTTAGTCTACTCACTCAATGAGCATCTCAATTATAACAATTGAATTTTATAAATACTTAAAAATTATCAAAATACATCTTCCCCTTAAAAATTTATAACAATTCTCATGCTTGAAGTATTTTTTTATATATACTGTAGCTTTCAAAAATTTAAAATTTAATGCCTTTTAAATATTATATAATAAATTATTTTATAATCATTCAATCAATTATTATCGTATTACTTGAAATATTAATTGAATGAGCTGGTGAAGAAAATAGAAGAGTTAAAAAGACAGAGCAACAGAAGAAGCGGCGTGAATAAATGGTGGTAGGAATATTATGAGGGAGACAGAAAAGTGGGGCCACGTGGCTGGCATCCACAGAAAAAGCAACAGTGAGGTTCATGCGGCCCCCTGCTTCCACTGCTAGAACCTGAATGCCTTTTGGGCTTTTCGCGTTCAATTAACACGTGCTTCCTGTTACAATATTTTTAAAAATAAAGAGAAATTTTTTAAAAAGTGATTTTTTTTAAACAAATAAAGGAATTTTTGTGGAGGGTTGATCTAGGGAGCTATAATCAAGATATTGAAAACATTATCAGTTATTAAATCAATTAATATGAAAAATTAAAAGTTAGAAATTAAGGGTTCAATGAGAGTCAAATTGATAATAATAAAATAATATAATTTAAATAAAAATATATTTATTTATATCGAAGTCTTGATATTTTATAGTGACACACAACAATAATTCTAAAAATAATAAAACACAATAATATTTCTATATTTTTTTTAAAAAATAAGGTCAATTAAATAATAAGATATTTTTCTTGCGCCTACCATCTCCTCATCTAAAATCTTCATGTTAACGGGTATGACTTTTCCATGCTTGTGTCTCCTACTATCACGTCAAAAATGGATGTATGGCATATGTTGTGTGCATATTAATTACAGGCACAAACATGGAAATATACAATGGGTTTTTTGCATAACCAAATTTTCTAGCTTTTTATCCTCTCTCTCTCTCTCTTTTTTTTTGGGGAATCACACTATGGTGTCTTCTTTCTTTCTTTCTTGTTCATCTCCTTCCCTCTTCTTTCTTCATCTTCTTCTCTTCTTCCATCTTCTTTTGCTGGGTAAGCAGATAAGCAGCACCAAGAGACACAGTGTGAGACAAGCAATTGCTCGAGGACGACGGACGGGGCCCAAGAAGATATTGAGAGGACAGAGGAGAGAACAGAAGCACAAGAGGAAGATCGAAGAACTCAATCTTTTCGTTTAAGGCTTCAGGCTTCTGCATTCTTCTGCTACGTTTCAGACTTTCAATAATTTTTTTTTATTTTTGTAGTTTCTAAAAGTCAGAATATTAAAGAAAATCAACCCGCCCAGCTTGCTTAAACCGTATTTGGATGGGTTGCTCTAGGTTAATCTTGAGTCAATTGAGTTAACTTAAGCTGCATGGAAATGAAAATATGGACTAGACACATATGGCTAAGTTGCTAGTTTACTAATTCCATCTGATTTTAAAAACAAATGGTTATAATCACTAAAGTAATGTTTCTTTCATTTTTAAAGATTACTTTGAAAAGTTATAAAACTAAAAGATGTTACTTGATAAAATAAAATATTATAATTTCATTTCATGTAAACTCTACATATTAAAAGAATATTACTTTTTATAAAAAATTATTATAAAGAACTCTTGTTGAACATTTTTTCTATATCAAATTATAAGACAATTTAAAACAAATTACACGTATCAATACAATTCAATAATGATACTTTACAAACTTTCTTTTTTAAAATAAATTTATAAACTTTTAAAAATAATTTTATACATTTAATCATTACACTATAATATTATTTTAATTTTCTCTTAACTTGAAGGGTAATGTTGGAACAATATCATTAATGTCAAATTATCTAATATTTTAAGATAACAAAATACCTCTATAATTGTTTTATAATTTGAGACGAGGAGAGAATATTAATTATTAAACTATGTTGATTTATAAGATTATGACTTTTACCCTAAGTTTGGATGAGGAGAAAAGTAGTGAGAAGAGAAAATTGGGAGGGGAGCAGGAAACTCCCAAAAATAATAAAATTTTGGAACTTTTTTTGGTAGTGTTTTCTCTTTCCTTTTTGTTTCACTTTTCAATGCCAATATTCAAACCAAGTTTTAGGTAAAGAGTTTTATTATTTAGAAGATATCATTTCAAATTATCATTACTTTATTATTTATAAATATCTCTCACTATTACTTTTTTTTTAATATCAAACTATTGAAACGCATTGTCTTTTTCTATAAATACTCTTGAGATAAAGTTAAATTATCACTTTATAAAAATTATTATTGTCTTGGTTTGAGTTTTGAGAGTAAAAATTATACTCAAGAGTCTTCATTGTATTCTAAAAAAAATTCAACATTAACCCAATTTGTACCTAGATATTATAATAGGCGGGAGTGAATTGAATTTAAAGAAAAGTACTGCTCATGTTTTGAAGACATCATACACAAATTTTATCCTCATCTTTGCTTCTTAATATTCATAGAGCGATTCCTGCTAACACTTCCTCCCAATGCGACTAGCTAAGGTTGGAGCGTAAATACAAGTCAAATCATTTGACCTTCAATCTACTTGTTTAAAACAAGGATGGAGTTAGGATTTTAACTATGAAGAAGGCTAAGACTAAAAAAAGTATGTATATTACAAATTTGTCATAAACCATGGAAGCCTAAAAGTATATAACATTAATATAATACTAAGAAAAATTTAAAAGCTTGGAGGCTGTTGCTCTTATTGGTCCCCCCTCCTCCTATTCATGTTTAAGTTAGGCATGCTTTGAAGGTTGGGCCTAAAAAAATGGAAGATTTTTTTATAAATGAGTTGGTGAGAATGGCATTCATGGATTAAAAAAAAAATTACACGACCACCTCAGCATTATTCATAATCAATAAAAATTTTAAACCTTTGTAAATTTTCCTTCCCTGCTAATGTTCAAGTTAACAAAATTTTGACCAAGGGACGACGCTACTTTGATTTCCGAATTTTAAGGATAATATTGCCCAACTTGAACTTTAGGATGATCAATGCTTTAGGGTAAAAAATACTTTAAGAATAAAAGTATATTTTAAACCTGTACACAATATTGGTCAATGTAAAATGGAATAACAAAAAATCTATTATAGATATAAGACTATATTCTTTATAAACTATAAAATAATTTGGCTCATTCTAAACCTTTTTACATGAGATTGCGCTCATTCGTGTAGGATGTGGGCAACTCGGGTAAACTCATCATGGTTGATCGTTTCGTGCAGCCTCCTAAATGGTGAATTGTCTTCTTTAACCTTAGGAAATAAGATAGAATAAATGGTTAATAGTCATTTTTATCTTTAAACTTTACTTTTAAGATCTACGAGTATTCTAAACTCAATTGTATATCATTTTTACTCCTGAATGTTCAAAATGCGTTGCCTTGTCACCCTCTCATAATGCCTATTTCCGATATAGAGTGGGTCCCATTAGAGTCAAAAATAAGAGTTAAGTCTAACAGACTGTCCATTTAAACATATTTTTATAAAAATTCAGGCTTGACAAAATGAATTTTTTTAAGAAAATTGGGTTTTGAAAGCCGGCCGTGATAAGCCTTAAAAAAGGTTTTAGGTTTGGTTGGCCCTTTTAAACCTTTTTTATTTTTACCTCTAAAAAATAAAATATTTTTATTTTTTAAATTAAGTTTAAACTTTAGAATATATGTTTTTATTTTAATATAAGAATTTTTATTATTTATTTTTAATTTTTGAATATTATAACTTTTACTTAAAAAATATGAAATATTATAATTAAAAATTTTAATTTTTAAAAATTAAGGTTTTAAGAAATGATAAATTTTGTGATAACAAGGCTTATGAGCTTGAGTCCATATTAACCAAGCCTGTTTGTTTCCATCTTTAGATCCCACCATTTTTATATTTTTTCCTCAAGGTTTGAAGATGCCCTGAACTTGAGGACAAAAGTTAAATGTTTGGACCCATTCTATCAAAAATGGATGTTATGGTGCGTTAATGGCAAGGTGACATGACGATACATTCAAACATTTTGGGACAGAAATGAGCCAATATCAAGGTTAGGGCATCCACATATCTTAAAAGAAAAAATTTAAAAACAAAAATGACTTTCAACTCTAGAGTAAATTATTGTAATTCATAATTCTTTAAATTTGACAATGATAACTCAGTTTTTTTCACTTGGACATATATCAAGAAAATTTTTAATGAAAACCTTTCTATTAAAATATTTAAAATATACTCTTTTCATTTCAATTTATAAAAACGTATAAATAAATCTTATTAAATATAGTTTACAACCTTATTATTTTTAAACAAAAAATATAAACTTTCAAAAATATTATTTATTTAATTCTCCATTTAAAGAGAAAATATAATGAGAATAATAATATTAAAAAAATATCATTAATAAAATCTTGTATAATGCATCACACACTTGAGAAAAAGAATGCATCAACTAAAATAAAATGTGAGTATTTAAAAAATAAAATTGGCCTGACTGTCAGTCCCTTTTATTTTCGTTCCTTTACTAAAATTTGAGCCCGATCCAAAATCAATAGTTTAGTTCTGAGGCCCATTTAGATCCCGTCCATCCTGATGGGGGTTCATCGGAGCGATAATTGACCCGATTCATCCGACTACGAGTTGATCTTTGCAGGAGGAGTAGTCACATAGTATACCACACCAACTTCGGCGCGACAATGACCTGTGACGATGATTCTCCTCTTTTCAGGGGATACTTCCTCAGCCTGAAGAGTGGTTCCTCCGTGAAGACGTTGGTGTTCCTTTGCCTTCTTTTACGGGTGGCAGAGATCCGAAGGAAAGAATTCTCAATCCAATTCCTACTTTCTTAGCGAAGAATATTGGTTCATTTTATACAAGAGTCTTTTTCTATGATAACTTGGTGATTGATTCCCTTAATTTCTTTGTTGTTTCGATTATGTTATGCGACATCGTTATTGATGCTGGTTGCTGAGGTTTATGGAACTACCCCCCCCCCTTTTTTTTAAGTCTCACGAAAGTGGAAGTGCTGAAATCGAAAGAACAAAACCAAAAATGAAAGCCGATGAGAAACGAGTCTCCAGACTTGCAAAGTTGAAATGACAGGTTGATGCACTCAAAAAATAGCTTGAAATGAAGCTAGTATTTGTATCGATGGTGCTAATAAAATGTGGAAGCTTTTGGCAGTCGGTGGCTTTAAAGCTTGTAGTGTTCTCCTCTCCATTATGGGTTTTTTAGCGTCTGGTGGAAACATGGACAACTTTACACTCAGTAATTAAGTTTTATGGACATTACTTATGCTGAAGAACTCATGTTGAAATATTTGAGTATAAAACATAACCTTTCTGGTCCACAAGCAAGCAAAGGACATGGGCATGACAACCCTCTTGGCTTTTATTAGACTCCTGGTTTCACATGAAGTGGAGGGTGCTAGTTTTTAAACTCAAGACGTTCAGAAAGAAATTCTGGCATGTGTTTCCATGAACTAGTAATGTTTTGATAAAACACAATGATCGCATTCTATACAGTCGAGTCGATTCTACCTAGTGAGATAAGACTTGTTATCGTCTTTATAAATTACTAATGAAAGTATTGGAGCACTTGAACTTGTAATTGTACTTATAATCACTCATCATATGTCTGTGTCATTAGTTTAATGTTTAGGGGTTAGTGTCTTGGGGGTGTTTGCCGCCCTCTCTACTGCCCACTCCTATTCCATGATGCTGAAGATGTCAGCCTTTTATTTTAGTTAATGGTGGGAGCAATTTCATCTAATTCCCTAAATGAAGGGTTTAGATTTTAGGAATTAGAGGGAGGCAGCAGAGAGAGTAGCAGACAGCCCAAATTCATCAGTCTGTAGTGCAGAACTTCAGACCGTGAGCATTTCAACAGACGATGAAGCTGTCCTTGAAACCACAGCATAAGTGTCATCTGTAAGTTGTCGTGTCAGTGGCAAATGTGTTGGAGGATGAGGAGAAGGTGGAGCTATTACATCCTCTTCATCCCCTTCGTATGTATCTTCAGTGCTCATCACCCTACTGCTCATCAGAGTAATGTAATCTGGACCATTCAGATTAATCTGGATGGTCCACATTTAAAGAATTAATTTAATAATTTTTAAAATAAAACTTATGAAAAAATTTAATAAATTGTTTCATACTTAATTTGGTCTATATTTAATCTAGAGGATCCAAGTTAATATTAAAATTTTTATATTTTTTATAATTAACTATTCAAATGTATTCTGTATAGTCTAGATTTAAAATTTTTAACTTATAATTTTTTGAACAAATATTTTTAAAATTTCTAGTTAAAATATTATATATTTTATTTTCAAAAATTGTGTTTAAAAAAAAAACTTTAAATCTATACCTTACAAATAAAAATTTAATATTGAATCTAAACTATCCAAAATACATATAAATAATTTATAAAAATTATAATATTAAATTGGATCATTTAAATTAGATAAGTACTACTTATATTGATAATGAACATATTTATTAAAAAAGTTAATAAATTTTTATTTTAATAAATATAAAATTAAAATTAAAATTAAAAAATTTGAGCCATTCAGATCGCGTAGATTTTTTTGTGACGGATGAGCACCAGTGTGACGGACTCCCTCTGCATCATTATAGTTGACTGTCTTTGCTGATGTTCGTTGCAGCCTTTAGCTGGACCACGGTAACTTTTATGTATTGTTGCACTTGTATTTTAGGAAAAGTAAGCGTGCCTGTATCTTGATATACGACGTGTATCATATTTCACAACTTCTATCGCTTATTCTGCCATTTTTATTACTATATTTTTTTTGTTAAAATATTTTTACATGGCTTAAAAACTTATAAAAAAATATTTTGGTTTATTATTATAAATATATTTATATTAATTGTTTAAAACTCAAAAAACCCATACTTATCTCCTAAAATGTTGAAATATAAAATATATATCCTTATACCTGTATCATAAAATTTTAAAAATTATTGTATCTAATGTATCACGCTGTATCATATCTGATGCATGTACCCATGGTGATTCTTACATGTGATCTGACATTGATTGGCCAAACCAGCAGTAGAGAACAGGGCAACCTTGAATATTTGAAGCATACGAGGATTGTCCAATCTTTTGTGTTATGACACTCGCATATATATGCTAGGGATTGGTTTGGCACACATGAAGTGAGTTTTTTTTTTTTTGCCAAAAAAGAGACAATTTTGTTAATCACCCAAAAAAATTAATACACACGCTAATAGCTTAGAAGTCCAAATTTTCCTGCTGAAAGGAAATTGAAACTCTTCTTGACATCTTCCAATGGTGATGGCCTTGCTTTGCAAGGGACTTTGGCCTCTTCGTCTGTGTCATTGTCAAGTCATTTAGACGCTGAATTCACATTCTTCTGCCTTCTCCTTCTGTGAGGAGAGCTTTAAGCAATCTCAACCATTCTTTTTTTTTTTTCCTCCTCTTTAATGAATGGTCGAGGTTGGCCCGGATCCCTACCGAATTCTGTTTTTTTTTTTTTTTTCAATCTGTAAGTGGTAACAGGATTTGCTAGCTTCCTTGTACATGTATTGATGTGAATCTTTTGTATCATTGCTGCCATAATCTAATAGTTTTTAATTATAATTTTCACATGAAATTAGCCATTTTTTCTTTTTTTCATATCTTCAAAAATTTTATTTTTCCAGAACAGAATCTCGTTTTATAAGGACGTGTTAGGAGCTCAACTGTAAGGACCAATTAAATGATATCCTACAATCAAGACGATTGGCTGAATCCCGCAAAATCATTTTATAGAAGTTCATTGACATCTTCTTTTTCTAAAGTAAATTGACTTTGATTTTTACATAATCAACATCACTTTTGCTAAAGTAAATTGACTTTGATTCTTGCATAATTGACATCACTTCTGCTTCTATTGTAACAAAAGATTCTCTTATGAAGTGGTGGATTTGCATTAGTCAATACCTTTATAAATATTCTGGCAAAAAAAAATACATTATATATATACACTCTTTTTAAAGTTTTCTTTTTTTTGCCAACAGTATAACCGGAGGGAGGAGAACAAAGAGGAAAAGAAGAAGATAAAAGAACCATTTTATGCAAGCTCTCATTTTTTTTTCTTGCTTCATTTGTTCTTTAATTTACCTAGCTATAATACCCAAAATTTAACAAGGAACAAGCATAAAAAGATCAAGCTAAGATCAGAGTGTGTATGGAATTGTAAGGACAGGGGCTTTGTGTATTCTGCAGAAGTGGGGTTTTGCTTAGGATTGAAGACACTTTTCCCTGTGAATTGCGAACAGTCTTCCTTTTCTTTGCTTTTCTTTTGTTTGTGTTGTCATTTGTGAATGTGATGAGCAAAATAAAAAGAGACAATCATTTTCATTTGGTGGGGGTTGACAATTTGCAGATGTGAGAGGCTTCTTTCCCCACATTCGCATAACCCATCATAATAGTAACCTGACCGATCTCCAAAGCAAAACTTAAAGCTCTATATCCTTGACTAGTTACTTTGTCTATAAATTATATATATATATATATTAATGAAACATAAGGAGGATATTTTCTGTCAATAGCATGGTCTATTCTCTTGGAACGTTGAAGGCAAATGAGAAATGACACATCCCTTCAACTAGATTATTTACATAAAAGTTGGTATTTGAATTTTAACCACTTGCTTAAGTAACAAGAATCTTTAACATTGACACCTTGATTTTTATTTTTTGATTTTTATTTTTATATATTAGTAGCACTTGATTATCAAGTTAAACTGCACTATGGTATACAATTATAGATGACTTATACTATTTATTATTTATGAGTAGGATGGTTTACCACAGATTTTATTATGTATATATAATATAAATCACATGCTTTTTTTGTTAAAAAAATGAATTATGCATAAATAATTTCTTTTTCTTTAAAAATTATAATGGTAGCAAGTGACTTAGTATGTTGTTTTACTTTATCTTTTGTAAGAACCATGTTTCTTTTTAATTTGGAGTTATACATAAGTAATCTTAGAATTTAGAATAGTAGACTCCATAGGTTTCAGCTGTCAAAAATGGAAGAAATGGCTTGTATCAGTACTTTCCAAAGACTGGTGAATAGTATGCGTGTGTGTCTATATATATATTATATATATCTCGCTCTCTCTCTCACACACACACACACACAATGATGATATACAAGGATCTCACGTACTGATCCTTGTTTGCTTTAAGAAATGTAGTGGTCAAACGAGAGTGGAAATATTAAATAGATAAGAAGAAGAAGAAGAAGAAGAAGAAGGGATTGATAATAATGAAAAGTGAAAGTGTGACAACAGACAGATGGTCCCTTGTAAGGTAAAAAGAGAGATAGAGAGAAGGGTATGTGGAGGACATGCAAATGCAAGGGAAGGCACTTGATTAGCAATGAGCAGGTTCCCATGTGCAATCATCCACATCCCTACCATACAATCAACAACTCCTCTCTCTCTCTCTCTCTCTAATTATCTCTCTTTACCAAACCCTTCGTTTCCCGGGCTCTCTATTATGGCCTTCCAACTTTTGACTAGCCATCTTCCAAGTTCCAAACCCAACAATTAGTTTAAACTTAATTATGGCCTTTTTGGATTTCAATCAGGTATAATTATTTAAAAATAATTAATTAATATAATTAATTTTAATTATAATTGATTATATTATATTACAATTTGTTTAAATATTGAAATTGATTTTAACTGTACAAATTGCTTTTTAAAATTAAATTACTAATAAAGTTGTATTTAATATTATTAAATTTGTTAAATTTTATTTAGAAGTAAAATATATTATTTAATAATAAAATTTCATATATAAGCAACTTCCCAAAACTTATTTCAAAATATGATTTTGACTGAATAATTAATTTTAAAATTTTTTGGTTGTTTGGGTAATTATTGAAAAAATTGATCATTTGGCCCCAAATAATCGATTTTTTGTCAATTCAAACAGGCACTATCTCATTTATGCAATGTTCAAATCAAGATGTTAGTCTCTTATGATTTGGTAAATTAAAGTTTAATATTATTCAAATCCAACCTGATTATTTGTACAAAAAATGAGTATGGAAAAATGTAAATCCTGCCCATAATCATGTTATTTTGGCATTTTCTCTCTACTCTTTTTATATAATTATCTAATTAATTGGATTTTATATTTTAATATTGTCGGATTTAAATTAGTCACATGTTCCCCTTGTGGTGGTTCAATGTTTTATTCAAAATCTCTAACTTTGTATCCGACTCACTTATGAGTCATGACTAATCATGACTGTTAGTTATTATGATTGATTTTAATAATTATGTATGCTTTTTTTATGTTTAAAAATTTTAAATATTAATTCTTAAGGTAAATTAACCCTTTATTGGAAAAACATGCAACTTATTATAGGCTTTTTTATGTAAAAAAGATACACAATTTATTAAATAAAAATATGACAAGAATATTCTTTAGAATAAAATTATTTTAAATTAAAAAAATTTGAATTATTAATGAGTAAATTATATGTATAAAATGTTATACTTTTGGCATATCCAATAACTTACACAATCTCATACAATTATTTTTTGGCGGGTAATTTTACATAATAATTTGTTAGAGACTTCAAGTTCAATCCCATCAAAATATATGACATAATCACACAATTTTAAGGTGCAACGTGACTCATTACCAGCCCACATAATTGGGACTTAATAACACATTTTTCTTGACAAGATTGGTATCGAGCTGTTTGATTTCAATAACTACCTAGGTGGTTTGAAGAAATGATTCATGCATTATTTTAGAAAAAAATTGACTTCCTTATATTTTTTTAAAACAATAATATCATAGTGAAACTGGTTTTTACTGTCACTTGGCAACACACTTTAAATGACGCTCTTATTAAAACACAACTAGTTTTTTCCTCAAATAAATTTACACAAATTAAAATAACACACATGTATGTTAAGTTAATTGAGTGTTATTGACAGTTTTATTGACTTTATAATGCGATCAAATTCCAAGAAAAAAAAATTGAGGACCCTAAGATTAGAAAATAATAAAAGAGGGAAGTATAATAGAATAAAAAAGAAAGAGAAGAAGGAAAAGAAATTACAACTAAGTTCGTTTATGCTTATCGGTTATGATAATTCCTTTAATTATAACACAATTAAACAGAATTAGTTTGTCAATTCTCTACCTAAATCTAACAATTAGTGTTGGCTTATTATATACAATTATAAAAAACTTAGTCATCAATGTCCTTGTAAATTAAACTAGTGGTATGCAATCTCCCATATCAACAAAAGGTTGCGTAAGCTAATGTTCTTGTAAACTAGTGGTATACAATTTCCCATATAAACAGAAGGTTGTGTATTCAATCCTTATTATAATCTTATACGTTTAATGGTTACTCCTTTCTTATTTAAAAAAAAAACTATAAATAACTCAGATTGCCAAACAAATACTTTTTGTCCAATAAAAGTTGGAAAACGGTCTCCATCATATATTTATATCCTTCAAAATAAAAAAAAATATCTAAAATAAAAAAAATCATCAAAACAATGTAGACATATTAAAGAGTATTAGAGTCTTGATTAAACCGGTAAGGAAATTGCATCCTCTTAATTAGAGATTTTAAATTAAAGTTCTGAAAATATAACCATATCAATAGTATAGTTTTCATGTGAACACGAAGCTTTACAAGATTGGTATCCCAAAATGATGTACTTGATTAATTAATGGAAAATTGAGTAATGAGGATGTTAGGGCATGAAAGAGGTCCCATCACTGTTATTAATATGTGTCACGCCCATCATCGTACTTGGTTGTCGTAAATACTAAGATGTCACTATCATATTCCATATATAATCCTATTTATTAATCATAAATACACTAATTGCCAAATACATATATATGCCACATTAGGGGTTGCGTAGGCAGGACTTGGAGCACGGATTATTTATGATACAAGTGGATAAAAATTGCTTCATCCCTCTGCGCCTTAACTTGTAGGTTTTGTTCTCTTTTTGGCTAAATGATATTTTCCCTTCTTTCAAAATAAATAAATAAATAAAATAAGATAAAAATAAGAAGTGAATTAAAAAAGTTGTAGTTGAACTTTACCTCTAGCTCTCTAGGTCGTGTGGTTCAGTCACTCAGTGTTTCCTTGGCAATAAGAAGTTGAATTTGGACTCTCAATCATTTGTTAGCCTTCCAATAAATGAATGATTTAAAACAATATCCTACTATTTAGTTGGAAGAATGGCAATAATTTATGAAATAAAAAATATGAATTAGGCTCAGCAAGTTAACATGTCAGAGAGTGATAGGCTGAGTTGAAAAATTTTTAATCCATTTGGCAAGTTCATTTGGCCATCTCACCCAACCTACAATCTTATGGCAGGCTAAATTGATAAGCTGCAAGTTATCCCACCTTTTCCTCAAAATATTTTTTTAAATTTTTTTTTTAATGAAAAAGAATTTATTATTTTATACCTATTTCAAGTATAATATTGTTTGTTTTATGTTAGGAACATAATTTCATTTTTTTTATTTTTTTATTTTTTTATGATTTTTCTATTGATAAAATAAATATATAAAATAGATTACTTACTTATATTTATAAATTTTGAGGTTAATTTAATCATATAATTTTTAAAATTATAAAAATAATTTGAATTTAAATTATTAAAATTTGTAATTTAATTTTAAAAATTACAAAAAAATTGTTTAAAAATGTTAAAAAAGAAAAAAGAAAAAGAAAGTAGGTATGATAGGTTGTGCATGACATTTTTCCAACCCGCCAAGAGGCAGGTAGTTTCTAACCCATCCCGCCAACCTGCCACGAGGTTAGTTTCTAATGGTAAAGTTTTAATAGAGAAAAGTAATGACAGTTAAGTTTTTTATTGAATTTTTTTTTAAAAATGAATTACAAATTTTGATCTAGACAATTTCAAACAAAAAATAAATTGTATTAATTATGTTGAGACTTAAGAGTTATATTTACAATTTAAACATCTTATTTATAATTAAATTCTTAAATTTATAATTATTTTAATAAATATTTGTATGTTATTTTTAGAAATCCGTATCAAAGATCTAACTATTATTAATTGTTTCTTTTACAATTTAAATATCATTCTCCCAATTTATTGATTCTCTAATGAACTCAACGTTCATAACTTCACATATATTCCCTTTGATCTTATTTATGGGATCTTTTTAACCTATTTACAAGAATTAAAATGTATAGTTATCTTAATTAATTGAATTAAAATTGCTAGCAATTCACCCTTAAAAATTATCAGACCCCCTTTCATAATCTTATTTCAGCTAATTGATTAAATGGGAAGTAATCAAGGATAATTTTGTAAAAGAAAATAATTAATAGGGTAGATAATTTAAAAATAATCCTCTAAAAAAGGACTAAAAAAGAAGGTCATGTAAATAAAACCGGAGGAATATTGAGCACGTAAAAGCCAAAAAAGTATCAATCAATATGATAAAAGTTGATGTGAGTACAAATTAACTTGACAATGTTTACCATTTGCTCCTATTTTCATCATTCATGAAAGAAAACCGTTATATGTATATGAAACCAGTGTTGGGTTTCCATGATAACACATAAATCAATGTGTTTATTAAAAGGGTGGTAATCATTAGTTGATTCCTTCACTTTTTCCTAAATTTAAACCACTTTTTTCTAGCTACGCAAGCTAGGCCTTAAAAAAAAATTTGGTCAAGGTATTCTTGTAGTCGGTAATTATAAGATTAATTTTTTAAAAATTTTGAGTGTCATTTAAAAAATCATCCTCTCCTAAGTGATGATTTTCATACACACATTCAAGAATTAAATTATGAAATTATATTTAAGGGACCCAGGTCCCTACCATTTGTGCCCTTTCAAAAATATTTTGGAAATAGTAGAAGAGGCTACAACAAATATGAAGTTTCATATTCAAATTTGTATAAATGAAAAAAAAAATTTTAAAAGAAGTACCTTCCATTGGACAATAACTCTCAAATCTAAGCCAATAATATGAAATCTCATACAAATATATTTAAAAAATGCTTTAGAAATAAAATAAATTAATTCCAATGTTAAGAAAATAAGACCGGTCAAAGTATTAGTTTATGGTTCAATGTGTGGTCTATTGTTCATTAATAAATTGATATATTTTAAATAACATATGCTTAAAATAAAAATAATTATATATAATAAGAATACATTTTTAAATTTCAAATAAAATAATATATAATAAAAAATGTAATGTCCACTAATATCCTATCAATTTAATCCAATATATACTTATTTCATAATATATAACTTTAAATATACACACACATATATATTATACATATTTCTTCTGTATTTTTTTTTTTCATTTTTCAATTCTTATTTGGTATAATATGTATGACTTGTGGATTAGAAATATGAATTAAAATTTAAAAAAAATAATAGGATCAGTGCAACCGATCTATCCATTGGTTCTATCAATTTGAGACCGGTTTAGCCAATTCTTGACCGGTTCCAGACTGATTGATTCTTTTTACTATATCCAGACCAAATTTAGGACATGTTTAACCAGTCAAACCAACCATTGAGTTGATTCTAGGAACACAAGTTGCTTCTACACTCACAATTTTTTTAAAAAAAAAATAAATAAATAAAAGTGACCCTTGAAAGATTCTCCTCTATGCATCCCATGCATGATTGCCTCGCAACAAGAGGAACGCGGTTGTTGGTTGAGGAGGACAGGAGGTTAAGAAAAGCTCTTCTAATTTTCTAAAGCCACTTTTCGTAAATGTCAAATTATACCTTTTATAATACTTTGTCTCCCTCTGTCAAGCACTTTCTTTTATATATATATACATATATATATTTGGATCTCTAAAGTTGACCATTATCAATATTAACTAAAGAAAGGAGAATTTTATTAAAATCTTGACATAATTTCAATCGAGTTTTAAAAGCTTTTGAAATTTTGTTGTAAGCTTGAAGCTCTGAAATAAAATAAATTTTCTTACTTAAATGATCAAAATGTTCTTCAATTATAATTAACATTACTTAAATATCAAGTCAAGTTATGGCTTTTACAGATAATTACCATGGTAACTATCCTCAAATCTTGTACTACATACAACTTTAAAAATTATAGTTACTATTTTTAAGCCAAATAAATAACTTTGAACTTTAAGACTTTGCACATTACTCAAAAGTTAAATCAACCTGGCCATACTTGAGCCATTCAAGCTCATCAAGCCAGGCATTAAGAAGGGGTTAAATCTTGCCTTGTCTGAATATATGCCATTTTTTAATAAATTTCTTGCTAAAAATATTTATTTTATATTATTATTTTTGTTGAGAGTTATCATATATTATAATATTTTTATGATCTTTTGAACATTTCTTATCATTATAATTTTTTAAGAAAAATATCATTTAAGAACCATTGAGATAATTTAATATCAAAGAAGGGTCAAAAGATTATGAAATTTCATTAGAGAACCAACACATTGATTTGAGCATAATTTAAGATGGGAAAAGGCTATAATGCCCTCATTTTTTTTAACTCTTCAATTAGCAAATGGTTTTTTGTTAAATGAAAATAGGTACTTATTAATTAATGAATGACTGCTTGTTAAAATATGATTTATTTTTATCTTTTTTTACGATCAAGTTCTTTTAAATTTTTGAACTTATCAATTCATGAATGGTTTTTTTATTAAATATGAATATATACTTGTTAATCAAAAATGAAAAGAAGGAGAATTATAGTCTTTTCTTATCTAAAATTTTTTTAAATCAGTTCCCTCTTCTTGTAATGAGATTTTAAAATCTTTTGATCCTTATTTGATAATAAAATGTCTTGCCAATCATTAAATGATATTTTCCCATTTTTAAATCTCTTTCAAAATTTAAAATTTTATTTTTAACTTAATATTATGTAAAAATAATTGATAGTTGTTAACCATATGTAATTTTAAAAATAATTAATTTGATCCTTATATTAATTTTATAAAGAATATATTTTGAATGATAATAATTATTTTTTCAAAGATAAATTTTCTTTTGTTTTCAAAAAATTTATTTTTAAAAATTCCTTTTCCGTTAGGGCCCAAATACTCCAGCATCGAGGTAACCTAAACTACATATTAAATGCTCGGCCTGACTCTTCCTATGTGCAATTGCAATGCTACTTTGACTTTAAATTTTTTTTTTTTTTTGCCAATACGTAAATTCTTTAAATATTTTGGAGAGGATGATTTAAAATTCTAGAAGAGACTGTCACTGATAAAAAAATTTACAAAATAAATTAAAAATATTAATTCAGATAAAATTATATATATATATATATATATATATAAACTTATCATTTATTCTTTAAAAAAGTGCATATTATAAACACGAGTGAGATCCCATTTTATTGCTAATGGCCTCTCCGACACTTGAATCTGTCCATGTCTGTGTGTCTCTGTAATCTATTTCCTATATTCACGCCGCTCTCGCTTCCATAACTCACTCTTTCTCATCTCTTTCGTCCCTGCAAAAGCAAAAGCACTTGTCGCATCTTCTTTATTTCCCTCGTCGCCATTGTTAACCAATCCATTTCTTCTTCTTCTTAGATTTGTCCCCAGAACCATGCCTCACTTCTCTTTCTCAAAGCAAAAGACCAGTGACTTGTCTTCCCTTCTCTTCCATTTCTGCTTCTCCATATTCTCTCACCCTCTCTACTTCTCTTACTTCATCTTCTTCTCTCCCTACATTCTCAAGCTCGTCTCCTTCCTCTCTCCTCTCTTCATCACCACCACCCTCCTCCTCCTTACCCTTTTCACTGTTTCTCCTAATTTCCTCGTATTAGACGTTAATGACTCTGAATCTGAATTCTCTGACTCCAAATTGGGTTTTCTTGCTTCTAATTTCCAGACTCTCATTCTGTGGCTCCAGTCTAAAAGTACTCAGAAAAATGAGGAATCTGGGTATCTTGAGGAGTTTGAAGCTTACTTGGTCATGTTTCAAGCCTCCATTTTTCAAGCTCTGGAGGCAAAGCCAGAGGAAAATGGCTCACAATGCCTTCAAGCTGATCCAGTTGAGAATAATGTGTCTGTTGCAGAAGTAAAAAGCCTCGTGAGTTTGTTTCAAGAAAGTGAGGAACTTGAAGATTTGGGTCATCAGAAAGAAGAAAAAGGAAGTGGAGAAATGAAGGTCCTGGAGAGTTTGTTTGGAGAAGATGAAGAGTTTGAAGATTTGGTTCATCAAAAGGAAGCAAAGTTAGCAGACTCAGAAGAAGAGACCAAAGCAAAAGTAGGTCCGCAGAGAAGTGAATTCAAAGTGATGGAGAGTGACACAAATTGAACGGTGAAGAAGAAAACAAGGTTTTAGAAGAAAATGAAGAGAGGAATAAAGGGAAACAAGGGTTAAGAAGTGGGTTCAAAGTGATGAGTAAATCTCAGAGACTTCTAGAAGCAAGTCTCGGGAGTCCAGAGAACAACTGGATTTACAGTGAATCAAATAATCTGGGGAGCTTTGGATCAATGAGGAAGGAGAAAGAATGGAGAAGGACCTTAGCTTGCAAGCTCTTTGAAGAGAGACACAACAACAGCAACATCAGCAGCAGCAACATTAATGGAAGTGAAAGTGAAGGCATGGATTCACTGTGGGAAACATATGAGACACAGTCCAACAAGCCCAAGAGCAGCAGCAGCAAGAAGACGATGATGTCTGTTCTGGAGAAAAGCAAGACCAAGAAGAGTACTGAAAGTAAGTATTATGATCTAGAGGATGAAGATGATGAAGAAGATGAGGAGGAAGAGGGAATGAAACTGTGCTGCTTGCAGGCTCTGAAATTCTCAGCTGGGAAGATGAATCTGGGGATGGGAAAGCCTAATCTTATGAAAATCTCTAAAGCTTTCAAGGGCATTGGATGGCTGCATCACCATGTAGGCAAGCACAGCAGAAGGGGGTAGGATTGGGGGAAAGAAAAAGGATTTTGGTCTTGCTTGTTCCTCAATCCTCTCTCAAAAATTGCATAGAAATTCTGTATTTTTGGTCTTAAGTAAATAATTTTCCCTTCTTTTTTATCAATTAATTAACGAAGCTTATTTTCTGGCATGTTTGGATAAGAAGCAATAGAATGCGAGGGAATCAAAGACTTGGTAAGGTCTAATTGAAAATTCTATCATGTTTTTAAGTGTTATTATCACGAAGGGATGATGAAGTATTTTTATCACTAATCTTTCTAAACCCAGCAAATTCATGTCTTTTGTATTTTTCAAGTAAATTTTTATGTTTTTCAAAAAAAGATTAGAGACAGTGTTTTGGGGATGAAATGGCCATTGACACTTGACAGTGACAACTTGTCCTGCATTTACTCTGCAGTGTGCATGAAAATGATATGGAACTGATGGTACTTTTGGGCTACTTGTTGTGTTGTGCATGTCAGTTACAAGTGCTTATAGAGTTTGACTGATTTATTAATTAATTGTAACTGGAACGTGCTTTTCAGCATGTATGCTATATATTGTTCTCTTTGTATGTCCATCTGTCTACCTCTGATCCAATAGATGATGTATCAGGATATAAAGTTTATTAGACTTTTGCTTATTCAGTAATTTTTTGTATTTCAATTAATATATTATTAATTATATATGAAGGGGAATATAAGCATAGCATGTGGTTTATTTGCCTTCACTATCTATGACTTGTTTTCTAGCATGGTCTTCCCGTTTTTGTCCTTTAGAGATTTGGAGAGGGAAATAAGTTTCAAAAAAATGGGAGAAATTGAGGGCTTGTTTGCTTTTTATTTTCATTTTTTGTTTTTAAAAACTGTTTTATAATATAGTTTTTAAAATTGTTTTTAAAACAAAAATAAAATAAAAATCCATTTGGTTATGTAATTTAAAAACAGTTTTAGAATTGAAAAATGGACTGATGATAATGATTATAGGCAGTTAATAATGATAATTGATAATAGAAAATAGTCAAGATAACTATAATTTTTAATAATCAAATATAATATATTTTAAAAATAAGAAAAATAAAATGAAAACAACTTAAAGTTTTTATTTTTTTATTTTTTTAAAAAAATAAAAACAGTTTTGAAAATAATTAAATGAAAAACACCTATCTAAATAAATTTTTTTATTTTTTTATTTTTAAAAATAAAAAATAATTTCTAAAAACAGAAAACAAACAGGCCTGAGAGCCTTGAACCCATTTGACATTACTTTTGGGCCTTCTTTTTGTCAAATCATTTTCCAAATGAGGTTCTGACAATATCTCTCTATTTTTCTCATCAACTTCCACGTAGTTGATTACTTAAATTCTTTTTTATATGGATGTACTTATTTGTAATCAAACAGAATAATATTGTTAAAGCCTCCCATCTAAAGGAAACCCAAAGCAAAGACACGAGAGAGGAACTGGGCTTCAATGACGAAAATAAGACTAACAAGAGATCCTCTAATACTGGCGAGGTTATCAAAGTCATTCCCACATATCGACCAGTGATGAGAGCTTCGAGGTTGGGGGACTATCAAGTTACACAAACAAATCTTAATAATACAGCATATATATATATATATAAAAAGAAAAAGTTTAATAATACTCTATTGACATTTACCTTATTATTATTACATTCATCATACAATATGATTCATGATTTCATTTTTTGTTCTTTAAATTAAAAATGTATTAATAAATACTTGGCATGCATATTAAGGCAAGTTCATTATTTGAAGTTAATTCTATAATCTTTTGTTTTTAAAATTTTTTTCATACTTTTCTACGTGCTCAAAGCCATGCAATGCAGGGGAGTCAATCTAGTTATATAAAAGAATAGAAAATCTACAATTAATGTTGTTTGTGTTTGATAAAATTTATTCTTTCCATTGAAAAATGCAAGACATTTTTAACTAAATTTCATCCATCAATAAAGTAGTTATCTACTTTTAAACTAACCTTATCTTTTTATATTTACCCCCTATTAAATACCTTACAATAAATATAAAATTATTTATCAATAAGGGTATTTTTTAAAAAAGACAATGATCAAAAGATTAAAAATAACTTATATTTTTTAATGGAGGGAACATCAATCTATAATATTTTTATACATTCCCAAAACTCATCTCTCTTCTCTCAAGAAGCTTTGTCTTCCCCAGAGCCTCTTCTGCTTGAGATTTTCAGCAAGTCCCTTTCCGCTTGGCTTGACATTTCTCACCATGAGGTACTTCAACTCTTGCGTTTGTCTCCATCATTTTTGTTTGGATTGTTAGAAATGCTATGGGAAAATCTGCCCCTTCTCTCTCGATGCTTTCTGACATAGGAACATGAAATCTAAGGGCTTGTTTGGTTGTTATTTTTATTTTTTGTTTTCAAAAGTTGTTTTATAAAAAAAATTTAAAAATTGTTTTTGAGAACAAATAAAAAAAAACTTGTTTGATAATAGTAATTCAAAAACAGTTTTATAAATTTATGAGATGAGTGATTCTATTTTATCGAGACAAAATTACAAGGTTTGTCATTAATGAGAACAATTCTCATTTCTTGGTTCCTGCTTTTTTTCTATAAAACTTTAAAAAAACAGTAATAGCAATAACTAAAAATTGTTTTGGTTTTCTTGTATTTAAAAAAAATTAAAAACTGTTTTCAAAACAAAAATTAAAAAATCATTAAACAATTTTTTTTGTTTTTAAGAATAGTAAACAAACAGGGTTGAATAACTCATTTTTATTTCTTGAGGCTTAGGTGGGTGCATTGTAGTGAATTGATCTTTAATTGCCAGAAAATTGAAAGCGGGTGAGAGGAACATTTTTCTTTTGTTTGTGGAAACTCTCTTTCAATTTTTTTCAAATGGGAGGAACTTAAATTTGATCGATTTTAGAAATTTTATTCTACACTATTTATTGACAATTATTTTAAAATAAGGGAGACGTTTCAGAAAACCTACCCTTCCCCTTCATTCCTCATCTTAAAAATTAATTATTGCATTAGATAAAATTTATCAATTGCTAATCTTTTTGTATATCTCCAAAACTTATCAATTAATTGTAATATAGAAGAAATGGTAATCAACAAGGGTGTGAACAATATTTTTTAACAGTCTAACATCTATTTATACACACACCTCTATTATTTTCCTAACAACTAGTAATGTATTTACAAACTTTCAAGATTTGATGTTTATAACACGCCATATATAAGACATTATCATGAAACATATATTCCAAGCAACAATATATACAGGAGAGGATAAATGCATATTTCGTGAGCTCCTGAAAATAATAAATAAAATACATGATTATTTTTTCTCTTTTTAAATTCTATAAATTGTCTCTAAGTAATTACCATTTTTTATTTATTTACTCTTTAGGCCAACGAAGGTTTGGGTAAAAGTAAAGAATTCTTTTATCTCACTGAGCAAGATGGTTGGTAGTTAAAATGTATAATTTTCAACGCATATGTATATATTAAGTTAATTTTAAGATGAAATAATAAAAGTTTAAATACTTCAATAAATAAAAGGTTAAAATTTATTTTTGTCTTTGAAATATTTTCATAAAAACACATAATATCCTAAACTTTTTATTGCAATAATTTATTCTTAAAGTAATTAAATCATAACATTGTTGCCATTAACAATTAACTTTTTCAACTTAGACTTAAATCAACATTGCTACGATTTAGTTAATTCAAATACAATATTGTTACAATAAATAATTTAAAATATTAGATGTCCTTACAAAAATAATTCAGACCTTAACTCATAAATAACATTGTAAAATTATATAACTTTTTTTGGGCATGAAATCATATGGAGAAAATTACACATAAGTCATAAGCAAATAGATTTAGACAAGAAAAATTGTTTGAATAAATTTTATGATTTTTTTTCCTATAGAAAAAGGCTTAAAATTATTTTTTCATTAAAACCATAATATTAAAAATTAGATCAACTCAATCAGTTGAAATCATCTCTTGACTAGTTCAATGCAATGTTATATTTATAATTGGTCTAATCACAATTCAATTATAATTTTAATTGTTAACCCTTGAATCAATACGTTAACTAGTTTAATTAATGATTAATTTAATTTTCAATACTTTAATAGAATGATAATATGAAAATCTGAGTTAACCTGTTTGATTGAACCGATAAACCATTAAACTAATATCTTTATTGCTTTAAAAAATGTTTTGTTTATGATCGATTTGATCATGATTTGACTATAATTTTAACCATTAAAATTAAATCAATGCCTTGAATGATTTAATGCTTAATGCCTCGATAGAAAGTAGTCTAAGGTAAAAATTTATAACCAAACAACACCAATATCAACTCTCTCTCTCTCACACACAAATACAACCCTTGAGTTAATTGTTGTTGTTGTGTTATCATATAATAGTATAGGTCTATCAAACTATATGGCTTTTTGATACAATATAATCAATTTTAACATGAAAACAAACGAGTTAATGTCGGGAGTGAGCTCGATATTTTCTCTAAATGTTGCCATTGAAACAAAATACGGTTAATACATATCACCTGTGTTGTTTTTTTTTTGTTTTGAGATTTATTATCTATGTTAATCTGTGCTCTTGGAGATCCCAATATCATATAATACTTGTTATGATCGTAATATCCTGGCCAAAAACAATAGGAATTGCAAGTTTGTATTGCTAAAAGAAAATTCATAATCTAATCATTGATGATAATTCGTGTAACTACTTTTTATTTTTAAATATTTTTAAAAAATAACAATAAAATCTTATTGAAATATGTAAATGATAATCAAGCTCAAAACATTATAATTCCTCTGAAATCCCTGTGTGCCTTTCTACCATTGATAATTTTAGGTTAAATAACTAAAATTTTTTCTGGTTTAAAATAAAAATAATGGGCTTGGTTTCATTTTTTCAATCACAACTTTTATTTTGTGAATTACAAAAATTAAATAAGAAATCACAATTTTTCATATGAAATTTCTTTTATGATTGATATATAAGTTTTGAAAATAACCAATCCTAATCACAATTTTTTTAAGCAATATAATCAAAACTTTGATTATGTGAATCGCAAAAATTAAACAAAAAATTATAACTTCCCACATGAAATTTTTTTTATCATTAAAGTCCAAATTTTAAAAATAATCAATCACAACTTTTATCAAGTAAATTGCAATAATTGAACACAAAATCACAACTTTTCACGTAAAATTTCTTGTATCATTAAAATTCAAGTTCTAAAAATAATTAATTATAACTTTTTTTTAAATAATTATAGCTTTTTTTTTTGCAAATCGTAAGAATTAAATAAGGAATTATAATTTTTCATGTGAACTCATTATTTTATTTTAGACAAGGAGTGAGTTAGATATTCAAGCTAAAATCATTAATGTTAGAAAGATATCCAAAGACATCAAAGGAATTATGGTATTTTGATAGATTTAATTATTATTTATATATTTTGGTGGGTTTTATTGTCATTTTCTCAATATTTTTTAAAAATTTTAATGGAATTTAAATATTAAAATAATTTTTGGAAAATTCTTAACTGATAAGAGTGGCTTGTTCAAAGGCACTAAATTTGTAAGACTAATAATTTTATATGTTTTTATTTATTTTTTTTTTTAAAAAGATAGCCAAGCTGTTTTCGGACAAAACAGTTCATCGTTTCATTTTTGAATTGGATATTAGTCATGGCCCGTGGGCCCGGTCCTAATTTTTCTCGCAAGGTGGGCCCGACACAAGTCCTAATTTTTCTCGCAAGGTTCCAAGGGACCAAAAAAAAAAGCCTATTATTGAAGCGCATATTCAATGTGAATCCAAAATAACTAAAAGGTGCTTGTCCACGTGGTTTGAAATTTGGATAGTTTAATTTAGGATCTCATATTTGAATTTCAGAATATATTGGATATACAGTATAAACGCCGGTTGAAATATTTAGTTAGAACCTGTAATTATAATGTGAATCCGTGGAACTTTTCACTTTCCTGTGCATGTTTTAGAGTACTTTCCAATTTTCAAATTATAAAATATTTTTAAATAAATTTTATATATCAATAAATATCATTAAATATATTTAACAACATATTTTTTCAAAATAAATTATAAAATTTTAAAAAAATCTTTCATTTAATAACCCTAAATCTACACTTAATTAAGATTAAATAGAGAGATAAAAGGTAATATTAGAATAAAATTATTAAATGAAACCTTAAGTCTCTCTCGATTATTAGAAAAAAATGGATTAAAAAATTAATATGAAAATAAACTGGTAAACATAATAAAACTTATTAATATATGTTATAAATATAAAAATCATTATATCCTTTAAAAATTTCATGAATCATTATTTCAAATTTTATAAATTAAATCACCCTTCCTTATAAATGTGGTTCACTACCTCTTTTCATCATCTATTTTTATCTTTATTTTTATAATTTATTTCTTTTTAATAATTAAATGAGACCTTAATCTTTTCATAAGTATTTTTATATTTTAGAATAAAAAATTTTTTTTAAGAGTATTTTATAAATTTGGTGGGAGTGAGTTTTATATTAATATGGCTGAAAGTTAAATTTTTTTATGTCACGACCATCGAGACCTTTTTGTGTCGGGTGTATGATAATATTTTTCAGAGGTTTTGAATTTCACTGATATAACTACAATAATGCGTTTTCCCCGTTTTCTCTTTCTTTGCCCACATAGCCGCATAAGGCAAAACAAATAGCAGCTGCCAGTTTTGCAGAATAGCAAGGAGCATACTTTTTTGAGCTAAACTTTCATATTTATGTGTATATCAATTTGTAATCCACATTAACAAATCTTTTAGAATTTAAATTATCCAATTTGAAGTGTATATCCACGAGCTTAGAATCCCACACGTATTGTGTGTGTTTCGAAGCAGAGGTGGAGACAAAGGGATCAAAGGGTCACAGTCTCCAATTTTTTAATTATTTTTAATAAAATATAAGAGTTATACATTTTCAGTTTCTAAGTTGGCACATCATATAAGTTTTGAGATATTAGATGAAATTTTTACTTCAATTTTATAGTAATTTTTTACAAATATATAGTTCAATTGTTACGGTAACTTAAAGATATAGTTATTATAAGATTTATTTATTTTCAACAAAATAACGTTACTATTACTCTTAAAGTATTAATACTATTTGATTTTGCTTTCATTTTATATTTGATGAAAGAAATTATGAAAATTATTACTAACAAATTTTATAAAGCACTGCAACAAAAATTTCAAGATATATTGAGTGAAGAACATATCAATTGAAAGAATTAAATAATAAATTTAATAAGTAAATTAGTATAATTTTTTTATATTGAATAGAACTTCAAATCCTAAGAATGCATTTAAATTATTAAATGCTTGTGAGGAAGATGAAATATTCTTCAATTTAATGATGGTTTATATTAAGAAAGAAATTTTTGAAAATTTTATTATAAACATGATAATAAATTATTCTTTTGTCATGAAAAATTAAAGAACAAAACTTAAAAAATAAAGATATACTTATGTTTGTTGTGCTTGTATGTAAAATTTAATATAAATACATGGATTAAAATATGTATATTATATATATAAATTTTTTTCGATCATCATATATATTTTGTTATTTTGGACCCTCTAACCAAATTTTATGGCTTCGCCATAGGGCAACGTGTAACATGATCAGGAAGATCAAACACGCTCACAAGTTCCCTTGCAATATTTTTTTTTAATGAAAAACTGAATATCTATCATGAAAACAAAGACAGAGATAACAAGCTTACAAAACAAAGCAAAAGTCACCTTTCATTATCCTCCATTTTAAAGAGCGATAAAAAGTTGAAGATGGTCAAAGATTTTACAAATAGAGCCCTGACTATGACCTTTCTCAACAAGAAGGAGTTCCTTTGCAATATTCGTCACTCACATGAGTCATGAGTTTTTGGTTTCTCTCAAATGAAAACAACTCCATCAATTTACATCTTAACAACAATACTGTACAAATTTATATTCCCTCTGTTAAAAAATATGAGACATTTTAAATCTTTTAAAATATAAAGATGACTTTTTCTTAAAGTACCTTTATTAAATAGATTGCTTTGTATTTTTTTAGGGTGAAGCATCCTATTAAATAAGGGTAAATATAAAAAGATAGGGTTAGTTTAAAAATAATAACTATTTTATTAAAATGTAATATTCAATTAAAAATGACTTATATTTTTAAATAGAGTGAGTAGCTTAAGTTTGACTACTTCATAGGACGCATGCTTTGGATAATTTAGAGTTAAAAAAAATTAGTGTCTTAGAAGCTAGCAGGAGTGATCAAATGGAACTTGGCTTCCTTTCTCCCACACTCTTCCCTCTCCCTACACTCCTCCCACCTCCAATTAAATTTGAATGTTTAAATTAAATAAGGTTAAAGTTTAATTTTGCCTATGTACTTATTTTTTAAGAACGTTGGACACTCTATACTTTTAAGTGGGGTAATTTTATCCCTAAATTATTTTTTGAGGAGCAAAAACCCCCTTCGATTAATCAACTATTAATTTTTTTTTATTTTTTACTAACATAGCATGTGGCCCAAGCTCACACATAGTGGCATGTAAGATATTGCAAGTTTTTTAGTGTTAATTTATCCATGAACTCTTTTTTTAGGAGCACTAAGTATTTTAAAATCTTTTTTTCATAAACGTTGGTACCTGAAGTCTTGTTAAAATAAAATTAAATAAATATTATTAAAATATTAAGTATTTTAATATTTAATAATTTAAATATTATTATTTAAAACATTACACCACCCAATTTAATATTTTTATATTTAAATATTATTTTTGCTAGCATTTTATAAATTCATATATGGCTTTTTATTTTTTATATATCGATCTTTTTTTTGATACAGTGTCCAAATTGTTATGTCTTTTGTGCATCTCAGATATTTTTAATATTAGTTAAGTTCCTTAATTTTTTTGGCCAACTTATGATCTTCCTCTAAAATTTTGCACCCAAATTTAATACTCTTAGTACATTATAGCGTTAATAGTAAAATCTTAAACATGAAAAATAAGACCAATAATATGATAATAAAATCATTTATTTGAAAGATATCGCTTATTCTATTAATATGTTACAAAAAAGTTACTTAACAAGAAAAAAATAGAAAGGTAAGAAGAAAATTCCTTCATTAACTTGGGGGTTGATTCGCTTCATTTTTAATATAAAATTATAAATATTAAAAATATTAAAATATTAAATTAGGTGGTGTAATGTTTTAAATAATAATATTTAAATTATTAAATATTAACATACTTAATATTTTAATACTATTTATTAAATTTTATTTTTACAAGACTTCAGAGTGCCCAATGCTCCTAAAAAAAATTTTACGGTGTTTAGTATTCTTAAAAAAGGGTTTAAAAATAAATTAACATCAAAAGATATGATCAGAATCTAACTTATGACAGTGCATGAGGTCCATGAATACACCATATCAACATATAATGGCAAAGTTAACACTTCATTAATAAAGGGTTTTTTGCTCCTCAAAAAAATAATTCAAGGGTAAAATTGCCTTACTCAAGAGTATAGAGTGTTTAGTGCTCCTAAAAAATAAGTACAAGGACAAAATTAAATCTTAACCCAATTAAATATTTTTTTATTTATATATATGAACGAGAGTAAAAAATTCAATAAATATTTTTATTACTAATTTGGATAGTTCAAATTTAATATTAAAATGATAAAATAATTAATATAAAATTTAAATCATCTATATTAAATTTGGACTATCCAAACTGATGATTAGTTTAACAATTTTTAAAATTTTTATAAACTAACTATCAAGATATATTTTGAATAGTAAAAATATAATATTAAAATTATAAAAAATTTTAATATTAAATTTGGACTATGCATACTAAATTTGAAATATTCAAATTATTGTTTAGATCTAATTAAAAAATTTATAATTTTTTATTTTAATAAATAACTTGGCTATCAGAATGATGTTGTGTCAAACCATATAAATTAATAATGTGAGAATCAAGAATGCTGACTTAGATAAGAAAAAAAGATATATTCAAGAAAAACCATGTAAATTAAATTAGGAATTATAAATGGTAAAACCAATGATACATTAGCAATTAGGGCTAGAAGATTTAACTTACGTGTGTTGATTAATCAACTCTATTCCACATCAATAACCTAATTTACTCATCAGTTTTTTAGGTTAATTTGTATTGTAAAACTTAATTAGAGCACTAATTTGCAAATGTTAAAGAAAGGAATGATAAAAATTAAAATTAAGAGACTAAATCAATAACTTTTCTAAATTTAAGTGATTAAAAGTTACATTATCCCTACATTTTATGTTTTTTCATATCACAGAAAGGTCTAAAGTTATTTTTTCATTGAAAGCATAATATTGAAAATCAGGCTAACTCACCCGGTTAAACTAGTCCCTTGACAAATTCAACAAAATGTTTTGTTTGATCATGATTAATCTAATCATATTTTGATTACAGTTTTAACCATTGATTATCTTGACTCTGAATCAGTATGTTAACTGGTTTAATAATCAGTTTGCTTTTTAATACCATAAGTTTAAGGAAAAATTTATAACCAAACAGCATAAATATCCAATCACACGCACAATTACTACCCTTGACTCAATTAATTAGCTCCACCAGCTAAGCGGGTGAGCTATTTATTTTATCTACTTATGTAAGCTGGAGTCCTTATGCCATGCATGATGCATGCATATATATATATATATATATATATATTCAGAGTTGCTGATAAAGCTCAAACGAAAGACGAGGCTTGATCATAACTCGAAGTGGATTAAGCTTAGGCAAGGCAACCCCTAAGCCTTCGCTCATCTCCACTGCAACACCATCCTTGGTCGTCGTCGACAGATCAAACCCTTGAAGCAACCGAGCCAGCGTCAAGCTCACAACTTGAATCCCAAAGTTGGCGGCTGGGCACGACCTTCTTCCTGAACTGAACGGAATGTACTCAATGTTCTGTCCCTTAAAATCCAGATCCTTATGATCCTCCATGAATCTCTCAGGCACGAACTCGTCAGGGTTGGTCCACACTTGTGGGTCCCTGTGAAGCTTCCAGATGTTGATGAGAAGACGAGTCCCCTTGGGGACGTAGTAGCCTCCCACGAAGCAGTCTTCCATGGCCTCTCTGATTCCAGTTAATGGAGCTGGAGGATAGAGACGAAGTGTCTCTTTGATGTTGGCTTGAAGGTACTGAAGCTGCTTCATGTCAGATTCTTGTACCCATTTGTGTGTCCCTACGTTGCTGTCGAGCTCGTCTTGTGCTTTTTTTAGGACACGTGGATGGTTTAGGAGCAAAGACAGTGCCCATGTTAGGGTTATTGCTGTGCTTCCTGTGCCTGTAAGGATCAGAGTCTACCAAGAACAAGAAGCCGCCGCCATTAATTAGCCATTATTGCATGTGGTAATTCAAAGTTTATTATTATTGTTGTGTTACTATATTATAGTGGTAAACTATATGGCCGTTTGGATACAATATAATCAATTTAAACGTGCACACAAACAAATCTCAATGTCAAATCAAGCCTGATATGTTTTCTAAAAATGAAAGTAACGTTGCCACTAAAACAGTTTACTGTTAATATATACCACCTATATTTATTTTTTATTTTTTGAGATCTATCATCTATACATGTTGATTTGTGTTGCTAAAAGAAAATTCTAATCTAATCATTAATGATAATTTGTGTAACTATTTTTTCTTTTTAAATATTTTTTATAAATTTTAATAGAATTTAAATATTAAAATTAAAAATTAAATACAGTTTTTTTGAAAAATTTTAACTGTTAAGAGTGGTTTATTCAAACGAACGAAATTCGCGTGAATAACATTTTTATAAGTTTTATATTTTTTTTTTCAAAAAAATAATAGTCAAGCTGTTTGAAAAGACAGAACAGTTCATCATTTCATTTTTGAAATGGACAGTCATTACCCATGGACCTTACTTAATTCCTAACTTTTCTCGCAAGGCCACAAGGGGGAAAAAAATAACCAAAAACTCTATTATTGAAACCAATATTTAATGTAAATTCAAAAAATAATAATTGTTTCTGTGGATATAAAATATAAACGCTGGTTGAAATATTTAGTTATAACTTGTAATTATATTGTGAATCCGTGGAAGTTTTCACTTTCTTGCACATCATGTGAATATAGTTGTATAGTACTTTCTTAATCCCTAATTATAAGGCATTTTTAAATAAAATTTTACGTATTAATAAATTTCATTAAATATATTTAACAACCTTTATTTAATATATTAAAAATAGATATACATGAAAATTAAATAAAGAGAGAAAGCATAATATTAAAATAAAATTATTTAATAAAATTTTAATTTTTTTAAAAAATGTCTTATATTTGGGATGTCAAATCCACCCCTAAAGTTTCTTATAATTTAAAAGAGAGGTAGTATTATATCAACATGATTGTCGTATAGGTAATTAACACATACTATTTATTTCCTTTTTTGGATGCAAAACATGAAACCTGTTAGGATTTACTATTGACAAATATGAGAATATTGAAAGAAAAGCCTTGGATATATTTTACACTACCTCCAAAGCTATTTAATTATAAGGTTTTTTTATAAATAGGCTCAGAGGCTGTGTGTGTGTGTGTGTGTGTGTGTGTGTGTGTGTGTGTGTGTGTGTGTGTGTTTTGGAAGGAGACAGCAAGATGTAGCACTACACGAATATTCCCCACATAAGTCAGTTTTTCCCCATGAAGAATCCCCATATTATATATATATATATATATATATATATGGGAACGAATTTTTTAAAATTGAAATTGATATATTTTTATAAAATCTTTTATTTTTTATTTTATTATTTTTATAAAACATAAAATTTTCTTTCTTTTTTTTAAGATAATTTTTTAAAAAATTCATGAAATACATATATATATATATATATATATATATTGATAGCATGGCATTTGCCGTATTCCCAACAAGGATTTGACACATTCCCAACACTGTATTTGGAAAATTATAATGAATAAAGACAGGACGTCCATACCAGAGCTGTGGCCTTGATAACGACGTCGCGTGGATGGCCACAAATGCGTTCATCGGGATCGGAGAAGGTGGAGATCAGGATGTCCATGAAATCGGTTTCAGAGAAGTCTTCACCGGCATGGTTTGTTCGCTTGAGCAGGTGCTGGTGGAGCCACTCGTGAAGCACAGAGTCGATGTCCATGGCTGTCTTCTTCATGGCCCTCACATGTCCCTGAAAATCCACCCACTTGCTCATGCTCGTTAATGGCAATCCGTCGGCTTCCACGAACACTCCGCTCAGATACGTTGCCTCCCTCACCGCCCTCTTCAATATCCCCCCCTCGTTTTCTTCATCGCTAAGGTCTTTCTCGTCCCCTGATCATGATGAACATCAACCAGTCACGATGATGATGATAAGGAATAGAATGCTAATGAATTAGTAATTAAATAATTACCTGAGAATCTCTTGCCAGCAATAATGCGGACGATGATATTGAAGGTCAGGTGCTCCAGGAGCTGACTCATAGGCACTTCAACCATGTCACTGAGATTCCTTAATTTGTGTCGGTGGGTTGAGAACAAATCCTTGACCAGACATAGTATCTCAGAGTCTCTCACATGCTTCAGCTGCTGAAGCCTGTGAGATGAAAGCAGCTCCAGCGTGGCAATCTTCCTCATCTCTCTCCAGTACTCTCCATACGGTGCCAGAGCAAAGAACGCATTGTTGTATCCCATGTACCTTCCTGCCCATTGATCGCAGTTATTCACGAGTTTGTAAACTGAAGAGTTAGGATAAAAGTGAAAGAGTTACCTGCGGCGATGTTAGGTCTGCTGGCGAAGACCTTGTCGATGGTAGTGAGGCATTCTCTGGCGAGTTCTCTGCTAGAGACGATCAAGGTGGTGTGGAAGCCGAGCCTGAGAGAGAAGATGGGCCCGTGGGATTCAGCCATGGATGAGAGAGTCCTAAAAACTGGGACAGGACCACCCAGAAGGTGAAGATGACCTATCAGAGGCAATCCTCCTTTGGCTTCTGGTGCTTTCTCCTTCTTAAGCTCATCATCATTATCACTGCTGCTTCTTCTTCTCTGCTTTTCAATGAATAATACTGAGCTAACAATGATGGCCACCAGCACATACGAAAGCGCCCATTTTGATTCAACAACACTGTAAGAAGGAGGAAGAAGATCCATGGTGGTGTGATACTTACAATGACAGACTGAGACTTTAGTTAATTTAGGTATGGCTTGCACAACTCTTATGCTTGGACTAGCAGCTCTATTTATGTACGCACATCTAAATTCTGGGATTTTTTTTAAAAAAAATAAATGACAAATTAAAGAGAAGTTCATTCCAACTTGGCTTAGTTGTTAGTTTCAATACTTTGGAGGTTGCAATCTTATTCAAGATAAAGTAAACTTTAAATATAATCATCTCTCCTAATAGAGATTTAAATATTAGTTTATTGTACCATAAGGATTTAGGCTCCCCTTTTAAAAACTCAACCCTTTTTAAATAAAATTTTTAGATGAATTGGATGTCAGAGCTTCATCAGGACCAGTATATGCTTCTAGGTTCAAAAAATATTTTGATCTTATAATTTTGTGAGTCATAGGACAAATCCTTACCAACTAAACCAATATTTGTTTGATTGATTTTCAATAATATACATAATTTCTTGATTGATTTTCTTTGGGTTCAATAATTATCCAGTGGAAAATAAAATATTATATATATATGACCAATCATTCAGTATATAGATAGATTAATTTCATTTTTACCATGTATATATATATAAATACATAATTATTTTATTATTTAGCCATCTCAAAGTCATTAACTATGTTATATTTGCAGGACATTTTTTTGGAAAGAATGATAGTTAGGTTCTTGACAAAATTTAAAAAAAAGTATAAGTATCAATTTAAACAATTACAAGCAAAAATTTCTCTTATAGTTTAAGAATTACATTTGATATTTAAATATTTATTTATAATTAAAATTTTTAAATTTATAATTATGCAATTGATATTTTTAATTTATTTTTAAAAAAATTATTAAAAATTTAATTATTATTAATTTAATATTTTAAAACCTAACTACCATTCTTTGAATTATTTCGGTGTTTGAAGCAAGGTCATGAAGCACGTGTGGCCATCATCAAATTCAAAACGAGGGCCATCACAAAGTATTACTATTACGTTCTTGACTGCCGTTAATTACCGACCAACTTTTTGGAATTTAGTGCACCCCTTGTCAATTTTTATTAAAAAAATATAATTTTAAATTCTTTTATTTTACTTATATTTTACTATTAATTCTCGTATTTTTTTAATATTTTAAATTTTTAAATTTTTATTTTTTAATATTTTAATTCTCTTCAAAATTCCTACACTTTACTTATGGAGTGATTTAAAATATTAAAAAATAAAAGTATAAAAATTTAAAATGCTGAAAAAAAGTAAGGATTAATATTAAAATATAAGCAAAGTACATAAATTTAAAATTATATTTTTTTTTAATTTTAATAAAGTTCTCATGAATAATTAAACATTTAAATGTGTGTATATATATATATATATAAGTAGAACTAGAAGTGACACTGTTATTACCCAAAAATAACAAAAACAAAAACATGATGTTAAAAGACAAACTAAGAATGGAAACAACAAGACTATCATTAACATTAAACTAATCGTGAGAGACTGATTTGCAGTTGAAGATCATGCCATGGTTGGATCCATTAGTTATGATTAAATTAAATTAATAAATTTGAAAAGAATGGCAAATTATTTCGGTCTGTCTTTTATTCACATATCACCGTAACAAGTAAACTAACCTGTGGGGCCTAAAATTAGGGGTGTTCACGGGACGGGACGAGACCGAGACACCCCATCCCGTGTCTCATCCCGAAAAAAAGATCGGGACTGAATTTTGGTCCCGTGTCCCGTCCCGTTAAGAGTCGGGACGAGACCGGGACAAGATCGGGACGTCCCGTCATCCTGATAAATGAAATAATATCGAAAAAAGATCTGGACAATAACATTCATTAAAATTTTAAATCATATAATTTGTTAAATTTAAAATCAAAACAACACAAGCACATAAATAATAATAATTTAAAATTAGTTATTGAATTATATTAATCACAACTACATATTATAATAATAAATATAAGTGATCTTTATGCTATAAGATTAGCAACAACAGGCAAGTCAAAGACAACATCAAATCATTGTTCTTCTACTTTAATGAAGATGTACTAAGCTAATTACTCTTCCAAAAATAAGTAAGAAATATGTTATAAATAAAAGTTATTAAATAGATAGATATAAGAATAAATTATATTAATATAATTAATATATTATAAAAAAAGATATCGCCATGTTTACTCCATGCTATTAAAATTATCAATATAAAAAAACTTTAGTTTTAAATAAGAATTGCAAGTATTAAAATTATAATTGATATAATTATATAAGTATAAATTATATTAATATAATTAATATATTATAAAGAAAGATATCGCCATGTTTACTCCATGCCATTAAAATTATCAATATAAAAAAACTTTAGTTTTAAATAAGAATTGCAAGTATTAAAATTATAATTGATATAATTAATATAAGTATAAATTATATTAATATAATTAATATATTTAAAATAAAAAATAATATATATAATATTCGGGACGGGACGGGACGTCTCGATGGTAATTCCATGTCCCGTCCCGTCCCGAACTCCTTTCCTGTTCGTCCCGTAAAGTCCGTCCCGATTATTTTCAGGCCGGGACAAGACCCGTCCTGATATAATCGAAACGATATCGAGCCAGTCGGAATGGATCTAGACTGAACACCCCTACCTAAAATGTTTGGTGCCTCACATTTTTGTGATTAAGTCAGTGTCATGGGACCATGTGGCTGTGGAATTATGTACAATAACATGACGAACACAACACCCAATGGTCATTTTCTCATAATGGGTCATTTAGATGCAATGTATATACGCTTATGTAATATTATTTTTATTTTATTTATAAGATAATACATTATTTTTTTTGTTTTATTTATAAGTTATATTATTAAATTTTTATCCTATTTTTTATTAAATTGAAAATTAATATTAATAAGATGTAAATATAAATAAATTTTGACATTAATAATGATAGAGAAATAAAAGATAAAAATTAAATATATACTCTATTTTAAAAATAAAATTATTAAAAATAATGACATAAAATTTTATAAATATTATGTTTAACATATACTTTCAATGTTTAAATATTTATTTATAATTTTATAAAATTTGAAGATCAATTATATTTTTTTAGATCATCAATTTGTAATAACATATGAAAATTAATTGAAAATATAAACACTCACTCACACACATATTCTGTATAAAATTTTTCTTGAAAATAATATATTAGATGTATGGTGACATTTTGTATTTTGAAATACTATCATACATAGTTATCATTTAATGATATTTCTAAGTTGTAAATTAGTTTTAAGAAATTAATTATAGATAATATAATAAAATTAAATTTACAATATATATACATACATTCATATTTGGCCCCCTCAACTCCTAAGGCTAGTCTGTCTCTGGGCACGCCGCTTAGGAGATAATGTTTATTTAAAAAAATAAGTAGAGAAATGAGGTTGAAAAGTTTTTAATTATTTTTTTCTATTCTTTTCTTACGTCATTTTTTTATTAAATATCTTTTCTCTCCCCACCTGCCATCAAACTAAAGATAATTCTCCCGTACATCTCATAGGGTATAATGAAATATCTCCAATTTTCAAACCAACTTTGCTTTTTCAAACCTATGAAAAAAAAAAGTAAAAAAAAAAAAAAAGGATCCATATATCCAGAAACAAACGTCCAAATGCCCGGTAGGTCTGAATGTTCCATGCATTCAAGCATTAATCGCTAGGCCCGCCATGGATGTGACTAGAACTGTTGATTAGGATCAAATCTGTTGGGCTAATTTTTTTAAGCTCGAAAATAATTAAGGTTGGGCCGTTATTTTTAAAAAAAAATGGTAATTTAAGTTTAAAAGAGCCAGCCTTTTTAAACTTTTTTATTATTTTTTTAAAAAATTATAATATAAAAAAATAAAAGATTAAATATATAACTGAAATAAATGAACATATTAAATGCATTCATCCATCCCTCATTCATTTATTAAAATTTAGTTGAAAATATTAGCTAAGTTTAATTTTTATTGATATTAACTTTGATGTTGTTATTTGATATTAGACCTAAATGTTTAAGTTTTTTTACTGTTGTGGTGTAAATTGATTTAAATTTATTTTTTTAAACTTAATTTTATGTATAATAACTTTTTTATGATTATAAATATATTTTTTATAATTTTAAATTAAAAAAATAAAAAAAATAGGGCCGAGGCTCTGAGGGCCGGCCTTTTAGCCCTAAAAACTACGGTTGGGTCTCATAAAAGGAAACCCTAACATATAATCGAGTTTATTAGGGTTGGCCCGTTTAAACCCTAGCTACCTCTACCTAAAAGTGAGAATGAGGGCGAGCCCAATTCTTATAGACTTTGCCCTTCTGAGCTTGATCTTTAAAGACTTAAGCTTTAAAACTTGATTATTTAAAATTTAATTTAATTCTAAAATCCGGCCCTTATTTATAAGGTTTAAGGTCAAGTTTTTAAGCCTTTTTTTTAAACAATCTAACATTTTAATTTAAATAAAATATTCTAAAATTCAACATAAAACAAATTAAATCTCACATAAAATTCAACAAAGATGTAAAATTTTAAATTCAAGATGAAGATTAAATTATTCATTAATATAAATTTAAATTTTTCTCATCATCATCTAAAAATAAAATATTAAATCTCTTAAATGTAGGTCCACTTATTGAAGATGAAAGTGAAGATCAAATGTAAATTATTTCTGAAACTTCTTCTTCATCACTTATAATAAATATTAATCAAATTGTATCATTATTAGTCAAAAGTAAGTGTGTGTGTGTGTGTGTGTGTGAGAGAGAGAGAGAGAGAGAGAGAGAGAGAGATAACCAAATTATCAGGGCATGAAGGGTTGTCTGGGCTTGAGCTTTTTTTTACAGGGTTTATTAAGGTCAGGCCCTCAAACCTAATTACTTTAAAAAAATTAAGATTACTCTAAAAAAATTAATTTTTAAAGCTTGAATCCTTATTTGAACAAGATTTTTAAATCTGACTTTTATTCCCGACTCTACGACTCCAACCTTTTAGAAATGAGAAATCTCTAATATTTATTGATATTAGTTTAATCCTTGCAATAGGAGATGTCTGCTGGTGGAATTCGTTTCAGTGCTCAGCGTATGATGGTCACCATGGTGCTTGATGCTACGCTATCTAAATTTTAAGCACTATTATATTTTATATTTATTAAAATAAAAATTTATAAAAATTATAAAATAATTTTAGTAATTTTTTATTTTTAATATGATCTAAATTTAATTTAGAGGGCTCAATTTAGTATTAAGAGTTTTATAATTGATGCATATTGACTATCCATATGTATTTTGTACGGTCCAGATCTAATCTGGTGTTAATACAAATGGTGTAGAGTACATCTGAATAGTCAATATGTATCAATTATAAAACTCTTAATATTAAATTGAGCCTTACAAATTAAATCTTGATCATATTAAAAATAAAAAATTTATTAAAATTATTTTTATAATTTTTATTTTAATAAATATAAAATAAAAATATATAATAATACTTTAAATTTAGACCATGTAGATCAAAATCTAAATAGTTTAGATTTCATCATTAGTGATAAGCACAGAAATCAATCCTATTTGTAGGTAGAGTTAGCAACGAAATGTGGAATAACCATCGGCTAATTTTTTCTCTCAAAAATCTTATCTTTCTATTATTCTATTTTCCTCTTGCCATTTAGGTGATCAATTAAGCACTTTGTTTTTCTATTTGTTGGCTTTTGTTCAATGTTTGATCACCAAAGATGCTTGCACGAACTGCGGATAGATATGGAAGAAGTGATTTGAGCCAGTAATTTAGGTGAGGCGGACTTATTTAAATTGGGGTCGATTTGAGTTAAGTTTAAAGAATCATACCCTCTTTAAAAAAAATCATATAATTAAGTTTGATCTTAACTTTTTTTGATCAAGTTTGGGTTAGACCGTCAGGCTTGATCAATATTATAACTCTATATATGCATAGAGCATCAAATTCTATTAGTTGAACTTATTTAGGTTGAGCTCAATTCAGGCCAACTTATTCTGATCGATCTTAAAGTATCCCTATCTTCTTTAAAAAAATCCATATAATCAAGCTCAACTTTAATTCTTTTCAAATGAATTCATGCTAATCCATCAAATTTGGTTTGAATTACCGATTCTAGGAGTGTTGATTCCATTTCATGTGTTTCTTTTTGGAAGGAGATTATACACATATCATCCAAATGCACATCAATTTTTTTTTATATATTTCATCAATTTGAAGAATACTATGAACATCAATTTGTTTAATGTTTATTTGTGAGATTGATTTAATTTAATTTAGATGTTCATTTTTATTTTTTTTCGGTTGCAGCCTCTTAGTACGCTTTTCTTACTTAATGGGTACAATGTGTACCAAAGACGCATTCTTGCATTAACCACAAGTGCTTGGATAGCGCCAAAAAAAAAAAAACAAAAAGAAAAAACCCCGTAATCTTTATTGCTCTTCTACATAATTAACTTACTAATTTTTTTATATATTTAATGTACCTGAGGCAATTTTTAAGTTTATTATTCTTTTTTGCTCTTCTACTTAATTATATATAAAGTTCGATATTTTAGTTGGAAAATTATAATTTTCATTTAGTTTATTCTTACATTTTTTATTGTCCATTTGAAATTTAATTCTTAAATTTTTAGTTTTATCAATGTCATTTGCAAGATTTTTTTATTTTTTAAATCTATCATATTTAACTTACCTATATAATTTTTTCTATTAGACATTTCAGTCTGATTATCACATATATATATATATATTTTTTAATATGTTTTAAATTATATATGTACTACTTACAAACTATTTGATATTGCTCTCAAATTAACAAAATTGGAGTTTGCTCAAAAAAAAAAAAAAATTGGAGTATTTATGATAGCACGTTTCTTTTGAGAAATTTTATAACATTTTTTTAAAAAAGCAAAGTTCTTTTTTTATTTTAAATTTTTGTGTGTGTGTGAACACATTTTCATTTTTCCTAACAAGAGAACATTATTATTTACATTAAAATTTTGTAAATATAATCATCTTTACTATTTCTTCAATTTTTTTCTATATCAAATTCGTGCAACGCATAGTATCCAGTCTATGCGTATGTACAGTTTTACAAAATAAACATATAGTTACAAAAAAATATTTTTAGTTTACATTTGTTATTATATGAATATCTTTAATTTAATTGTATGAATTTTTTATGCAGTTTTTTTCACATTTGTTGCTTTAAATTACTATATGTAATAATTGATACAATTATATTGAATTTATTCTTTCATAATATTACCAGACAGTCTTACAATCATATTTGTCATAACAAATTCATAAACTAAATTTTTGGCTTTGAAAAGTTAGAAATGAACAAAACATCTTTATTCTTTAATATAAAATAAAATTTTTTTATTAAAAATGTTTTTAAAAAAATCTTTGAAACGATTAATAAGGTAACTTTAATTGGGATGAAATTTTAGCATATGATTTAAGTCAAATATTTATTGTATACACTAATATTATTATATATATAAAAGTAGGTTTTAAGGTTATAAGAGAATGTCACGTGTTCAGTTTTAGGTTTGTCGCAATTTTGTGCTTCGGGATGCCTTTCGTGCTATTCTATGCTTTGGAGTTAAATTTGGGGGGTCAGGTTAGGAATATTTTATTATTTTTTAAAAAATATAAAATATATTATTCAAGTTTAGAGATAAGTGCAGAATGAATTATTAATTTTTAGATATATACAAAAATCTATTTTTATCTATTTGAAATTCAAATCTGATTATATTTAAATTTAAATTAATATTTATCTATTTAATAATTCTATCCAATCTAAATATATGACAAAATTTTAGGTTTATAATTTTTAAGGTATTTATATGCAGATATATATATATATATTCTGTTTAAATATTTTAAAAAAGAATATGTCCTTTACTATTTTAAATCTATCCTCATGAATTTCAAAAATTAATAATATAATTTTTATTAATATATAAAATTTGTCATAATATATTCCAATTATATAGCCAAAATTAATGCTCGTGTATATATATACTACATCTATTATATTATATATATATATATTAGGATTAAAATTTAGATTATATATCTGTTTAATATTTATAAAAAAGAGTATGTGTTTTAAAATCCTTTTTATCTATTTGAAATTTAAAATCTAATTGTACATATATTTAAATTAATATCTATCTATTTTAAACACTTTATCCACCTAAATAGATAGCAAAATTTTAGGTTCATAATTTTTAGGATATTTATATACAGATATGTAAATTGGGATACAAATTTTAATTAATATGCATCTGGTTAAATATTTAAAAAAGAGTATGTGCTTTAATATTTAAATCTATCCTCATAAATTTTAAAAATTATAAATATAATAAAAATTAATGTATGAAATGTGATATTATATATTCCCAATTATTATAAGAAATATGACGCTCATAATTCCAAGTGTGGAGGCAGGCATATATATATATATATATATAATTAGGATTAAAATTAAATTAATACATATCTATTTATATTTTTACTATTTAAATCTATCCTCATGAATTTCAAACAATATTGATGATAAGGTATATATATTATTCTATTTAATTTTTTGGGTCTCATATATTAAATTCATATATTAATTTTTCCCATGTTTATATACTATATATATATGCGGATTAAAATTTAAATTATATATATCTGTTTAAAATTTATAAAATATGTGTTTAAAAATTTATTTTTATCTATTTGAAATTCAATTCTGATTCTGCATATATTTAAATTAATATCTATCTATTTAAATACTCTATCTAACCTAAATTGATGACAAAATTTTAGGTCATAATTTTTAGAGTATTTATATTTAGATATGTATATGAGATCAAATTTAAATTAGTATATATCTGTTTAAATATTTTAAAAAAAGAATATGTTCTTTACTATTTAATCTATCATCATGAATTTCAAAAATTATAATTTATAATAAAATTAACGTATGAAATCTGATCTTATATATTCCCCAATTATATATGAAGATTAATGCTCACATATTCCGAGTGTGGAGGCATGCATAGATGATATATATATATATATATTTAGGATTACAATTTAAATTATATATATTTTTAAATTCATATATTAATTTTGGTAAAATTCAAATTCCTTAAATATCTACTTCATCTTGATTTTTTTTTTAAAAAAATCACCTCTTAATTATTCCTCCCAAATGAACCTTATTCAATTATAAATTAATAGTTAGGCTAATAGCACATTTCACAATTTTACGTCTGACTTACTCTTCTAATTAATTGCATTAAATTCATTTCCTTTCGACTATTTTTCATGCTATCCATGGCTTTTTACTTCTTAAATCTATGCTATTCGTGCTATCAATGCAACAAAAAAAGATCGGCACATTATGATTAGAGTGATTAATATCTGAAAATTGCTAAGTAGAAATACATTCAAAGAATCCATAGTGTTGAATTGGTGTTGCAGGATGTTGGAGTAAGTGTTTATGTCTTTTGCATTCATATTGATTTATGATTAAGTATTACGCTAATAATCAACCTAGCATAGGATAATCAGATCTTTGCAATTATTTGGAAACCTTTTGTGAGACGTTTTGAATATAGTTGCATCCTTTTAAGATATATGAAATTTTAAAATTTGGGGTCTTCTAGTGCTTTGGATCATATCGGACAACCGATTATCCTTATAAGATTAGCTTCATGTTCTCTACTACTGTGAAGCTGTGCTTGAGACAGGTTTTATCCATCATTTTGGTTCAATTTTATTAATATTCTAGATATTGCAGATAGGGAGACACGAATGATAATTACTTAATTGTATGTATTAAATTTTTTTAATTTGTTCTTCAAAAACTCTATTTGATAATGTCCTATTTTAGTCCTTTTTATTTATTAAAAATCTTATTGTGTCTAGGAAAAAAAACCCACCATCAAATAAAAGTATGGCAATTACCAAGTTTAAATTACCTATTTTTATCTATCTTAATCTTAAATGGTCTATTTTTTTAATGAACATATGTGATTAATGGTATCTTTTTTTATGATAGATGTGATTGAAAGATTATCTGAATTGGACAGTTGGAAGGAGTCGATCAAGGATGGAAACAAAACAGAATAGAAATAAGCCTAGAAGATGCAAAGTTAATAAACACAAATTTCATCAATTAATATACTTGAAACCTTATTTTTTTACACTTTAATTTTTGGTATCTATGACCAAAATTACTTTGATACTATTCTTATCATTATAGGAAAAACAAGGTGAGTTGTTCTCTTTAGGGGCTTTTGGAGATGATATACTAAATTTGACATAGGAAGCACTACAAAAGCCAAGTATTATCATATTATGGTGGTTTAAGGTTAGGGAGTTTAATAGTACATTACCTCACATGAGTGTCTGAATGATATTGATTCATTATATATGCATTCTCTCTAAATGTTTTGATTCTTACATAGAAATAATGAGGCTTAGTAGCACAATGTATTGCTCACAAGTGTTTGTTGCTCTCCATTGTACACCTTCATTTCTAAAGGTCTTCAGTTTTAGTTTCTAGGTGAGTCTATCATACTATCAAACTTTGATTTGGTATGTTATGTATGTTTTATACTATTGCCATATGTTATAATTATGGTTTTGATAAGCAAGTTATACGAATATAATCTTATTTTATTTTTGTCTTGAGGCATCAGGTAATCACTTGGATGAAGATATAAAGCAACTAACTAGGCCAAAATTTCAGTCCATTGGTGAATCTTTACTCACAATGCCAAATAGGGTTAAGATTGAAGAACTATCAAATTGTAAACATGTAGGTGTTGTGTATATTGTAGATATATTATGAATATTATATGGATTTTGTATGATGTTTACAGTGTAATATGACATGCTAATATAATTGTAGGAGGACGGGGTTGTGACTCTTGGCACAGTTGTCGATATTAATACTAATAGAAAAGCAGTTTTACAATACATGCAAGAAATGTAATAAGGGAGTACTCCTTAATTGCGATGGGTTCTATTGCATAGAGTGCAATAGAATGGTCAAGACTGTTGTACTAAGGTATTTGTTAAATTGTGTATTAATGCAAAATACATTCGTTTATATTCTAAAATTTTACATGTATCTTTGTAGGTTCAAAATGACATTTACTATAGCTGATGATACTAGGTCTAACACATTCATTATGTTTGATCTTGTATCTTCCAATTGTAAACTGCATTGTTGCTTAACTAAGGGAGATTCCTAAGCTACGTATTCAATGCCATTTTTATGTTTAATAGAAATATGAATATTGCACACACATATTGAATATCCAATATGCAATAGCAAAAATGATACTTTGAATTAGTGACAATTTTATTTAATTAATATTGATGACTCTATTGAAATATTTTTTAATTTTATATTATAATTAAATTTTATAAAATCAAATATGATATTGAATCATAAAATGCATTATCATCAATGTAGGACTCTGAAGATGAAGTTGTGCTTTCAACTATTTTATGAGTTTATTAGAAAGGGTTCATGTTCAAGGTCTTCATTAGAGACCCTGCCAAACAAGGCTTCTTGGCTAGCCATGTAGTGACTTATTTTTGTGAAGATTCAAATATATCAAGAGCATATGAGGAAGGCATAGATGACCTTCCAAATAGTCCAACCAATGATAGTCATATGAAAACCACAACTGTAAGTATTTTTAAATTGTTTTCTAAATATAAATAAAATGCATGAAATATTGATTTTTTATACAAATTTTATCCTATCAGGAATGTGATACTTCGTATGTAGACTCAGAGGTTGGTAATCAAGTGGAAGCACTCCTTCAAAAAGTGTTAGCTCTAAAACATGCCCAAAATTAAGTGAAAAGATGCTAATGGTGATGATTTTTTCATAAATGTGAAGAAGATGCGTGACCTTTCAATTGATGCCTCAATAAAGGGAAAAGATATGCGTGACATGAGTGTTGATAATAATCGAGCGATGATGAACTTATTTCGTCGATGATGAAGCGTGTGAAGATAGAGGAATGATCAAATGTGTTTCATAATCATTAATTATGAGCATTGATCAAACTTTTTCTTAGTCGAACTAATTAGGATATTCTTTTCAATTTTTTTCACTTTCTTTGAGATCTTTGTATTTGTTTTTTTTTTTGGTTGTGTCCTTCTATTGGTATGATGACAATAATTTTTTATTTATAAATTTAATGGTTCTTTATTATTCTACACATGGGGCCTCTTTATTATTTTATATTTGTTTAAGAGCCTTTTACAAACAAATAGGGGAAATCCTTTTGGCAATAGAGTAAATAAAGGAATGACATTGAAATCAATGTTTAGTTATGTTTAGATATCTATCTAATTAATTGAGTTCAGATTAATATATGTCTTTGTAATTAAAAATTTATCAAAATAATTTGTATTTAAAACTTTCAATATACCTTGACTATTTCCGTGCATTTCAATCTCTATTAATATTTTTTTAAATTTTAGCTTGATATAATAAAGTATATGTAAATATATTTAAATTCAAGGCAAGTATTTATCTAAACATTTAGGTAAAATAACCTGAGTTTAGATATTAAGATATATACTCATTATTTTCAAAAATTTGGATTATATGATAAAGTATATATAAATCTCTTTGAATTCATAGCAAGCATCTATCCAAACATTTAGAAAAAATAACTTGAGTTTAGATATTAAGACATATACTCATGATTTTCAAAAATTTAGACTATATGATAAAGTATATATATCTATCCAGTTGAATTCAAATTAATATATACAAATTAATACCTAAGAAAAATGACTTTTAAATTTGAACTTCCTTTGAAAAATATTATAAATCAATATTTTTTTGATACATGACTTAGTTACGATTTCAATTCAGATTTAATATTGGTATTAAAACATATTTATTAATTATATATTATATTTTTTAATTATGTAGTGATTATGATAAATTTTATTTTTTAGAGTCTAAAATACTTTCTATAATTCATGTTGAAACGTGTAAAACGTAAGAGTGCTTTTATTGAAGAGAGGAAAAAATATTAAATACTGACTTGTCATGTCATGCTTCATTTCATAATATATAAGATGCATAAGAGCTTAGTTGATTAGGAACTCTATTATTATTATTCTTTTTGGTGAGATGGTTCTTAAAAACATAATTGGATGAACTGACCCAGATGTATATATGTTAGCCTCTATTATTGGAGGTATGGTACTTCAGATATTTTTTATTTTTAATTTTGTGAGATTGTCGGTTAAAGAAATCCAAGTTATACATTGATATTTGAATCAGTGGTGGTGCCAAGACCTGAAGTTAGAGAGTGCAAGTTTTATTTTTTGTCAAAGAAGGGTTATGCATATAATCGTGTGTAGTTATACATATTAATATTAAAACTATATGAAAAGTAATATGTTTGTAAAATATTTAATGGTTATGTGAAAGAAAAACATGTATGAAATTAAATAAATTACGCACTTTCATTTTTATGAAAAATTTTATAAATTAATATTGTAAAAAATTTGATTTATAAGCCTTATATTTATTATTACTTACTTAATTTTGAGAGAATCTCACGCATGAACGTAGTTTAAAATGAGTATGTAATAATCTTGCTATTAATGTTCTTTTATTAGGTTATTTATTTTCTATTCAAATTCAAATTATAAAAATTTAAAAACCATTGATCCTAAATCATGTTTAATTAATTAGAAATATATAATATCACACATCAGGCATTTAAAAATCACATCTAAAAAAAAAAAAACACACACACAACACACGCAAGAACAATATAGGTTTTCTATCTCTCAAAATATTTTTAATATATAAAATACAAAAATATAAAAGAAAAATATTATTTCTGTTATATATATTTTAAAAATATATTTTGTGAAATTTTTTTTAAAAATTATTTTTCACAACACTTTGACTAATATTAAATGCTAATTCCATCCAATTAACAAAAAGTAATCACTCAACTTAAAAACTCAACCAGCGTTAATATGACAAATAAGACAATAATTAATATAGCACTTTTATGTGAGAAAAAAAATCTAAACTAAAAATACTATATAAATACATATGTGTAAATAAAAAAGTAAGAAATGAACTATGTCTACAATTTTAAAAGAAATTAAAAGAACTATATCATTTAATTTCATTCAAGATTTAATGTGATATAAAACCATCTTAGCTCTTCGTCTAAAGTGCATAATTGATAATATTTAGTGTAACCATTGAAATTGCATGTTCTTTTTCTTGGTTGGTCAAAGCATGTTGATTTTATGCCCATGCAAGTTGTTCAAGAAGTTGCTTCATATCATCTCTAATTGTATTAAATCCATCTTTGGCAAGAACAAGTGTAGAATTTTTATAGCTTCTTTAAAATTACATGTGCCAAAAAAACATGAACTGTTTTATTAAGATCAACATTGAGTACACACATTGTGCACCACATGTCTTTTACTTGCTTGAAGGTTTAGAAGTCCTAGACTATATAACAATGAGTCTCGCCCTTTTACATAGCCTATGATTCCTCGCCTAAATAAACTTTTAGGATTACCAATAAGTTGGCACATATATATGAAATATCGTTGCGATGAAGTTTCAAACCAAGGGGTGGGTCTATGTTTTCAATGATGTGTTGTTACAGAAAAAAGTACTTGAACTACCCAAACATCTTAGCTCTCTACATGAATTCTTGAAAAATGTATGTGACACCAAATCATCAGATGCAATCTTGATCATTAAATCCATTAGAATATCTATGGGGAGTTGTACAAGAGAATCACCTTCAATTTCCCCCGTGCCTGGACCAATCTTGAGACAAGTTATATAAAATGCTTAATATAATAGTGTATATATATAGATATGGATATATGAAAGTATCGGTTACTTTATTATTACTTTATTCTATGCTAATTTGTGTTAATGATATATATATATATATATATCAAATTTTTTGTGAGGATAGATCTACTAATGGTAGTCTCATAATTATTAATGAAAAATATCAATTTTAAGGTAGCTGACAGAATTTTTAACAATAAATCCTTGAAGTTGATTTTGATTTATTTATCCTCACAAAATTATTATATCTTTTTGTAGGTGGAATACTCTACCATGACATTGTATATCCAATATCATTTTAATATTACCTAGCAAGATTATGATTGTAATATAATATCTAATATTAAGTGAATAAAATATAAATGACAATAAGGTTAACAAAGATAACAACCAAGATCTCATAATAATATTATATGGATATCTAATATTATGCAAAAGAATAAGAAAATAATTATAGTCAAAATCAAAAGCTAATAATAATAATAAAATTATAGTACCAGATGGTATGGAATACTATGTAATCCATATTTGTTGTTAAAGTATAATGCTTATATAAATATTGAAAGATACAATCAAGTTCAATCAATTAAATATCTTTTCAAATATGTGATCAAAGGACATGATGGGGTTATAGTTGCATTTTTTTATTGATTCATGCGACCTAACTACTGGGAGAATCCATGATAAGATTAAATTGTCATGATTATAGATATTTGTCTCTTTACGAATCTGTATGGATAATATTGCTTTTGATATCAATTATAAGAAACCATCTATTGAAAGGTTAACTTTCCACTTGCCTAAACAATGAAATGTCATATTTGATGACGATGAACCATTAGATTCAGCTATTAATCGCAATGCAGGAAAGACTATAATGCTAGAGGCATGGTTTGATGCTAATGATGATAAGAATAATAATGAAGCTATGGGCTTAACATATCCTAAATTCCCAACCAAATTTGTTTATAAGAAAGATTTATGTGAATGGCAAGTAAGGAAGCAGGTTTTTCAATTGAAAGATTGTACTATACCCCTTTAGGTACTGCTAACCATCGTCAAATGTTGTACCTTATATGAGAGTATACGCACCATTGATGGAGTCATCCACCTTACTTTTAAAGATGCCTGTTATGTATTAGGATTATTAGACGATGACAAAGAATATATTGATGGCATTAAAGAAGCAAGCCAATGGGCATCTGGACAATTTCTAAAAAGGCTATTCTACACTGCTCTTATCTGTAATTCTTTCTCTTGACTAGAGGTTGTTTGGGATAGTAAATGAGTCTTCTTATTAGATGATACTATGTACAAGTAAAGAAATATGACCGGACACCACAATATATAGTAATTATACTTGCATTCTTTAATTTGTTCTGCAATTTAATAATATCAATTATAGTTTATATAAATTATTGGACAACATTGCTAATGTAACAACATCATTTTCACAGGATTAGAATTAGATGATGTTGATTTACATAGCTTTACATTGATTGAAATTGAGAAAATACTTCAATCTAATAGGAAAAGTCTTACAGATTATGAGCCTATGATTTATCTGACATGTTAAGCTGGTTGCGTTGTCTATTGAATTGGTAAGGTTGCTGTGGACACTAACTCCTGAGTAAAAGATAATTTATGATAAAATCATTAGTGCTATTATATTTAACAAATGAGGAGTTTTTTTCCTTTATGGACATGGCAGTACTGGAAAGATGTATGTTTGGAAGACACTGTCTGCTTCATCAAGATCTAGAGGTAAAATTATTCTTAATGTAGCATCAAGCAAGATAGCTTCTTTATTGCTTCCAGGAGGATGAACAGCTCACTTGCAATTTTGTATTCCACTTTCAGTGATAGAAGACACTGTATGTAGCATAAAACAAGGAAGTAACTTACCTAAGTTATTAGTTCATACGTCATTGATTATAGGGGATGAGGCTCCAATGGCACACAAGTTTTGTTTTAAAGCTTTTAATAATGCTTAAAAGATATTCTAAAGTTTAGTAATCCATTGGCTGTTAATCTTCCATTCGGAGGAAAAGTTGTCATGTTTGGTGGAAACTTCAGGCAGATCCTTCTTGTTATTCCAGGTAGATCCAGAGAAGAGATTGTTTTTGCCACCATTAACTCTTCATACATATGGGATAATTGTTAACTTCATATACTAACAAGAAATATGAGACTAATGGCAACAAATAATATGGCATCTAACAATACTATTCAAGATCTTGTTAACTAGATTATCTCAATTAGTGATGGGACTGCTACTACAGTTAACGAAGGATCCATGGATATTAAGATCCCAGCTAATTTGTTGTTGTATGGTTCAGATAATCTAATAAAGTCTATTATTGATTCAACTTTCTCAAATTTCCTTAACAAAGTCAATAATTTTTCATATTTTAGAGATAGGGCTATCTTAGTCCTTACATTGGTTGTGGTTGAAGAAGTAAACAGGTACATGTTATCCATGATTCCTGGGGAGAAAGCTACATACTTGAGTTTTGATAGTGTTTTAAAAGACGATGGAGGCATGAATTCACTTGATGACTTGCACTCTATAGATTTTTTAAATTTAATTACAATGTCAAGACTCCCGAATCATGAAATAAGGCTAAAACTTGGTGCCTCAGTTATTTTGATGCGAAACATTAATAATTTTATTGGGTTGTGCAATGGTACACATCTCAAAGTTACAAGAACTAGAAAACATGTTATTGAGGCCCAAAAAATATCTAAGTCATGTGTCTATCTGATTCTAGATTTTTATTTACTATGAAAAGGAGGCAAATTCCTATTATGCTAGCTTTTGCAATGACCATTAATATAAGCCAAGGCCAGAGCCTGTGTAATGTCAGTTTGTACATGCCTCATCCTATTTTCATGCACAACCAGTTATATGTTGCTGTTTCTTATGTTCGAAGCAAGGAAAGTTTAAAAATATTAATTTTTGATGAGGATGGTCGATCCACAGACAAAACTTCTAATGTTATTCATAAAGAAGTTTTTGATAATTTGATCTAATTAATTATGAATTTTTATTAAGATACTTCTTATGGTTTCCATTCACACCGTATTCATTTAGTTTTTACATTTATTTAATTCTAATATGCATGTTTAACATTAAAAATGATAATTACATAGCCCCACTATCCTATACGGAGTATTAGAAATAGTATGCTACAGGTTATTCTTTTGAGAAAAATCTTCCTCCAAGATTGACACTTATTTATAAAAATTTTAGTTCATCCTCAATGATAAATATGTCACTTATTAAAAAAATTATTGTATATGCACGGGTACTTTATTAGTTTTAGTATATGTCAAACCTGAACTTCATTTTGTCTAACATCAGAACATTTTGTTTCATAACAAACATCAGCACATTTTTATTTAAATTGGTTTTTTAAATGTTGTTATCTCTATTACTTCTGTTATTTTTCTTAAATAAAAATCCGTTTTTAAATGTTGTTATCTCTATTACTTCTGTTATTTTTCTAAAATAAAAATCCGGAGCAACGCACGAAATTAAGTCTAATTATCCTCTGTGCCAAGTAATCAAGATATTAGAATCACCTTTAAACCCCTAACTATGCATTTTTTTTAAAATGTGCACATGTGGCCTCTTATTAAAGAAAATCATATTTAAGATATAATCAGATTTTGAATATAAGTATATTTTTTTAGTGAAAACCCAAACATTGATTTGTTGTATTGTATGCATATTTATCTGCGCCGTGTGTAGGGTTTTAACGAATACGTTTTCCAATTTTTTTCTATTGGTCTTCCAAAATTATTTATCGGACCTTAATAAAGAGTTGGGCTCCAAAACTTATCTTTACAATTTTACATTTTGGGCCTTGAGATAGATTACTATTGGGTTGCCCAAAAATATTTGCGTTAGGTCTAACAAGTTTTTGGCGAGCTACGATAATCACTGTCAATATACTAGTAAAAAACAAGGTAAAATTTATAAAAATATTATATCATACTATTTATAGATCATGAATAATATCATTAAAAATAATCATTGGTCTTAATAATCTTGACTCAATTTAATTTCTAAACTTTAATTCAATATAACCCAATACCTATAATTTAAGTAATTTAAAATATCAATTCATAAGTTTTGAAAAATAACTTTTGAATACGTTTAAGATTATATGATGGAATGGAATGATATATTCCTTTCATTTAAAAATATAAAGTATTTTTTAAGAAGTTAAATATTTAAAAATATAAAACATTTTTAATCTTTAGAGGTGTAATCATTATTTTTTTTAAAAAAAGTGCCTCTATTGATAGTAACATTATATTTATTATAGGGTGTTTAATAGGAGTAAATATGAAAAATATGGTTAGTTTAAAAGTAGGTAACTACTTTATTGGGGATGAGATTTAATTAAAAATACCTTATATTTTTAAATAGAGAGAGTAAAATATAATGGAGTGGAGTGGGATGAAGTAAAATGGAACAAAATATTCGACTGTTTGAAAGTTTTTTTTTTTTTTTTGAGGAATGAACAAGTTTAATTAATCAATACTTAAGAATCAATATAAAACTAGTATACTTGAATTAGTTGTAATTATATTTTTCCAGTTTTAGACTGAGAGAAATAGAAAGAATGAGATGAGGTGAGAAGGACGAGACAATTTATAATAATGATTTTTATATCAAATTATTCGATCATTGACATTCCAAATTAAGGGATTGGGAAAAAAATGGATTTGGGATGGTTAATAATGGCTTAAAATTCCATTCCAAGCCATTCTATCTTCTTTAAAAAATTTACTCAAAAATTATGACATATGAAATTTCATTTAAAAAAAATATTTAGGTAAATCAGGTGTATCACATCATTTTAAATTGTTCAATAAAATCATAAAATTTAGATGAAGTTAAATATAAATTAATTTTAATATTAATAATAGTAGAGAGAGAAAAGATATTTTTATAATAGAATGCACATTTAGATGTCATTAAAAACATGACATTTAGATGGCATTTTTGTCTTTGAATAATATACAAAATGTCACAAATATTCCTGAACTCAACTATAAGTTTACCTTGTTCTAACTTTAAAGATTTTCTTTTTCATTATTCTATTATTTTCTCATTGCTAGCTGGCTTCTACATTATTTTTTATTATAAAATATTAAAGATAAGGGATAAAAATGACTTTTTAAATAAAAGATAATGGGCAAAAATAACATTAACTTAATAGAAAATATTAAAAAATAGTGTAACCTACTGATAATTAACAGACATTAAATGTTAAATGTTTTTAATGTTAAAATGATGACGAATTGAATCTTTAAAATTTAGTAATCAATAATTAAATTTATAGACATTTGTGATCTATTATGCAAAGATTAAAAAAAAAAAAAGACCTTTAACTCTAATTAAAACTATAACCACTCTGCTGTAACTGGCCTAACTACAATAACGGTTAGAAGTCTGGCCCATTTCAAAAATGGACCGAGCTTACTTTCAGTTAGCCTTTTGTTTTATAATCTTTTTGTTCTTCTCCTGACACATCTGTGAAATTCTTTCTTTGTTTTTTTTTTTTTTTAAGCGTCACTTTTGTGAAGGTGGTACTACGCCTTTATTTGTTTTAACATTTCAGAAGTGGCAAAAGGGAAAACACAGATAGAGTAACGGGCAAAAGAATATTGAAAGAGAAAAAATGTAATATTTGTTAAATAGTTAATTATTTATTCATAATTATTACTTAATAGTGACTTCATATTTCATTATCTTTCATTGAATTATTATGGAATCAGAGAGATATTTTTCATTTTGAAATTCAGTTCCTTCATTTCCTTCTATTTAACATACCACAGAATTTTCTCCAAGGGATACTTGTATTTCGTTTCCATTTCTTTTTCAAAATTTTTTTATAGACTAATTTTTAAATTTTTCTTCAAAACAAAAGAAAAAAAATCTATTTAATTATGTGAACTTGAAAATAATTTTATAGTTGAAAAAATTAATCATGATTGAAAATATTTGACAATAGTTATATAATTGTTTTTTTATACCAACAGTGATGTAGTTGTTTTAACAATGAAAAAGAGAATGAAAACAATTCTAGGATATTTCTATTTTTAAAAATAAGAATAAGAAATCATAACAGCTTTGAAAATATTTAAATATAAAAATACTTATCCAGATAATTTTTTATTTTTTATTTTTAGGAATAAAAATGCTTAATAAAAATAATTTTTTAAAAACAGAAACAAACATGCTAATATTCTTTAATTATTCGGTAAATCTCCTGATTTCAAGAAACATTTCACGTCTTCAAGCAAAAAAGTCAAATTACGGCGACTGGAGCTCCCAGCGGCCTAACGCTTTTCGTGCACGGAATTACTAACCAATAAGGATGAAGCAACCTGTTGCTTCTTACTTCGGCCAAAAAACTATTTTTTTATAAAAAAAAATAAAATTAAGATGAAATAGATCTTGATAATTTATTAGAATCAGGACAGATCTCCCAAACTCTTTAATAATTTTTTTAGGAGGGATTATAAATCTTTCATCAACAAATACCTCACATCAATCAATGAAATTTGAACCTTTATTATTGTGTGATAAAGGTCGAGTCTTTGACCAATTGTGCCATGCTTTCATTAGCTAAGAAAGTAACTTATTGCTTGTTAGTTTGTTACTACTTACTATCCTAGCTGTAAATTTATTTTGACCTATAAGTAAGGATGTATGGCAGCAGCATCAATTTCTTGTCGCAAACTACACTCAGATCCTGCAATTGAAAGCTCAGGAACAGAACAAGATTCAAGATCCAATTCAAAGCAAAAAATTAAAATTCAAAAAGTAAGAAAGTGATATTTAAAATAATAAAAAAAGCAAAAGTTGAGAGTTCAAATATTATGAATAAAAAAATTGTGTTATATAGCAATTAAGGTTGTGCAAAAATTCTCTAATTTTATACAATCTAATCCAATCCAAACAAATTCAACTAAGTATAATCCTGCAAAAAAATTGAATTGAAGAGCTAAAAAGACTAACAAGACTAAACTTCACCTTCGAGTTAGATTAGATAAATGATTGAGCTTTCAGATCACTTGGTATGGTTCAGTCCTATAAAATTATTTTAATAATTATAATAATTTTCATTATAATTGTAATTATAATGTGAAGCCTAAGTGTTGAGTTCAATGCAGCGTTTTTTGGCTTCCTTTCCTAATGTTGTAGGCAATGTTTTCAATTTTGTCTCTCAATTTAAATTTATATATTACATTGTTACACTTACTAATCATTTCATATATATGTATATAATTTATTTTTGACAAAAGTATCATTATCAAGTGTAGGTGAAGATGGAGAAGATGATTGAATGAAGGTTGGTTGAATTTTGTTGTTAATTTATTGTTGTAATGTAGTTTAAACATGTTATTAAAGTTTCTTGAATGTTACTGTAAATTTTGAATCCTTTGAATTATAATCGACCTTTTGTTTTGATTGGAGATTGATATGAATTTATTATGATTAGCTTTTAATATTTTGTGATAAATTATATATAATTATAAATATTTTTGTTATCTCAATTGAATTTATTATGTTAAAATAAATTTTTGCCTCTCACATAAAAAGGGGGGGAAGCAAGGTAGGGTGCTGAACTATCAAGATCAATTTTCAAATTTTATGAACTAAATTTGATCCTATTTAATTTTGAGTATTTTAAATCAAACTATATTACAAATTACTTGACGTAGTTCTTTTTAAAAAACAAAATCAAATTTCACGTTAGGCTAAAATCTTATCTTATTGTCCTTCGAGCAGCCCCAATGGCTGCTAACAAATTAACTTTCGAATATTCAAGTACAAAGTTTAATACAAGCCATATTGTTTGTATCGAAATTTAATATTCACAGCCACATCAATGCACCTTTTCTTTCTTTCTTTTTAACCTACTTTTTCCTTTTTAGTGGTTGCTTAATTGCCTGTATCGAAGTTGATTTTACAAGGCCCTTTTTTATTTTTTTTCCTTTGAATTTTCTCTTTTTTTTTTCTTTTCCACAATCTTCCTTCATAACTAAGGTAGCTCTCAAATTGCTAAACCATAAAATAAAAAGGAATATTTCCACACACAAAAAAACTGCTTTTCCCCTTGTTTTTTCAGGCATAAATAAACCGGTTTTTCTCAAGCATAACATACTAATAATAACAACGCAACAACTTCAACAAATTAAATTAACATTTTTTATTTTTAAAAAAAAAAACTTCGGCAGTTGTAAGGAAAGGTGAGGAAAAATTTTGTTGAAAAAGATGTTTGCTTTGTCATAAAAAGAAGGAGAGAAGGATGTTTGAAGGGGAAAACTGTTGTTTTTTTTTAGTGAAAATAGTATTAAAATCATAAAAGATTATAATCTAAGCAACATTTTTAAATAGCCTCATTTCATCATTCACCACCTTTGTGCAAAAAGGTGAAGATTGATCAAAGGTAATTATTGAGTTACACCCTTGATGAATTGGGCCAAGTGAGTGGGAGCCCACAAGTGGGATTAAATAATTATTTATATTAATGATTATTTTTATTATCTTATAGGGTGGTTATCGAAGCATTTTGGAGGGAGTAGTTATTTGTTTTAAATAAATAAAATGACTACCCATTATCTATGAGTAGATATTGGGTAATTTGATATAACATAGGTTCAGTTCCCCGGCCCCAACTCTCCAGAAAACTAATGAAAAAAAATAAGTGTTCTCCCATCTGCTTCTCTATCGAGAAAGTTTCTATGTATCTATTGTGTATCAGACATCCATATTTATAAATTGTAATTGGGTTATCGTGAGGCAAAGACAAGGTTGAGCATTGCCATCAAAGGTACCATCATTAGAGTTGGCAAAGGTATGTTTTTGCACTCAATTTTTCTTATAGTAACAAAATAAATAAAGTCGTGAAAGACATGAGTAACTAATAGATTGGTATAAGTATTGGCCTTTATATATATAAAATTTAAACTAACATTTCAGTTTTTATATATTAAGGATCTAGCTTGGTTGATGATATCTCTGAAAGGATGTTGGATAATATTATGCTGAATTATTAAATTTATTGCTTCAACACAACATGTTAAAACTTGGATACTATAGAGATTCTTTTCTCAACATGGCTAGAGGCCATAAATTACAGAGGAATAGTTACTGGTGTTAGCATTAAAACCACATATCGAAGAAGCATTAATGTGTCTAACTATGCCATCACACTCACTAACCCTGTCTTTGAAGGAGCCATCAACATCAAGTCTCACATTATCAAAAGTATTCCTTTAATTTTATTTATAAATCATTTTCAACATGTTTCACCAGTGTTAAGAAATTAATAAATTTTTAATTTTATCCCTATTAAATATACGCACTTCAATAACATATTTTCTCTCTTCAATATTCAATGGAATGTGAAAGAGAAAAATTATAATAAAAATTTAATAACTTGACTCATAAATAAGATAATTTTTTTCTTTCTCTCTACTTTATAAATAGATTCAGAGGGAGTAGGTCTTACCTAATGGTCAAACTTTGTTTGGTTAGTCTTTCCATTGAGTAGGACCATGTTAAGACATTGAAATCCGTGGTAATCTTCGGAAGCATAGCAAATCCCAACCTTCTTGCCTTAGACTCTTCGTCAGAAAGAACTTGCTTACAGCTTGAGCATCAAATTTCCCGACAAACATATGCAAAAAGAACAGTTACGCAAAGAACTCGTTTGGTGAAATGTTTTTCAGCCTCATTTCTCAAGTTACATTTTAGCCAATCTTCTATATTAAGACTTTTAAATCTTGCCCGAGCCTCTTGTTTGATTAGCTTAGCCCATCTCTCTACAGCATGTGCACAGTCTCTGAGCTGGTGAAGTGCATTTTAAACATCTAAAATGCCCCACTTCTAAAAACTAGTTGTTTTTCATAAAACACATTAAAATAATTATTTTTAAATTACTTGTGATATTAAAATAAATTATTATTAATAATCACTGCTAAAGAATTATTATTGCAATTATCATTGTCAATATTATTAATATTTTTCAATAATAATCCCTCCATCCCAAATTATAATACAACTTTGAAGAAATTTTGTTATCTTAAAATGTAAGATAATTTAAAAAAAAAAAAAGATTTTATCTATAATGAAATTTCTTCAAAGTTACTTAAAGGCAATTATATTTTAGGACAACAAAATTCACTAATTACTTAAATGCATCCATATATTAGGACATGAAAATTCACTAATTGCTTAAACGCATCCATATATGTTTTGATTGTATAACGATTATAGTTGTCAAACTCTCGAATTGACTCTACCAGTTTAACATTTTTATGTCTCCAACTTATAAAATTGTATTAACTCACTTATAAACTTAGACTAGATACAAACTTGGTTAAACTCGCGAGTTTACCTTCGAATTTATTATTTTTACGTTTCTAACTTTTAAAATCATGTCAACTAACTCATAAACTTAAACTAGATATAAATTTATTAAGTTTGTAATTTTTTTTTTTTGAGTTGAGTGAGTTAAATATATACTATAAAAAATTCAATTCATAAAAGCTATAAGACCTAATTCAAAAAAAAAAAGCTTGAAATGCAAAAACTAATATTAATAAAAGAGAAAAAATATCAAAAATAAGTTCTCTTATTTTAAAATTTTTATATCTTGTATATGATAATTTATGAATGTAGATAGGTTTAATTTCAATTATTTATATTTTTAATATATTTAAATTAAATTATAATCATACTTTAATGGTTATTTAATTTGTTAATAGAGTATGAGTATAAGATATGAATATATATTCCTATCATGAGTTTACTTAAATTCATGAGTTTAATAACTTTGATAACAATTAAGGGGCATTTGATTTTATTTTTTTTAGCAATTTGCATTCGTTTTTTTTATTTGAGAATTACATATCAGTCTTATATAAGAAAACTAATCACTTATAAGTTTAAAAGTTTCACTTGTAAATGAATTGAAAAATAATCAATTTTTTTTTATTCAGGAGTTAATTGTAATTTTTCTGTTTTTCTTTTGTTGCTGGGAGAATTTATTGATTGTTTCATTGTTGGGAGAATAATAGAAAGCTTTTGAAGGGATCAATTCATTCAATTTAAGTCTCAAGTATTAAATTTTAAGAATTTAAAATTTCGATTCTTAATTTTATAATTTTATTATGATGAATTTGCAAGTTGTGTTTTAAATTTTAATAGAAAAAATAAATTTATTTATTCTTTACTCATTTTAAAATTTGAAAATTAAGTTTAAATTCATTACAATAAAATTACAAAATTAAGAGCCAAACTTATAAATATTTAAAGTTTAACACTTGAAATTTAAGTTTAATTAATTGATTTTGATATTTCTCTACCATTCTCTCTTCATTGTTTTGTTTGATTCGTGCTCAATAGCCTATAAGCTACATATGCATAGGTAGGACTATGCAAAAGTCATTTGGCTTGGTTTGACCCAGTCCAACCCAAAATGGTATTGTCTTGTCTGGTTCTTAAAAACATTGGTACTGAAAGACTAGAAAAACTGAAAAGATTAGATTATTTCTTCAGGTTGGATTGGATAGGAGATTGAACATTTGAATCACTTGGTCCAGTTTAATCCAATTCTATTAATTTATTTAATATAATTATAATTAAATTATTTTGACAAATTCTTCAAATATAATTGACGTTAAGGAGATGCTTGCATGAAGACTTGTTGAGTTTGTTTATAAATTATTGTTGTAATATAGTATTGTTAAAGTTAAAGTTATAAATTTAAATCATTTGGATTGCAACTGAAATATTTCTTTCTTATTGTTGAAAATTATTTTGAATTTATTATGATTATAAATAATTTTATTATCTTAATTGAGTTTATTAGGTTGAAATTAATTATTGCCTCTTATAAAAAAAAGAAAAAAATAGTTAAGTGATTACCAAACTAACAGGATCAATCTCTCAATTTTATGAATCAAGTCCGATCTTGTTAAATTTTAGGTTATTACTAAATAAAACCGAACTACAGATTATTTAACCCAATTTTTTTTTATAAAAGATATCAAAATTTGAGTTAGATCTAAATTCAGTGCCATCCAATTTTTGTGACAAGCGTCAACATGCACACGGGGAAGGACGCTAGCGTGTGATGGGGGAAAGGGTATTACGACATGTTTGGTTTTTATCTTAAAAAAATAGTTTTTATGTTTTTAAAAAAATAAAAAGATTAAAAAATTATTTAATGAGTGTTTTGAATCTAATTATTTTTAAAATTGTTCTCATTTTTTATTTTTATAAACACAAAATAGAAATATCTCAAAACCATTTTTATTTTATTTTTTATTTTCAAAATACATGATATTTACTTATTGAAAATTACAGTTATCTTAATAAATAATTATTATAAGCCATTACCTTTAAATGCTGGTGACCATTACTTTCAATTGATTTTTTAATTCTAAAAATATTTTTAAACTAACACAACCAAACATATTTCCTTTTTGTTTTGTTTTGTTTTATTTAAAAAAATTAAAACTTATATTGCAAAATAATTTTAAAAAATAAAAATAAGAATATAAATTAAACAGACCCTAAGTCTCCCATTTCATTGAAAGTCTTTGGGGTTATTACTGTTTTGAACACCTGACAATATAGGTTTATTTAAACCAACTTGAATATATAAATTATTAAAGTTTTTTTAGATAATATAATTTTTGCTTCCTAAACTTTTTTCAATTATAAATTTAATCTCAAAACTTTGACTCAATATAATTTAATTAATAAATTAATTATAAGGATTGAATTATATTGAGTCAATGAGTTATGATTAGGTTATTTTGAATTAAGAAAGTTTAAGATTGAGTTGGAATATAAAAAAATTTAACTGAAATATTACGAATCAAAGTTAAAGTACATAATCAATGATGGATGAAAAGTTCAAGAATTAAAAATTAGATTTGTGTTAACTGTGCGACGTGAATAAAAATTAAAAAGGATGTGATATGATGAGTGGCGTAATTAATGTTGTCCTTGTACAAGAGACAATGGGGTAGTGAATCATTAATGGATCATAAAAGGGCAACTAAAGATTTGATTACCCTTGTCACGGTGTCTTAGTTTGACAATGCCTATAAATTGTCAAATCCTTCATGAATGATTCATTTTCAGAACATCAAATATTTTAGCTAGTATTTGAATGGGTGGATTTATATTTAAATTTTAGATTTAAAATTGAACACTTCAAATTTTACATAAAGCCATCTACTTAAAATTCTTTATTTGATATGTTTAAAAATTTTTAAACGAAAAAGAAAAATGAGCTGAAATTCAAAATGAAAATAAAAAATAAAAATGATGAATTTATCACTATATTTTAATTGATGAGAAATGAGAACAAGAGATAAGAGAAGGAAGGAAAGTTCTAGACGCATCAATAATAAAAATATAAAGAGAACAAAAAGGATTGAAATGATTGCAATTTTAAATAATTAGAGTGTTGATGAAATTTGAAATTACAAAAAAAAAACTTAAATTTAAATTAAATTTAAATTTATAAATTTTTATATATCTAAATGAGGAATTTAATTTAAATCCACATCAAAAACCTCTTTCAAAAATATCATTCTCTCTCTCTTGGAGAGAGAAGCGATTAGGCTTCACTAAAATGAAAAAGACAATCAGGCCAAAGGAAGATTCCAATGTTCAAATCTAAGAAAAAGGAGAGGTGGATATTCGCATCAAGAAAAGCAAGGCTTTGGCATTCGAATATGCTTCCCTCTATTATTGAACCCAACAATTTAATCGTTTTTTTATTATCTTCATTTTTCATCCCAATTATCAATTCATCACAAGAGCACTACTGATTTTGAACTATAATAATTATTTCCCAAGAAAGAATTGTTTACATCAATGGATACGTAACAGAGAGCAGTTATATTTTAGTCCTCATTGTGAACGATTTCAGCCTGCTTGCTCATATTCATTTAATTCAAGTTTAATCAAAATTAAGGAATCATCACTGTCAAAATCAAAATCCAGAGCTTTTCCCCATAAAATATAAAACCTACCTATAATAAGAAATTTTAAAAATATCTAATTGTGTTTTTGTAAAAATTAAAGATATATATTTAAATATTCATGAACGTTATTCTGAAAAATGAAGAGATATTTGAATATGCATCATCGATATCACGAAAAATGTTCTCCCATCATGTACAATACTAGAGCTGTACAAATACTGGGTTGGATCGATTTAGTGCTCAACCTGTAGTTTGGTTTGAAATAGCATTGGGCTAGATTTTCTAGTCTGAAGACTAGTCTTATTTAAATAGGCTTGTCACCAAAATTAGATTGGATTTAGTCTATCGAGTTGCCACACTAGTCCACCAGACACCCCCTCAAACCAAACCTAAAAAGAGAGAGAGGAAATAAGCCAAAACAAGAAATCATGCCATTGAAACAAATCTAATGGATGAAGGGAGGTGGAGGAAAAGAAGCATATCCTGAACATCATAAAAGAAGATCACGTATCTAAATGGAAACCACAAAGCATTTCCTTTTTCTAAACACCCATCATTGGAGAAAGCCAAGAGCATCTAGATCTACAACTTAAAAACAAACATAGTGTCGTCGAGAGCAACAGTTAAGCCAAGTGAAGAGTACGCTTAGAGAAAATGGAAGATCAAGAGCTAGTAGCAAGGTTGACATCGACCAAGTTAAAAGGCGGAGCTAGAAGAAAGGGACAAAGCTAGAAGAAACCATGAACGGCACCAAGAAAGCAAAGTAGAGGCAAAGTGAGGAGCCATAATGACTATCAATCTAAACTTTAAAGATGGCCATGCCTTTGAGTTGCTGTCATTGGAGAAGGAGAGAGAACAAATGGCGTAGTGGTGAGATAAACGAGGAGAGACAGAGAGTGCGATAAGTGATTAGGGCAAGCAAAATAAAAATAATCGAGAGAATGAGAGTGATATACTGAGCCCTAGATATTATATTTTTATTTTTAAATAATATAATTATTTATTATTTCATATTAGAAAAATAATAACATAGATTTGGCCAGACTAATTGGTCCCAAATATTACTCTCTACCCCGGTCTGACTCAAAAGTGTAGCTTGACTTAATCAAACCAATCTTTCTTTTGGGTTGAATTTTCTTAAACCAAGTCATGCTAGGTTAGATCAAACCGACATGGTCTTTTTTTTTTTTTTTTATAGCACAGCCCTATATGATACTTTCTGACATATGCAGATTTCTTTCATATATGCAAAGAAGTTATTGTTAGATGTAAAATACTATCATGATGTTGCATATTTCATCAGGTGCAATAAATTTTCCATGAAATGCAAGTTTCATCCGTCATATGCAAATATCTTCCGTTGGTGCATATTTTCTTCATCCATATGCAATGTCTAATATGCAATATTAACCCCTCAAGTGCAAAACTCCGTCACAAGGTGGCATATATCCTAAGGTGCAATCCACTTTTCATGATATACAAATTAGCAAATACCTTGCGTCATATGCAAATATCTTCCCTTGGTGCATATTTTCTTCCATAAAGAAATCTAACGTTCCTAAATATTGACACTGAAAAACCTTGGTCATTTTATTTTATTTTATTAAGGGCATTTAAGTTATTATTTACTATTCTCAAATATTGACACCAAAGGACTTTGGTCCTTCCATAGATTCTAGATACCTTACAGCAGTAAATTTGAAGGTGAGAGATTTTTGAGCAATTCTCCCTTAAAGTTATTTCTTAAAGTTTAGGAATTAATTTTAAACTTAGCAAATGTTCTTGACATTAATAATTGTAATGACACAAAGCAAATAATATAAGGTAATCTATTTTTTTAATAATATATTAGATCGTAGACTCATAGTTATGATTAATACAACTCAATAATTGAGTTTAAGTCATTGTGACTAATGTATTTATATTATTTTAGTTTTAAACTTGACAAGTTATAAGATTTAATATTTTAATGAATGTTGTTATCTATGTCTCTTTTTCATGTTGTCTGCTTTACTGGGATGTTCTAATCTCGTCCTGATTCCTAACGGGATAGGATAACTTTTGAGACGGGATGAGACATGAAACAAAAATTTAATCCTAGTTATTTTTCTGGACCGGGACATAGAACACCCCTAGTTGGTACAACTGTACAAATGTCTTTATATTGAAGATAATCCTATTCGATGTCAAATATGAGCAGATTTAAATTTGATAAGTGATTTAAGCATACTTACTCAACAAGTGTCTCGCATGGCACAATTATAACCGTTTGATTTAATGGAACAGTTGAGAGATTTTTTGACATGGTACTCAAAAAGTATCAAATCTTAAATTTTTGGAATGAATAACATACATATGAAGTGTTTTAATTGTGGGGATTCTTTTCAATTTTTTGAGAAAATATATCTTAATAATTTTTAAGTCTTGGTTAATCCAACGACTGTAATTAAGATACTTATTAAGTAAGTATTTTTAAATCACTCACTAAATCCAAATCATATACGAGCACCCCTCTCAATCTTACTTTAGTTTATCAAGTTATGAAAGATTAGCTGTTTAGCTGCTTTTATTAGACCCAATTATTATTGATAAATATTCAATTTCTTTTTCTTTCTACAGTTTGCAAATTCAACCAAAATGATTGAAATCGTATGCTATTTAAATAAGAAATTCAATAAGTTGTCTTTCAAGTAGGTGGAGAAATTATTATTGTTTATAGAAAGAAATTTATTTTTTTTATAAGATGAGAATAATTATTTTGATAAGAAATGATTTAAATGTGAATCTAAAGCATTTATCGCCCTTTAAATTTGAATCTCAAACATTTAATGGCATTTAAATTTGAATGTTACAACATTTAATGGCTTACGGTAAAATCAACGCAAACATTTATAAGTAGAAGTAATGGCTTAACTGTGGCGCAATGTTTTAAAGGACGGATCTGACTATGAATCAGAAATATCAGCAAGTCATAACTTTTGTAGTTTAACTAATTGTTGGACTCAAAACATAATAATTAAATAAAAAATATTTATACATACATACATACATACATACATACATACATACATACATATATATATATATATATAAAGAGCAAAAAATAAGCAGCCGTTCTGGGTATTAGATTTTTCTCTTGTCTTCAAGAATGACTTGGGTCAAAACAGGTTAACATTAGTCAACTATCAAAACAAATCAAATGGTTAAATCATACTTCTTCCGTTCAAAAATATAAAATATTTTTAATCAAATTTTATTTCTCAATAAAATAGTTACTTACTTTTAAACTAATTCTATCTTTTTATATTTATCCTTATTAAATATCCTACAATGAATATAAAGTCATTATTAAGAAGGGTACTTTTAAAAAAATAATAATTATTGAAAGATTAAAAATATCTTATATTTTTAAATATTTAATTTTTAAAAAATATTTTATATTTTTAAATAAAAGGAAGTATAATTTTTTTCTCCAAACTATAGTTTGACCGATCCAACCAACCGAGCTGGTCTCGACATGACAACAATGCTGTGGACATAAACATATAAGCCGAAGAGACTTGGCCACTTGGGCCTGTATGATCATACTCTTTTTGGCAGAGTTTTTGAAAATTGTTTTTTAAGAATAATAAAAAATTGTTTAATATGTGTTTTCCTTTACTTATTTCGAAAACTTTTCTTTTCAATTTGAGAACATAAACCAACAACCGGTGTGAGTGCTCCCAAATTCCATTTACTACTACCTCTAAAAATTATTTTTTAAAAAATATAAGAAGACTAGAATATACTTAAATAATAAGAGTTCCAATTACTCAAGTTAATGGTTTTTTTGTCAAAAATCATATGCTAGGTTTTACTCCTTCTAATTCTATTTATAAATTACTTTTAATATATTTCTTCAAAAATAAAGAGAACCTTAAACCTTATTAACTTTATTTTAAAATTTAACAAATTTTTATCATTATTCTTAATAAATATTCTTAAATCGCATTGTTGGTATTTTTAGTCAAAACATTTAATAAGGATAAAAATATAAAGAGTAGTGTTGAAAATTAACAAGTGCCTTATAAATATGATTAAATTTTTTCTTCTCTGTCTGCCTATATATAGGACAAGAGGAGTAATTACTTTAGGAAAAATTATTATGACAAATAATTAAAAGTATTGGGTGCTCCTTAAATAATTTTTCCAGATAAAAATACACCTTAAGTATTTTTTAAATGCATGCTTTAAATTTTGATTCCTTGAAATTCAGTCATAAGTTTATTTTGGAATGAAAAGAAGCTGTTCATCTTTGATCTATTATAATTCAAAATATGTTAATATTTTTTTTATTAAAAATAATTTAAAATATATTTGAAAGTTGAAATTAGAAAAAAATTATATATAGGTCCTGTGCAACAAATTTATTTACAAATAACCTCCACTAAATTTAAAAATCATAGGTAGGTCTTTTGGAACATGAGTGTAATTTAAAATTTAGGTGAAAAAATAATAATGTCCTTGTTAAAAATATATTACATCAATCAAATTATCTATAACTCCTTTATTAGTAATTTACAATTATCACTTCAATTTTTTTACAGCTGTAACTTCACATATCTAATAATTAAACTGATAATGCATTACAAGTTTAATATTAATTACATACAACTATTTTATAGTAATTTAAAACCATTACTTCCATATTCTACGGCCATAACTTTATATGTTTAATAGTTAAATTGATCATGTGTTACTAATAAAGTTAATATTAATTGTTTACAACTACTTTAGCAATAATTTACAATTATCATCTTAACATTTTATGACTATAATTTTACATGTTTAATTATTAAACCGAACATGTATTACTAACACAGTTAGCACTAATTAATTACAATCACCTTGTCAGTAATTTACAATTATTACTTCAATATTTTACATCACATGTCTAATGGTTAAATTAATTATGCATTATAAATAAAGTTTAATATTGATTATTTATAACAGTTTATCAATAATTTACAACTATCACTTCAACTTTTTACAATATTAAATTCATATATTCAATCGTTAAACTGATTATATATTAACAAGAAATAAGTCTTTACCGATGAAATTACAATTGTAAAAAATTAAAGTGATAGTTATAAATTTTATTGATGAATTAGTTGTAAACTATTTAAATGATGTAATGTATTTTAATAATAAAATTATTGTCTTTGTATCCTAATTTTAAATTACACTTAAATTTTAAAAGATTTGATTATGATTTTTAAATTTTTGTGAGACTTATTTATAAATAAATTTATTTTGTAAATAAGTTTGTTTCACATAACTTATGCATAATTTTCCCTTAAAACTATCACAAAGATGTTAATTGTTTTTAAAAAATAAAGAAATAACATCAATTGTCTTTCTTTATTTTGGAAGAATGAAATTTAGGTATCAAAACTTTTGATTAATGACAGTTATCTCTTCAGCAAATTTTTTTAAAAAATGAGTTAAAAATATTAATCTAAAATTCTAAATAATTATGTATTCAAAATTTTTAATTATGAATAAATATTTAAACATCATATGTAAATTTTAAATTATAAAAAAATTTATTTATAATTATTTAAGTCAATATTTATAACTTAATTTTATAAAACTTTTATTTAGATTTAACTGTTATTAATTCTTCAGTTTAGAATCTAACCGTCAATTCTCCCTTTTATTGTGTTTTCGGACGGACAGAATCTGAATTCTGAAGGGCGATCTTGACAACTCCCAGATATATGATAATATAATATAATTACTTTTTCATATTCGATTGTAGTACACTACTTTATACATGTTTATCCAAATCTTGAAAACTGGCCTCAGAATGGTTGTTTCGAAAAAGACTGAACGGTATTTGTACCCCGTGTGATTTCTTTCTTGAGGCTTGAGGATGAAGAAACTTAAAAAAAAAAAAAAAAAAAACAGAGGAAGGTGATTCAGCAATGTCTTCTTGATTTTCTAGATAATTTATTTATTTCATTTATCTTTTACATTTTGCCTTATTTTCTATAGAATAGAATATCTAGATGGTTCTAAATTATATTTGTTACTATCTTTTAAGATTATACTTCTTTCATTAAAAAATATAAGTTATTTTTTATGGAATCTCACTTTTAATTAATTAATTAATTAATTAATTATCTTTCAACTAACACCATCTTTTCATAGTTATTTTTATTTAATAGGGTGTTTAGTTTAAAAAGAAATATAAACTAATTTATTTATTAGGAATATTTTTGGAAAATACACATTAATTACACATTGAAACATTTAAACATAAAATCTCTTGAAAAGTATTTTGAATTTTTGAACTGGGGAAAGTATAGAATTTTAGGTGATTTAGATTATTATATTATCTTTTGAGATTATGTTATGTTTTGAATTATTATTATTTTAATATTTTTAGGACTCTATAAATAACTTAAAAGAAGATGAGTATAAGTAAAAGGATTATTATTTTTTTTTCAAAAAGACAGAAGCTTTCTTAATTATATGATTATTTTTTACTAGACTCTTTCCACTTTAAAAGGGATCATTGCACTAAAAAATTAGATTATAATTACTCCAAATAATCTTTAGCAGGACCTACTAAACTGCTTAACTAAAAATCTCCAATTTCATAAATTAGCAATTTTTCATTTAAGTAGATGGTGAGTTCATCCATTACACACAGCTATGGTGTAGCATATCTAAACCTTGTCATGTGTAGCACTTGTGTGGAGAAAAATTGATGCACGAGATATGTGAGTCTTGCTTATTGAGTAGGGCCTACTTATTTCAATCTATTTGTCACTCCCCATAATATTAAAATTCAGGTCAACCTGATTGGTTGAACTAATAAACTATTAATAAAACATTTTATTTATAATCAGTTTGATCATGTTTTGACTTTGACTTTAACTAGTAATCTCCAAACTTATGTCTTAATCAATTGAATGACCATTTTAGTTTTCTTTGCCCAGCGCCCTATCTAATAAGTGTTCTTATGTGCATAAAAAATTCAAGGGACAATGACAATTAGGAACCCCTAAGGCCATTAGTTACAATTAAAAATTCTAAATTAATTGAAATCTCAATAGTAAATCATAATCTTTACTTGAAATAAAAAACATACATGAGTTTACAAAATTTCTCCCCGCTTAGAAAATAAAATAATGACACTGCTAAAATTACTATTATAGGATAAAAATATTGTTGATCTTAGTTGGAAAACTAAGAAATAATAGTTGGGAATGGATTGTTTCCTAATATGAAATTAAAATTTACTTTGAAATTTTTTAAGGACATTTGTGAATATACAATAGTCACTTAAAAATTTACTAAAATCACTCTTAAATATGAATCCAATCACTTGTAAATTTTCATGCTTGTTAATACATGGGTAGACTTGTTGGAAAATAAAAAAAAAATGACACATTGAAATTTCTATCATCTTATAGGAATATTGTTAATCTTAGAAGGAAAATGAAAAAATAATAGTTGGGAATAGATTGTTTTTCAATATAAAACTAAAACTCGCTTTCGATATTTTTTAAGGACACCTGTAAATAAACAATAGTCACTTAAAAATTTAAAAATTTTTAAAAATTAAAGTTGCAACTGATATTTTTCAAACTTATCCCTGGTTTCAATTTTATCATTCACGCTTATTAAAATTGCAAATATAATATTTCAACAAAAAATTACAAACATCAAATGAGATCCCATCAATATTGTGTTTGTGTAAGAATGTGATTTTTTTTTTTTTACTTTTCCATTCATATTCATCATACGTTTACTTTTTATATTTACTTTTTTTTTTGCCAAAGTACTTTTTATATTTACCTAAGCATACTATGTAGAGGAAATGACAGAAAAAATCTCTTTAAAATATGAAAATGATAATAAAATCTCGCGAAATGTCATAATTCTTCTCAAATTCTTAAAGGCTTTTTTGACATGAATAATTTTTAGTGACATGACTAAAAATACCATAGTTTAAAGTAAAAAAGTAATATTAATGACTATTTTAATTTAATAGTCATTGTTTAAATTAAAATAGTCATGAACATTTACAACACTTGAACTTTAGTAAATCAAAAATTTGTACATAAAAAATTATAATTACTTATTTCATTCTAATCATTGCTAGAAAAAAGTAATCATTACCTAAATTAAAATAGTTATTAATATTTATTTTTTTAATTGAAATATTTTAATCATTTCACCAAAAATTATTAATGTTAGAAAAGTCTTTAAAAACTTGAGAGAAATTATGACATTTTATAAAATCTCATTGTCATTTGCATATTTTAAGAGAATTTTTTTTATTTTTTTATAATGTATTTGCAATCAACTGTAAGGTATTTAGATTAAAATTTTAATTTTTTACCAACTTATGTTCACGGATCGGGGCTTGCTCCCCCATGTTACAATTTTTTAGATAAATTTTCTTCATGTTTTCCAGAAAAAAAAAAAAATTAATGTTGGCCTCCCCACTTCCATAAACTTTCATTCTGGCCCTTCCATGAGTTAAGTTCTGGATCAGTCACTAGCATGAGTGATAGGGACCTTTTTTTCCCCTTCAAATAATCATCTGACTTGATCATATTTAAGCATTTTTAGATTCAATTAAAGGTAACTCACCTCAAAAAAATATTTTTTAATATTCATGTAAAGTCAAATTTTAAGCCACGTTCTGTCACTCCCCTGTAATTCTTCATTCTCCCCGGACCCACTCATCAATTGGCACATAAGCAAAATATTTAATTATCATTTTGGCTGTATGTAACACATACAGTTGACCCACCTGGTAAATACATAATTTGACTATTTAAATGAGTTATTTATCCTATGGCTTCTTCGTTAAAAGGATTCAAATGTCATTTTCTTGCTTCAGATAAAAAAAAAAATCACCTTTTTCTTCCATAAAATCTTTATAACTCAATTGATAAAGATTTAGTTAGTTTAATGTGTAATTTCGAATTTGAGTCTTAATTTGAACTAGTCAAAGTCTAGTTATTGTTAGATATTTTAATTTTTTAATGATTTTCAAAAGGACCTAGCATTTTGATTATAAATATTAATTACTATTTTAGTTTATTTATTTTATATTAAATCCCTTTATTATTAGAAACTGTTTTCACTTACATTAATGTGTCATTATTGGTGTTTATTGTCCAATATTTATGAGATTTTTATCTATAAAAAGCAGGGGTTATCTCAAGTTCTAGTGCACTGTTTTGAGCCTTTGGACACTCTCATCTTCTTTTCCCTTGTGCTTCTCCAAGTTATTCAAAAAAATTTGCTATTCTATTACCCTGTTAATTTTACATAAGGGTTCTACTTAATTTTAGAGAGTTTCAATAATTGTACCAGAATTACTCTTAAAAACTGTACCTTTGGGCACAACTCAAAACAATTTTTTTAGCAAATATGCCAACAGTCATGACTTTAGATATCAATAGCAAAAAAAAAAAAAACCAAAAAGAAAGGAAAGAAAGAAAGAAAAACTTTAACTATAAAAAGTATAGAGTTCATGTATTCACAAAGGGCGAGACTTACATATTTAACCTTATATACTTGATATGTTTTTATTCAAGTAAATCAAAACAAGTGAATTTTGATATGTTAATAATATTAATAATAAGAATTTATTATAAAATAAATAATCTATAAATAATACACATATCTTGATTTAATTAAAAAAAATATTTTAAGTATAAAAATTTTTTTCCTTTTACAAAATATGAATTAATTTGGGTTATAACCTCACCTACTCTAATTTCCATTTTGAGTGATGATTATCTTTTTCATGATTTGTATTCACACATTTTCATAAAAATTTTTACATATTTTTACTTCAGACAAAATTTATGTACTTAACCTTATTTATTTAATATACTTGTATCCAACTAAATCATGATATGTGTATCTTAATACATTAGTTTAATCAATAACAATATTTTATTATAGAATAAATAATTTATAAAAAATTTATATATCTTGATTTAATTGAATACAAGTACCTTAAATATATAAGGTTAAGTATATAAGTTTTTTTTACTTCTTTAATTTTGTCCAAACATTTTTTAAAAGTTAAAATGTCAAAAATGTATAATTTTATATTTTTTTTAACACCTTTATAGTAAAAATAGATACCTTGTTTTCTTTTTAACATATTTAAATGCAGTGCTTGGTTAACAAGAAAAAATAGGGAGAAAAGAAAATAAGAGGAGAAAAATGAAAGGAAGATAAAAATAAAGATATGTATATAAATTTTTTTTATACTTGACTATCAAGAGAAAAATGAGAGAAGAGAATACAGACAATAATAACTTTATTATTTATATAAAATATCTAGATATAATAAAACTTAAAATTTTAACAGATTATTTAAATATTTTTCATTATATATGACTAATGAAATATAAAAATGTTTGGACAAAAACTAATGAAATAAAAATATAATTATTGAAAATTATTTTATCTAACTTTAAAATTTATTTATAAAATTATTGAACATACAATATTCTTAAAATTTTAAACTATCGTTAAATATAAGGATGAAAATAAAGAGATGTAAAAGGCAAGAAATGAACAACATTCGTAAGTAAATATGAAAGTAGAGTTTTTTGTACAAAATTTTCCCATATTTTGGGATAGAGGTTGGAGGAAAAAGTATGTAAGTTCTACATGTTATTTTTCCCTCAATTTCCTCTCGAGTTAAAGTATAAATCTGCCCCTTGAAGTTTTTACAAAAGCATGATTGGTATCATAAAGTATTTAAAGGCACAATGTCGCCAAAACATTTTTCAAAACAATACAAGTTTACCCTGGACTAACAGATTTAAACTTTGACAGTCAATTTTATCGCTAACTACAAGGATGGCCTACCACATGGCATATATTTAAAAAAATAATGTGGCTTTTTTGTTTATCGGAGTCAGACAATCTTCCCTTCTTTCCTCTATATCGTGACAGAGCTCTAAAACAACCATGGCTTTACACAGTTTCACTTTTAGATCTGAACCACCTGTGGCTTAGTCATTTTCTCTCTTCCTCCTTCTCTTGTGGCTTTGCTTCAGCTTCTTCTTCTTCCCCTCACTTTTCGAGGTTTGATTCACCTAAGATCCCATTACTATACTGGTTGCTTGAGCTTCTTCTTCTCCTCTTCATTTATTGAGATTTGAATCAGAGGGTTAGAGTATAAATTTGTCCCCCAAAGTTTTTTGGAAGCGCACTTAGTATCATAAAGTATTTAAAGGCACAAAGTCACCACAATGTTTTTCAAAACGGTACAATTTTACTTGGACTAACGAATTTAAACTTTGACAGTTAACTACAATGCTGGCCTGCCATGTGGCATTTTTTTTATGAAGTTATGGTTATTTTAAAAATTTTAAAAAATTAATATGTGGCTTTTTTTCACTAAAGTTAGACAACGTTCCCTGCTTCCCTCCTCATCATGACAGAGCTCTAGAACAACCATGGCTTTGCAAGGTTTCACTTTTAGATCCGAACTACCCATGGCTTGGTCATCTTCTCTCTTCCTCCTTCTCTCACAACTTTGCTTGAGCTTTTTTCTCATTCCCCTCACTTTTCAAGGTTCAATTCATTGAGATCCCACTTTCACCATTTTAGCTACTTGAGCTTCTTCTTCTTCTCTTCACTTTTCAAGATTTAAATCATCAAGTTAAAGTATAAATATGCTCCCTGAGGTTTTTTCAGAAGCATAATCGATATCATAAAGTAAAGGCACAATATCACTACACCATTTTTCAAAAAGGTACAATTTTACCTTAAACTAATAGCTTTAAACTTTGATACTTAGTTTGATTGTTAATTGACATGGTGGCCTACTATGTGGCATATATTTTATGAAGTTGTGGTTATTTTAGAATTGAAAAATTAATGTGTAGTTTTTTTGTCCATAGGAGTCAAACAACTTTCCCTTCTTTCCTGTTCATCGCGATAAAGATCTAAAACAACTATCGGTTAACATGGTTTCACTTTTAGATATGAACCACCTATGGCTTGGTCATCTTCTCTCTTCCTCCTTCTTTTATGGCTTTGCTTGAGTTGCTTCTTCTTCCCCTCACTTTTCAAGGTTTGACTCATCGAGATCTTACCTTCACCATTCCAACTGCTTAAGCTTCTTCTTCCCCCTTCACTTGTTGATATTCAAATTGTCTAGATTTGCAATTACGATCACCCATACCTTTTGCTTAATTTGGCTTTACCCATTTCGATTGCCTTGAGTTCAACTCCTCCAAGGTTGATTACTAATTCTTTGACTCCAAGCTTTGATTCTGGCATCCTTCAAGTCTTGAAGATCTCTCTAAGTTAAAACACTTGAAGCTTAAGTATAATAACATTTTGGGTCCTCTTCCTTGCTTAAAATGGTAAGGTTCTTTACAAGTGCTTATTCTTGGTAACAACTAATTTAGCTCAATCCCTATCGATTTTTTATTGGTGTGTCCTAACTTTAATTTGTGGAGACTAATAACAACCCAAGGAATAGGAGATACCTTATAGTCTTCAAGACGCTTTATCCCTTTAGAATTTCTTAACCAACTCAACTTATATCACAAGCAAAATACTAGATTTTCTTATTGAAAATGTGTTTCTCAATTTGATCCTTTTGCATTTGTCCTTCAATAACCTTGATGGCATGTTTGCTGTGAGCTTTTCCAGTTTAACCCTTTTGTTCACTCTCACAATTAGATATTTTTCATTTGCTAGTTTAGTTTCTCTCCTTGGTTGCTAGCATAGAGAGTAGAGAGATAGAGTGTGTTTGTTGAGAAGAAGTTAAAGAGTAGTATGGTAATAAAGAAATTCCAGCTAAGGAATTGATTTAATTTAAAGAAAAGGGTTAAGAGTAAAAAATGTCCCTAAAATGTATACAAAGGGTCACAAATAACCTTAAAGTTAACTATGAGTTATTTATATCTCTTAATCTCAAAATTTTTTTTGCTTCATTACCCTCTTATTTTTTCCGTCCTTTTTTGATAATGGGGCTCACTTTTAAATTTTTTAATATTTTTATTATAAAATATGATATAGTAGGTCCCACCAATATTTTTTTATAATATAAAAAATTCTTCTTTTCCTCTAGCATAAATTTAATAATGTGCTTGCATAGTTGAGCATTTGTCCTTATTCGCCATCCTTGTTTGACCAACAGTACCATTGGCAAGACAATCACCAATGCCGATGTCAAACTTTTTTCTAGAAAAGTCACCTCTAGTCTCTGCCGTTGACATATAAATTCTTTGATTTTGCAACAACAATGCTATTTCTTTCAATCGTCGTTGATAAGAGCTATATGGCTCCTTATTTACACCCTCTTTCATGCATTCTCAATCCTTATCCATTTATCTCACTTAACTCGCTATCTCCCTCTTGATGATTTTCATAGCCTCCTTCTTCTTCCTTTGTTTGAGTTTACTTCTACAACAGCCATGCATGTCCATGAACACACCAAGTTTCATTAATGAAATCCTAGAAATTGACCTCTTTGACCATCAAGCAAAGACCCTTATAGTTAAAGCCTCTTAAGACTTCGGCTTCTTCAAGCTCGTCAAGCATGGTGTCCCATTCGACCTTATCTCTAACCTCAAAGCACAGGCTCTCAATGATAAGAAACTGCTTAAGATCTTGAATTTGTATGCTAACAGTAGAGGAATATGTATCAATAGTAAAGAAGCTGAGCTATGAAGTGCTGGAAGTAATGCCAAAAGGGCTTGGGATAGAATAGAAACTGGATACTAATACTAGTGTTGTCCTCTATTCTCTACATACTATGTTGGACTTAAAGGCTTGACTCATCCTCTGTTCTTTGAAGCCACATGTACATGGGCTCGTGTTGACCACCACGAGTAGGAATTGAATGCGAATACACATAGAAAGAGAAGCTTTGGAAGTGATTGGGTGAGTTCTTAAACCCCATATTGATGGCTATTGTACATCATGTCCTTTTCCATCTTGATGAACACGATGTACACTGTGTCCTTCTCTACCTCCACATATGCTTTATCATCAATGGCTTTTCCGTTCACACCACACTATTATAGGTCATCTTTCTTCATCTTTCTCCAATTCTATCTTAGAAAGTGAGCATTGATTGAGAAGATGATGAACTTGGAGATTGTGTCGATAGCAATATCTGAAGGGAAAGTTCATGCAAACAGGACATAGAGGAGAGAAGGGAGAGAGAGAAAGAGACGATTAGGAGGAGAGAGAGATACAAGGTAAGAGCAGAGAGAGGGAGAGACAAAAAGAAGATGAAAGGTAATCAAGTTATCACAGAGAGAGGGAGGGGAGAGAGAGGATAGAATAAAATAATGTGGGGCCTATATTTTATAATAAAAAATTCAAGACGTGGGACCCAACTTAATGGACGTCAGACTTGTTTGATGTCAAGGTGCTAAGAGGAAGAATCTTTTATGTTGAGGGGCAAAAATGATCATAAGTTGAGTTTATAGTCTTTGTTGATCTTTTGTATATAATTGAGGGGTAAAAATGATCTTTAATAAAAAAAATCTAGAAGCCATATAAGCATAATTTGTCAATTGATGGTCAAACATTAAGGTTTGTTAATATAAGTATACCATTTTTAAAAATGTCATAGCGATATTATGCTTTTAAATATTTTAGAATGCAAAAATTTCAAAGACAAATTTATACTTCAACTCATTTTTTCTTCATCCCATTTTACTTTTCTTAAAAAAAAAAACAAAAAAATTTTCCTTTACTTTCCTCTCCCGCCAAACATAACAAAAGAAGACCATCATGTCCTCCAAACATCCACACAAGCTCGATATAATATACCTATATTCCAATTCAATGTACATTCGGTCAAAAAAAAAAAAAAACTCAATGCATATACTATATGCGTAGTTTATACTTGACGCGGAGTAAATGAGCAATTCTCTCGCATATGGATCTCTTGCCATCCGCGGGTCTCCTTTTCGTATTCCACGAATACCCCTTATCCATCATGAAAAGGGTAAAATAGGCATCTAAGATTGCTAAAGAAGGGCTGCCTTGTCTTTCTACTGCTCAATGCAGTGGCATATCTGTCTATATGGCGTACTATTTCAGTAAATATCAAAGTAGTTGGAGGGCAATATCGTCATTGTTGGAAATTAATTTTTTATGGCTTGCCAAAGTAAAATATTAATGCTATATCAATGCGGGGACCACCGTCGCTTCCCCACCACAGCCAAGCAATTTCTATTTTAAAATTTGAGAAGGAATAAAATATTTAAACAAAAATCGTTAGAATATTTTCCAAAATATTTTAATATTCTAACGCTCTTTTTAATATTTCTTTGGTTTCTTCTCCTTCGCTTCTTCTATGGAATCCCCTCTCAATGGCTTCTTCAGAAATCCAAATTTCATCTCTCTAAGGTTTCTCTCTCTACGATTACTCTCTCTCTCTACCACCCATTATCTTGTTTTGTTCACCGTGGAAGCTCATTGCATTACTGATCTGTGCTTGGATATCTGTTGATTCTGCTTCGATTCTCTCCTTGTCTCATAACTGGTGAATTCTACCTCTTTCAAATTCTTTTTTCTCGGTTTAGTTTCGCCAATTTAGAATTCTTTGTGCTGTTTTCTATTTTATCTAATCCTCAGACGATGAATAACTCAAATGCAACTCGAATTTTGCTATGATCGGCTTGTTTTCCCAGAATCCGAGTTAACGGGGGAATTTCTGCCGTGGCAATAGTCCAGCGATCATATAAAGTGTGGGAGGTTTTATATGTTTTGAGTGTTTTTTGAAAAAGGTTGGGTTGGACATGACGTTTTGACAGAAACAAAAATATATTTAGTCGTTATTTGATTGTCCAGTATTCAAAAGAAAGATTGTGTATTGAATATTGTGAAGATAACATTTTTTTTTCTTTTGCTTAATTCAGTCGATTTTCTGAATTCTTTTTTTTTTTTCAATTTCGTTGTAATCTGAAGTAATTTTTTTTATCTTAATTAATTGCTTTTAAACTTTCGCACTTGATATGTCAGCCAAGTAAAGTTGAATTTCATGGGTAGATTTGACAGAGTCGTCTGATTTGAATCGGTGCTCGCGTATAAAATTTTTGGGTGTATGATGCGCTTATATAGGAATGATCACAGTTATCGATTTGTTGGAGTTATCCCCGTGTTCCATCTGGGTTCTGGATGTATGGGATGAACTAATAAGTCAAAGTTTCGAGTCCTGTGCAGTGGTGAATTCAAAAACATTGGCCATGATAATGGAAGTTCTATTCTATATAATAATTTCCCATTTTTTACTTGTTTTTCATCTGATGTTGCCCGGGATCTAATTATCGACGTTTTACAAAATATTAACCTTTTATTTCCTACTGCAGCTGATTGCCCTGTTCTCATAAATGGGCACTGTTTGAAGTTACGAAATGGATTTGCCTGTGATATGCAAAATGTAATGCTTTGTCAACTGGAGTTTTGAGAATCGCAACATGTTGACAGACTTCTTGCTGCTTCTGAATCCCTTCTACAGTGAAAAGTGGATTGTTCATGATATTAAATCCTTCGTGCTGCCTTTTGATGCCCCCTCATTTCTACAAACTAATTGCCAACACTGTGTTAACAGTGTAGACATCCTTCCATGGAGTTTGTTTCTGTCCTTTTGAAGACTTATTGTTTATAGTGTCGCCACTCTGAAAATGGAAAGGTAAGTTGATTTTTCTTTTGACTTTTGTATGTTTATTGGAGCCTCATTTTTGCTAGCAGATTAATATTTATGTGCTGTTCCTTTCTAGATATAAAATTTTGAGAGATCTCGGAGATGGTTCTTGCGGTCATGTATATAAGGCTCGTGATTTGAGGACACACGAGATTGTAAGCAGCTTGGGCAAAAAAGCAATTCTTTCTTGATACGTTCATTTACTATTCTTGTTTTAAATCATCCTTCGTTATGTTGTAAACATTTTTGTCACCTTATTGTTGCCCCTGTTAATAAAATATCATGACTTTATATCAAGTACATGCAATAGTCTGTTCAAAACTTAAAAGTGAGATGTATAATTGGCTTTCTGTGGGTGAATTGCTCAGAGACAGTGTAACTTCATATACAGTGAGCAATGAAGGTCAACATGGATATTGTGTTTTACTTTCTTGTTATCCCCACTCCCCTCTCTTGAAAAATATATTGGTGTCAAGCTGATAGCTGATATTTAGATTGTGCGTTATATAGACAGACGGCTTTAAAATCATTAGTGCTTTCAGATTTTGCATTTTGTAATATCCTTTGATGCCATTCTCCTGGTTTCTATGGGCAAGGTTGCTGTCAAAAAGTTGAAAAGAAAGTTCTATTTCTGGGAAGAATTTACAAATTTGCGAGAAGTCAAGGTATATGATACACTAAATTTTAGTTGTTACAAGGGTGATTACTAGATTCCATATTTAGCTGTTATTATTTTTATTTCTCTACTCATGTGTATAGCATTCCTTTTGCAGGCCCTTCAAAAAATGAATCACCCAAATATCATAAAGTTGAAAGAGGTTATCAGGGAAAATAACGAACTGTTTTTCATATTCGAATACATGGTGAGGGAGCTTATATTCTTCATTTTCATTTTTTTTATTTTCTTTTGTAATTTTATGTGCATAAAATATGAATTAAATATTCAATGATTTTTATAAATCTTGATTACTGAAATATCACATTAAAGAATTATTTATCATATTTTGACTGAGTCAAATTTTGATAATGGAAGGATATATGTATAGAAGAGGCAGGTTGAAACTTAGGAGGAAATGAATATTTTCCAAATTAGTAAAACTTCAGGCTTCAATTTCTGATGTGCATCTATCAGCGAAGCCTGTCCTAACTGCCTGCAAGCAGAATGTTTGATGATGATGCTCTGCTCTTTGTCAGTTAATGCAGGGGTGTTATATTGGTCCTATTATTACAGCTTAATACTACATATACTGGAAGATTATGAATTGTCATGTAATTTTATTGATTCATGACCGAATGATCCTTCAAGCACTAAGACCAGATAAAACAAAGATTTTCACTTCTCGTTGCTTCAGGCAATCCCCCTTGCCCTTGAGTGATGTGTTCTTAAGCCCCTAGTCTAGTGCTTCACTGAGAGGCTTGTTTATGATGAAGGTGCTTGGACAAACTTATCAAGGGATATCTGATTTTTATATTTCTAGCAACTCTGACAGTTTTCTAGTTATTAATCAAACAGTTGTTTACTGGAAAAGGGACGAATGGTTTATTTTTAAGGACAGTAAAGTAGAAGTTATTGAATCAAACTTAATTGAAGTTTAATGATAAATAATTTGATGGAAAAAAGGGAAATTATAGGGCCAATTAACATTTATAAAGTGGAAAGAAGCAAAATTTTATTGAACAAATCAATTGAGAAACTAGTCAGATCAAGGGATACTCCCTCCATTTCAAATATAAGGCTATTTTTTTACCCAAATATATATATATATAAGGCTATTTTGGAAAATCCCATGTTTCAGTATATAAGGCATTTCATGTTTTTTAAGGAGCAACTTATGTACTTTTTGCTAAAATTCCCATGTGAAAATATTAAAATTACTTTTAGAAAAATTCCCCAAAAACAATTGTTAATTATTAGTATTAAATGAGGGTAAAATTGAAAAAAAAAAAAAGATTTTGACTGCTTAACTGTAAGTCTTGATTGGTGTGTTTTATTTTAAAACACATAATATTTGAAATGGAGGGAGTAATAAATGTCTAAGGACATTAAAAATTAAAAAGTAAATCAATAAATCTAAAATATTTTCTAAGTACTGTATGAAATTCATGATTTGAGTGCCTAAATTATGTGATTATATGTTAGAAATAGTTATTCGTTGCACACTTTGCTTACCTTGCTTGGTTGCTCTCTCCCTCTCTCCCCTGTTTATTTTTTCTTTCACCCCAAAGTTCAAGAACCTACTGTTTTCTTTTTGGACCAGAGGACCTGCAAGCACCTTGAGTGCCTATTTTTGATTTATTGCAAGCTTTTGACACTGAGTTTCTCTTCAGGATTATAATCTTTATCAATTAATAAAAGACAGACAAAAGCCCTTTCCAGAGGAAGAGATACGTTCCTTTATGAAGCAAGTGCTGCGAGGTCTTAGTCACATGCACAAGAAAGGATTCTTTCACCGGGACTTGAAACCGGGTAAGTTGTATTGCACCACAGCAAATTTTTGTTGGTACCATATTGCTATATTTTCTTGTCCAATCTTCTTGAAACTCTCAAATAAGTCATGTTCTCATAGTAGTTATTTTATTTATAAAGAGAATTTGCTGGTGACAAATGATGTTCTTAAAATTGCTGATTTTGGACTGGCTAGAGAAGTATCATCAATGCCTCCTTATACTCAATATGTTTCCACACGGTGGTAAGTCATATTCTATCATGCCCTCTTTTCTGGTCTTTCTTTTGCCACAAGTGTGAATAAACATTCTCTCCGTAATGGTTTTTGATGTAAAGCCGACATTCTATATGAACTGTGTATCAGTGCATATGCTTCAAGGAGTTATTTTCTCATTATCATCTTTTCATATTCTGCTTGTGTATGTAGGTATCGAGCTCCAGAAGTTTTGTTACAGTCTCCATGTTATACTCCTGCTGTTGGTAAGCATTAATTTTCAGTCTGCTTCAGAATTTTCTTATTTATTTCACACAATAAACTGTTTTGTTTTTCTTATAAATGTGGCTTAGTAGTATCTTTGGGATAGCTTTTGGGCTCCTCCAAATTCTGGAGCAAGGAGTTATGATTTGTAGTTATTAGTCTCAATTTGATTATGACAGACTTCACTTTTCAGGTCTCCTGAAAGCATAGATGGGGATGAGTGGTTAAACCTAACCATGCACCCTTATCTAAAATTTCAGATTTGACTGGATGATTCTCCCACCAATACCATTTACCCTTTTTTTCCCACTGTCCAAACTCCAAAGAAGTTTGAGTGGTGGTCAAACTTGTGAGTTGGAGCTGGAATGTTTGGTTAAGATTCTCTTTTTGCGTTTGGTCCCCAAAAAAAATCTCTTTTTGAATGTCCAGGTACTCTAGAGTTTTTAGGGTCCAGTGATCTTCATTTGAAGAGTGAAATATGTTGAGTTCAGTTGCTGTTGAGGTGAAGGCTAATGTTTTAACTTTGATAAATGTAACAAACGTAACGTGCTGGATTTCTTAATTTGAATGTTCGGAAAGGTGCCTGCTGCATACTGTTAGATTAAACTGAAAGTTTTAATACTCATATGGCTGGAAAAGTGAGTCATCCAAGGAGCTGAAAATTTAGGAGCAACTAAGAGGAAGTTCTTTTTCTCTTTTACTGCTGAGGGTTTCTCATAAGTACTGCTCCTCCATGTGAATTAGCTGTGCTTTCGATGTCTTTGACTGAGTGAGAACATACCGTAGTAACCATGCACAAAATACTCCCTGTATATCTGTGTGAACTTCTCAAGTATAATGTCTTCTCTAGCTGCACGTGCATAATCAGTAAAAATTTGAAAAATAAATGTAGATGAATGATGCATCTCTTAATTCTTTGTATTAATTTATGATTTTTGAAGTCAATCCGTCATTTTGTGTAACTATATCTTTATGTGTATCCATGCATAATACATTAATGTGCCACATTTGGAAGTGATTATTTTGATAAGTGCAAGTGCAAGCTTGTTTGGAATTTATTTCTATTACTCGAGGACACTTGAAGTGGTGAATACTATTTTTTTCAGACATGTGGGCAGCTGGCGCTATATTAGCTGAGCTTTTCACGTTGAACCCCATATTCCCGGGTGAAAGGTACCTGCACTGCCAGTTTTTATGCCTTTTAGTTGTGTGTAGAAAATGTGAAAGTGAGAGTGACCATCTATTTGCATTTTTATTAATTACAGTGTCATCTTTTGTGCTTTTATCTCTACTTTGGTAATTTGTTTATTCTTTCTGTTAAAAGATTTCTTGCTATGTTTAAGGATGCTAATAAGATTGGGGAAGGTTTAAATTTAGCTATTGAAGCTTGTAATTCTGACACTGTTTTGGAGGAAGGTCAATGTTGTTCTTGGTATAAATATTGAGGAACTTCAGTGTAACAACTAACAAGATCTTGTGTTCTTTCGTGTATCTTGTGGTAATGTGGATTATGTGGTCGGGGCTTAACATTGAAATTTTTAAGGTTGAGGTTTTTGATAATTATTTCATTGACAATATTGCTTTCAAGGCTTCATTATATTTTTAGGTGTTTCCACAGTTAGATTTAGTAAAACTATTATTATTAATTTTTAAATAAAAGAAAAAAATTAGTTAACTGCTTGACTTAAAGTTCCCACACAATAAAAGTAAAAACTTTTTCCCTTTGAGTTATTCTCGCCCAAAGAAGTGAAATATGAAGTTAAGATGGATATTTAGACTAGAAGTGTTCTTGCAATAATGAACTAGTAAGTTCCTGTCTCATCTTATGAAATCCTTTTCTCTTTGGGTAGTGAAATAGATCAACTATTCAAGATTTATTGTGTTCTTGGTACACCGGATTTGACTTCTTTCCCTGTGGGAGCAAACAACTTGAGGCTATTAGACGTTGTTGGTCATGAAGTGGTAAGTGTTTCTATGACATGCCTGATTTTGTATCCCTTTTTTATTCCCTTCATATTAATTCCTGTTCATCATTATCTTCAATTTCCTGATGCTTTTGGATAGGTTCCACCTTCGAAGCTTTCTGATATAATTCCTAATGCTAGCTCAGAAGCTGTAGACTTGATCACGGTAGGCTTTGGTCAATTTATCTGTCTATTGACTGTCATTGTCAAAATGTGTTAATCACCAAAAAAAACTTGCACAAATTTTCTCATAATTGGCTCTGTAAATGGTGCTATCTTTTAATATCTGCTGCATTGTAACTTCTGTAGCAACTATTATCATGGGACCCATCAAGAAGGCCAGATGCAGATCATGCACTGCAACATCCTTTTTTCCATGTAATTTGTGCTCCCAGCTTTCAAATTCTCATTTTCTTATTTTACCTTTTGGGTTCAATTTTTTATTTACGTTGGACAGGTGAGTACATGGGTTCCGTGTCCAATTCACGATCCACTTGAACTGAAGCTGAGTAGCAAGAGTAAGAGCATTTGCGCTGTTCTACTTCATAACCCCTTCTCTTAATGTTTAAATCCTTTTTGGTTAGTAAGATCTCTATTGTGTTAAAGCTTCTGGCACTATCATTTATTGCTTTCCTCCTGCTCTACTTCACAGGGGCAAAACCAAATCTTGAGCTTAAGTTGCAGGATTTTGGCCCTGACCCCGATGACTGTTTTCTTGGCTTAACTTTAGCTGTAAAGCCCAGCATTTCAAACTTGGGTAAACACTTCTTCAACTCTTAAGTTAAATCAGTTGACATATGTGATTGTTCTTTGATTACCCAGTTCCCTAAACTAGTTTGTTGTTGCTTGTTTGTGTGGCAGATTACTTGGTACAGTTTCCTAGTTTTCCTTATTAAACAATCCAATCCATTTGTAACAAATTGTGTTAGCTGCTTGTTCCCTCTATAATTGTGCATTTGTGAATTAGGTTCAGATTGTATCTTTGTATTTAAAGTGTATGTTGAAAACGAACAAGTGAAGCTAGTTTTATCAAACATGGAAAGCAGGTTAATTAACTGTGAGTTTGTTTTAGTATTTTATTTATAATTTTAGAAACATTCTAGAAGTCCAACCATGTTGTAAACTGCGGTTAATTTGTATGCTGTGTTTTTTCTTCCTTTTCTTTTCTCGATTCCTTTATTAGATTTGGAAACAGAAGAGCATAGAAGCGAAATATCAGGATAAATGAAATCAATGCCTATCTTTGAATTTTATGTCCGAAGAAAAATGGTTTATGTTCTTGTTCTTATTTATAAGAAGATTCTGTAACTGGATTGGTCTTGATTATAAATACATAAAGAGACGTTTCTTGATTGCACGACTATGTTCTTAAAAATGTGTCAATTTAAGAGAATCTTGCAAGCTCTACCCAACATCTATTAATTTACGGTGTCAACAGTGACTCCGTTTGGTATGTTGAATCAATGTTCTGGATGAAGTTTCCTGTACTTCAAATTTTTTGGGGTTCTCCTATGTAATTATTCACTCCATGCGTATATTTAAATTGTCTTAGAATCTTCACACATAAAACTTTTTCCCTTTATTGATTCTAAAATTGGACAAGCCTGACCATCTAATTATTTACTCTCCTGCAGATGTGACCCGCAATGTATCGCAAGGCATGGGAGAGGTAGGTTCCCAGTGCTGTGAATGTTGCGTCACGTTTAATTCTTTTTCTATTTATTGAAATCCTGATGTGAAAAGAAAAAATATATCTATATTTTGACTAAACACGTTAAAAATGCAGAATGTGCTGTTCTGTTCCGAGTTCAGTAATCATTCAGACCAATCAGGTATTTTTTCCCTAATTTTATTTGTAACGATAATCTAGCCTGACCAAAAGTCAGGTATGTTTGCAGGGGAGAGATAACTTCTGATTTTAGACTTATAAGACCAAATTAATCTGGAAAAAATCTTTAAGAAAACATTCTTATGCCTCTGTTTTTCCTAAGAAAGGAACTGTATTTATTATATGAGGAATAGAACTAGAAGAAATCCTTCAAATCATATCTTGAACAAACTGAAACAGGTAATACACAATGTCGAAACTTAACGAGCTGAATGGTGAACGCCATAATGATGCCAAAGACAATTTATCCCACTGAAGTACACCCCCACTAACAGTAAATTCCAGTGTATTCTGAAAATAGGAATTTTCTAAGATCCAAATAGAAGCTGTTTGGCACCTATGTACTGGGTTCATATATAAATATATGACATTATATAATCTGAATTGATTAAAATAGTAATATAATTGTGATATTATTTTGGGAAAGTAAATCATTTAATTCCTATTGTTTTAATTCGATTAAAATTCAGTCTCTAAACTTTAACTTGACGCAATTCGATTTTGATAGTTTTAACCATTTAAAATATTGGTTCTTGTATTTTAGAAAATAAAACTTTAAGTTATTTTTTGAAACTTAGGGACTAATGTTTAAAATTGTTAAAATTATAGAGACTGAAATATGATGAGTTAAAGTTTAAAGACTGAGTTTTAGCTTAATCAAAAACTATAGGAATTGAGTTTAGAGATTGAGTTATAATTGAGTCGAAATTATAAAACTAAATAATTAATTTTTCCTAGTATTTTACATATTCAATGAGGTCTGGTATATGAAATTGTTAGAATCAGTTTTTTCCCAAATGCCAGAGCTGAAGCAGCCTGACCTACAAGGCAATTCGACATTCATCAATTGCTAAGTTTCCTAAAATGTTTCTTCATAATGTGCTTCTGAGAGCAGTGGAAATGCTTTTCCCAACGCTTGTTCGTATGAAATGAGGGTAAATGGTTTCTGAATGATGATTACATACTAAAATTTTTAACTATTGGCTGCTGGTAATCAACTCAAATTCAAGTGACAAAATGCTAAATTTTAGTGGAACATTTTGGGTCCTAGTAGATAAAATTAATTATTAATTATTACTTCAAATTTCTTCCTTTTAAGATTTTTCCCCTTGTATATACCTGTCTTGATAATATTGAGGTATGGTTATTGTTCACTCTAGTTTTTTGGACATTTTTGTCTCCGGATCAAAATGGAGTCCACTCCTCGGCAGAGACTTCGTTGTCATTGTCATTTGGGTGAGTTCTTTTCTGTTTTTCCTGCTCATATATATGATATTATAATCTCGGACTTAGTGCCTGTTTCAACTTCAGGATCATAATGAATCTGCTTTAAGGTATAGATGTTTGTGATAAAACTTGCATTTTTTTAAGCCATAGGCCATACAGTAAGTTGTAATTTCCAGCTGTTAACTGCTGTAGGATAAAAATGATTAGATCATGTTTGAACAAGATGAAATCATAAATCATGTAAAATTATTATATGGTCAAGAACTCAATTTTTTAACAAAATAAACCATGAAGCACCTGTACAAGAACAACAAAAAGGACGTAAATTTCAAACTCGGCAGTTATCATGAAATGCCAAACTTTGTTGAGATTCTAATAGCAAACATATAAAGAATTGCATTTAAGTCTAATTTCTTGACATATTGCTGAAAAATATGCCATTGTATACGCCCTTTAATATAATCTGTTTGAATCAGTATGTGTTTTCAAACAAAGCATGGATTCATCGGACTTGTTTGATTTTGTTCTGTGTTTTTATATTCTTAAAATAATTATGTAGAGTAATTTTTTAGAATAAGTTTTGGAAACAAAGAATGAAAATCATTATTCTGGAAAATATATGGTGAAATAAAGGGTGAAAGAATTATTTATTTTATCTGTATAATTGTTATTAATTTTCTCTAGTTTTGCAGGACGAAGAATAATAAAATATATTTAAATAATAATTGTCATTATTCTGGTTTTTTAGTTCTCAGAACAACTCTTTTTCAGAGCAGATAACAAAAAACATAAATTTAAACAGGTCTTTTTTTTTAAAAAAAAGAAAGTATTCTGAAAAGTGGTAATCAAATCCACCTACTATCTCTCTTTCCTTCCCTTTATTTCCATGACTTTTCCTCTTTGACAGTTCAATTCAGCACCAACCAATTGGAGTTCCGCAGTCAACAGGATTCTCCTTCCAGCCTTTGCAGCCTAACATTTTAACTCCACCATTTTTGGCTGTGTCTTCTCCTTTCCACAGTGGGCACTGCCTTTAGATGATGATTGATTGAGCAAACAAGTATGATCTTAAATGTTTATGATGTACCTAAAAGCTTTTCTTTTTCTGTTCACGTACATACATTTCTATCTGACATTGGTATAGTTTCTCACTATCATGAAACAGAATGTAATTATTGAACAGCTTATCAGGCCCATTCAACTCCATTTCTTAGCTGTGATTCTGAACTCTGACCTGAAATTTTCAGTTCCAAATATAGAATATGAAATGTCAAGGTCAGCTTTTCCTTTCTTGCGTTAGCATCTCTTTGCTTGACTTTTTAAGGATGTTACTGCTAGACTTATCATTTAGCCACAGTTGGTAACCACTGCCCCCTCCCCTCAATTCCTTATTACAAAAACATATTAACTTTACACAATAAAAAAAAACAATTAAAATTGGTTAATTCTTTTGAAATTTTAGAATTATTTAAAAAAAATTTATATCTTAGATAAGGGATCTTAATATAAGGACCACATGGAAGAGTCTTGCAGTAAAATAAGAGTGCTTTCTCTAAACTACAATGTAAAGTATTGATAGTTATCATGTTAGACCTTGGTTGATCTTATCATCACATCCCAATTATAAACTTCTAAAGCCTATCTGAATCCTGTGTCTGTTCGCTACGTGGGGCTCATATGAGTTACTTGTAATTACTATTAGTAACCAGGATAATAATTGCTGTTAAAGTTTTCTGAAAGGATCGGTTAAAGAAGTTTCAGAAAGGATATTTCCTTTTCAGGGGGGAAAAAAACTCAACTTCTTTCCAAATTCTTGTGGGGTCGAGTGATTTTTTTCTTTTTTCGTGAAGTATGTTTCGTGTTCGTTAATTTCGAGTGAATCTCTTCTACAGGGGAAAGAGCCACGTGATCGTGATGAGTGTGAGTTTTATTGGTTTTACCCCGGACTATATTACTCATTTACTCTCTCGTACCTGATTTATATGGGGATTTATTCAAACCCAGAAAAATTTAGATTTGTTGAATTTTAATAATTATTTTTTTCCTTGTACTCCCGCCATCCTAAAATATAATACACCAGTTGCTAAAGAAATTAGGAACAGAGGGAATTTCATGATTAAAAAAAATCCAGTATGTCTTATAATTAATGTTATTTAAAACTATTAAATATTGTAGTAAAATTAATCCTATATTCATATCCTTACCAAGTCAGTATCACTTTTCGAAGGCATAAGTGGAAGTGAATCATCCACAACACAAGGAAGTGGCAGCATTAGTCTAAAAGCCAAGTTTAAAAAAGTCCAACCAAATTGAGTGGCTAATAATAGAATAGCATAATCTTGCCACTGTAGCTTGAAAGCCAAGTTAGTTATTATGCTAAAAACAATGGGCATAAAACGACATCGCATTTCTGCCAAGAAGGTTTGACAAATATAATTGACCCAACAATCTCGTTGACTCTTTAAACTCTCGACATATGATTATTTACACAGAATAAAAATATTATAGGAATTTAATTACTGTCGTTTAAATACAATTGTAAGTAATATTTTGGTCACTCTTTTTTATTTGACGCTCGTCACTCTTTAAAAACTTCTTGGTTTTTTTTTTAATTTTAATGAAATTTGATAACAACTTTAATTTCTGAAACTAAAATCTATATCCTTAAATATTTTATGGAGACAAAAAATTATTCACAATGTACTATATAATTTTGGTTGAAGCTCCATTATTTCCTTTTCTTTAGTATGTGAGTTGGCTGCTGCGCACATGGAGTGTTTATATATAAGTAAAAATTGTCTTATTTGCGGTCCCAACTTCTTTTGGTTTCTCCTCTTCGATCTAATCCATAGTTTAAACCCATGTCAATCAAATATCTCATTTGATTATCTTCTTCAATTTTTATTTGATTAATAATTATTTAGTGTATGTTGAGCTTCGAAAATGTCAGCTGGAGGAAAAAATTGGAATAATAGAGGTGAAGATAATGAAATGAATATGATCACATATTGACATATATCGATAATTGTACAAAAAAAAAAAACTTGGCATGATATCTATTGAGAAAAAAATAGTTGAAAAATATTTAACATGCTTCACAGAAATTGAGTTTAGCTATATGAAGAGATGTAAAATAGGGACAAAAAAAAAACTTAGAAGATATAACTCATGTGTTGATAGAGAATAATAACATTGTACGGTTAATATAGCCAATTAAATCTCAATTGATTAAATAACATTTACCTCTGTTGTATGTTGTGATAATAGTCACCTGAATCATTAATCATGATTAACATGTTCCCATTCTAATTTAAGGAGAGAAAATCCTCTAAAATTGATATAGTAAATTTATGTAAAATTTTCTTTTTCTTTATTTTCTATATTTTTCCCCATTTTATTACTTTTTTTATAAAATATAAAATTCTGTCTCTCTTTTAAAAAGATAAACTTCATGAAATTTACAGATTCTCAATAGTCAATTCCCAACTTTTAGAGTATGATTTTCTTTTACATTTACCTTTTTTTAAATTTTCGTACCTAAAATTTGTAACAATTTGCAAAATATACCATGTAAAAGTACAAGGTAAGGAATTTAATTACTAATAGATCCTCTTTACATGTCATGTGAACATGTGGTATTTACATGTTATCCCAAATATTTTATTACGCATAAGATCTAATGATAATTAAATTCCTAATTACCAGCCGGGATTCCTAAGTGATTTTGCCTAAGAAAATAATTGATTCAACGATCATAAAAACCCAAACAATTGGGAAAGGAAAAAACTGCGAAAATGTTTAAGATTAATTGAGAAGAAAAATAATAGTACATGTAACTAATACCTAATTTACATATGGATCTATTCAATAAATAATATGCCAAAAAAAAAAAAAGGTCAAGCAGCAGCATTCTCCATCACATACCCTACAGCTTCCTTGTAGTTATTCCACAACTCTGCAACCATATTCGTTACCATGTCTGAGATTTCCCCAGACATGTCTGCAATATAGTTCACTGATTCTTCTAATGATGTCTTCATTTTCTCCGAAACTGTCCCCATAACTTCTCCAAACACGTCCACTGATCCTGTCACTGCTTCCTTCATATATCAAACACTCTGCTCACCATGAAGTTCACTGATTCCACAACCAGGCTCATCAGAAACTCGAAACTTCCCTTGATCGCATCCGCCACCTGCTGGAACCCGCCATGAGCCGCCTCGCCGGGAAGCTTCAGACCTTGGATCAACAAGACCACCAGGTAAGCTAGGGATGAGAAGATCAGACGAGTTAGGATGCTCCATAGGGTTAGGACACTGAACGTGATTAATCTCAGAAGAAGGATTAACATTACTGAAGAGTTTAAGATATTGAAGGAAGGAAGGAGACTTGGAGAAGAAGGCAAAGAAAGAGACTGTTTATATAATCAGATCAAAGTGAATATGTATAGATATGTATGAGTCTTACATGAGACTTTGAAGGATTCAAAAGTCAGATAGTGTGATGCTGTTTATATTAATGAGGAAGTAGGTAAACCCTAGAAGGTGATTGGATAGAGAAGCTTCCTGTGGGATGAAGCTGATGAATTCATTGGTTCGTTGTTGCTTTGCTTAAATAACTCACATCTTCTCAGAAACTTGCAAGGTTTAAAAATCGAATTATGTGTTTTCAACTGCCTGGTCAATTAAGTAATCTCAACCATAATAAAAATTGTCATTTGCTTCTCTCTCTATATATATACACATTATTCAAAATAATTTATATTTTTAGGACAGAGTGATAATTAAGTCTTAAAAGAGAATTAATTATAATTAGGTTCCTGAAAAAATTTTCTGAAAAATAAATTATAAATATTAATTTAAAAAAGAATCTAAATTGTAAATTGAGTTACATTTAGTATTAAAATATTTTACTTGCAATTGGAATTTGAAAATTTTGAATTTGTATTTATTTAAATTGATATTTGTAATTTTAATTTCAGAAAATTTAATTAGACCAAATTGTCATTAATATCTCTTTTTTATATTTAACTGCAATTCTATTTTTTTTAGATATTTTAATTTTTATATATTACAGTCTTGTCTGTAAATTAATTAAAGATTGTCCACTTTTTTTTTAAAATAAACCATCAATGGCCAACATTATTAATATCCATATGTAAGCTTTCTCAATATTGTTTTAGTATATTATTATTATTTTGGTATAATTTTTAGTATATTATTATTATTATTATAACAACAAACAAGTTATGATAAAAAATAATTGAAAGGACTAATTTATTATAATTTGTGAGAAGATTCGAATAGAAACAAAAAAAAAAAAAAAGAGCCAAAGCTGTAAACGTACCCAAAATGGGGAGCCATCCTCCAAAATAATAAAAAACTATGGAACACGGAAATATTTTCCCACGGAAAAATAATACATTAGATATATTAACGTACACACATACTGTATTATAAACGTTTTCTGTGGTCTTACAATTATGATGTCTTAATAAGAAAACTGTTGAGATGTGCAAATTGAGAATAAACAAAACTTTTATGCTTTTGAAACAAATGTAAAAATATACTTTCTCATGTCTTTTTTATAAGAAAATTTTTTGGAGTGCTCTTGATTTTATTTATGAAAGGTTAAAATGTATAAACCCTCTCTAAACTTTAAAAAAATTGCATATAACCCCCTCATCTTCAAAAGTTTAAAATTAAACCCCCCAATATTTAATTTTGCTTTTCCAAGCCTCTACTATTAATTATATTATTTTTATGTCATTTAATTAAAGAATGTTATTAAATAAAATATTATATTATAAAACTATGGCTAATCAATTACTTATGTCCTTTGGATAGTTTGATGCATTGATAGCCAAAAAGAAATATTATTATCATTATATAAAAATTTAAGTATTTATATTTATATTAGCATTTATTTTTTTTATTATCAATGGTTCATAGTTTTATTGTTTGATAACAAAAAATGGATAAAAGTAACACAAAAATGAATATTTCAAATTTTATACGATGATAATAACATTTTTTTGACTATCAATGTCTCAACTATTCAAAAAATATGATAAATTGATTATAAATAATTTTACAATATAATATTTTTGTGTTTATAAATTTTTTTAGTTAAATAACATTTTAACCCTTATGAAAAAAAATGTAATTAATAGTAAAGGTTTTGAAAAAGTAAAATTAAAAGTTAAGGGGATCAATTTTAAACTTTTAAAGGTGAGGAGGTTATAAATAACTACCTCAAAGTTTAGAAAAATTTCATACATTTTAGCCTTTGTAAAAAACAACAACCTCTTGTTTGGGGAATTTATTAAATTTTTTATACTCTTGTTTTAAATGGATATTTATTAATGAGATCAATTGTTAAAAGTCACTAGCTAATTATTAAAGAAGGGAATTTTAGAAAAAGAAATTTGCATATGTAACATATTTATTAATCTGTTTGCAAAAAAAAATTTATTTTTAATATAATATTCTCTTTCAACTTTTAAAAATAATACAATATGATCACTATTATTTACAAAAGTTAACTTTAATCATTAGTTAATATATGAAAATTATGGAAAAAGATCCAAAAATTTTATGGGCCCATTTTTGTAATTTCCTTGTCCTTTTGTGTAATTTTAGATCATTTTTTATAATTTTTTAATTTTTGTATAATTTTTTGTTTAAATAATGATCAAAGTTAATTTTTATTAAAGGCAAGGACAAATTTATACTATTAAAGGAAAACATTATATCAAAAATAAATTTAGGATTTCATATGTTTCTAAACTTATAATTTAAAGATGAAATGTTAACACTTAAAAAAGAGGAAGTGATTAAATTATGCATAACCTATAGAATGCATGATGTGCAAAAATTTTAATTTGTGTTCATTTAATCAGAAAAAAGTTAAGAATAAAAATTTAATTATTTTTTGGTCAAGGAAAGGAGGTGTGGCATCAAACTCCCTTTTAGCTAATTTGAACTTGTTTGGCAATTTATTTTAAAGACAGTTTTTTATTCTTCATAATAAAAAATAAAAAAATTAATTTGATAACGTTTTTAAAAAGTGTTTTAAAAAAATAAAATATTATTTTAAAGAATAGAAAGACAGAAACATTTTTTAAGTATTTTAAGATTATTGTTTTAGAAAATAAAAAATAAAAAAAACATATAATTTCATTATTTTTTTATGACCTCCTTTCACCACGGCTATAGTGATGGTGGTAGAGATTTGATAACCAAAACTCCAATGGTGGCACTGTCTGGTTGCCAGCAGCAGGTCTCCTGTGATGGTAACTAAAATATTTTTAAAAATAAATAAAGAGTTTTTCAACAATTTACTATCAAAATTCAAAACATAATTTTTATTTAGTCCCTTGGTCTCAAAAAAAAAATTCAAAATCTGTTAGATGTGTTTTAAAATAAGTCACATTCATGGTCTTTTATTGAAATTCTCACAAAATTCTAAATTATATATACCTTCTAGAGGGTTTAGTACGTTCATTTATTAAATAATTTTTTTGATTATCCTTTAAATAAATTTAAATGCAAGACTTCATACAGAATACCCGCAACATGGCCTAAAAGGACAAAAAGACCAAGAAATGAAAATTAATCCTATGGTCAGTATTGTTTTGGCCAACAATCCTATGGTCATTTTCAAACACTGAAAGCATAAATTTCATTTACATTAAAGAAATAAAAAACAATTTTAAAATCATTGTTTAACTTTAGAGTTTATAGTTATACCATTATTTCACTCGGGAGAAAATGACAAATAAGTTTTATTTAATTAGCGTTATATGAAATTCCTTTCTTTTTTGACTACTGAATTGCCTTATCACTTACACTGTTCTAAGACATTGTGGGTCCAAGATTACTACGGGTTGCGTTTGCATGTATATTTTAATCTAAATGGTTATTATACATTTTTATTTTTATTTTTATTAAAATAAATATTTATAAAAATTTAAAAATAATTTTAATAAATTTTTTATTTTTAATATGATATAGATTTAAGTTAAAGAGTTCAATTTAACATTAAAATTTTTATAATTAGTATATATTAATTATTCGGATGTACTGTGCACATTTCAAATTTAATTTAGTATTAATTTGGCTTGTGCAGAATACATCTGAATAGTCAATATATATCAATTATAAAAATTTTAATATTAAATTGAACCCTCTAAATTAAATCTGGACCATATTAAAAATAAAAAATTATTAAAATTATTTTAAAATTTTATATATTTTTATTTTAATAAATATAATATATAACAATGTTTTAAATCTAATCATCCAGATCAAAATCTAAATGATTTAGATTTTATCACAGTGATAAGCACATATCCAAACCCATTTCGATTGCCAGAATCAACCGTTTCTTAGTGTATTCTCTCCATAACAACAATAGCCACAACTTTGTTATACACAAACACCAGAGAAAAATATTTAAAAAAATTAGAAGAAAAAATTTAAAAAAAAATATTAAAATTATTATTTTAAAAAATTTCTTCTCCTCTTCCTTATTTTCTTCTTACTTTTTGCTCATGTCTCTAAATGTGTTATATATTATATTAAGGGAGCATATGATTCATATGAACAAGCAATGTCTGATTGACATTATAAGACAAAGTCATTTTAAGTCTTTCATATTTCAAAATATCAACAAGGTTTTATAAAAAAAAAATGTTTGTAATTAAGAATGTAATTAATAAGGTTTTCTAATTGAAACATAAATAAAGTAATCATGAAATGAATATGTAGTTTTAAATATTATTAATTAATTCATTGAGAATGTAAATTAGTTAAAAATATTTTGTTTATATAAAATAAAATAAATTTATTGATATTTAAAATATTTTTAATAAACCCTATAACTTAATGTCTTTCTTGTCAGAAATTCTATTTATTAAATTTTTCTAATGACAAAGAGGCCTGGTTCAGCGTCGAAGACCCGCCATGCACCGCACAGCATTAAGCCGTTAGGTGGGTCCATTTTTTCATCAGAATATTCAATTAAGTCCATTTATTTTAATTTAAATAAAATAAAATAAAATAAAATAAAATATATGTTAAAGACAGAGACTGAGCTCGTCTAATTAACCAATTTTTTATGCATTACATTTTATCAAGACAACCAAACCCATGTTGTCCCATCCCATGTGCCTAACATTTGAGGTCAGATCAGATGTAAATAAAAACTATGAAATAGAGAAATTAATTATTACGGTTAATCTCTAATCAAGAACATTAAAGAATTTAAAAAAAAAAACTCGAGAGAATAATATTTTATTAACCATAAACCAATCATGAAGATGAGAATCTGAACCTTGAGTTCATACTGACAAGTTTCAACAACTCAACTTGCTTCCACGTTATGATGACTTGCATCTGATTAAAGAAGTGTCAAGTATTTAACAACCCAAACGTTTCAAGCACTCATAAGGAAGCAAATTTAAACAAGTATGGACTCATGACGCATATAATTTAACAACATAATTTCACTTCTTTTTTTTTTTTGTTTTAAATATCTGTTATCAGGTCTTCCAACTAAGTTATAACCCTTTTGAAAAAGAGATGAAAATATACAAAATGCTAGCTCATTCTGTTGTTATTCCTTCTATCAAAACATATACATGTAGAGTTGCTTTTAAAAAAAATATATACAGGATAATTTCTCTTATATTTGAAAATGGAATAATATATAAAAAGAACATGTAAAATAATTAGCTATATTACTCAACTAGAATATTGACCTCTGCGTTGTATGAATATATTCTAAATTGCTGGCTTTGCATTGTACAAATCTTTTCTAGGTATTAGTTTGTGTAATTTCATTAACATAAAACTTACTGGCATATCATATTTCTATTATCAATAAACTGAACATTCCAAAACACTAATACAAACAAATAAAGCATATAGTTCAATGAAAAACATGTCCATCAAATCCTATCACTACCCACAACCGACTGGTTTTATACAAAATTATATCATAAATTGATAATTTTGCTTAAGACATCATCATCATCATCATCATTAATTCATTATGCAGAAAGAGGCAAGCAAAACAACAGAATTCTGTCACTATAGTCTATATTATTAAAATTCTGGGCATCAGTGATCATAAATAAAGATCAAGCCTTCAAACTATACATTACTCAGGCTTCTGAAACCTGTACAATAGAAAGATTTCCCAGAAGTTGAAAGCCAAGAACATGCTCTGATGTATATACACAAAGTCATCGCACCAGAACCTAACTAAATCACAATACCTGTGACTTTAATTTATGCTATTTAGTTATCTCTAAGCTTATATACACTGTCAATATAATCTTCTGTCTCCCACAAGAATGACCCAAAAGCAACTGCTTCCAAGACTAGCCTCTTCAGAGTTGAAAATGAAGTCAAAATCACATTGTTGCTCTCAACCAAACCAGATTCCTCATTACCAAAAAGTGCCAAGCTATAACTTTCCACCAAATTCACAGCCTCCTTAGATCTCAGTTTGGCAAATCTCTCCAACAGCCCTGGGTGAAATCCCGTCACATAACATTTCATATCTTTGATTTCCTCTTCCTGCTTCATTACCCCTTGACCTACAGATTGATTGTTACCCATTAGGCCAAAGATTATATCTTTGATTTCATATGCGTGTGGATCGCGAATTGTAAGGGTGGTCCTGTGATCACCATGGTTAGCGACAGATAGGCTCCGTTCTAGGTGGTATCTCAATGAAATCGATTTCAAGAAGTAACCGTATAGTATAGAGGCAACATAAATTCGAGCAAGCAAGAATTCCTGAATCTCAGTTGTTGCCCAGGTCTCAGTCACACTAGATTTTGCTTTCAAACCGGTCATACTTGTCACATGCTCCCTAATCAAATCCAAAATCCCCAGGCTGTAAATGGACTCAAGCTCCCAGTCTTTAGAAGGCAATATCTCTAGCCTGCCATTGTATGTGCATTTAGAAAGCTTTGGAATCAGAGGAACCCTGATCTCTGAAAACTTGTAAAAAATCAGCAAATACATGACATCTTGTACTGCAATTTCACACTCATGCTCTTTCATTTGTGCAATCCTCCTGGCATAGATAAAAATTCAGCTCAAATCCTGCTCAATTCCATATCTGGAAATCAAAAGAATTATGCAAACATCAAGGAATTTAGCAAGCATGGTTAGCTTTCTTTCTTTCTTTCTTTCTTTTTTTTCAAGATGATGAAGACAATGATGCAACAATACCAATACATTTGATCCTGCAGAAAAATGCCCATGCATGGTCCTCTAGTTTATAACAATTTAAACCCAAATCAAGCGACTCAGAAATTTTTAGATGACAACTTGAATGGAAGAAGGGTGCAGGGGCAAAGGTAGTGAAAGTACTTTATGATGCAGCAGAATGAATCATATCAAATGACCAAATGCCTTCATAGTTGTCGTGCGCACGCGCGAAAAAACATTTGGCCTAAAATTATGCCACCCATGCAGAAAAGTCTTTCATTGTTGCAGAATGCAGATGCAAGTGATAGGTATCAGAAATGTTGATTGTTAGAACACAAAAGATTCACGGTTTCAGCTTCAGCATATAAAACTGCCAATCACTTTGCTAATGCCAAGCACGCATGCTAGCTTTGGAATAAACATGTTACATTTCCAAAACAGAGAAGGGCAAACTTGCTACTCTGACAAATTACATGGATTTAGTTTTCTTTTAATAACGTCCATAAGCCATGAAACCTACATATGTATACGATTCAACAAGACAAGATAAAAGTACTTTTTCAATTGTTTGAATCAGATATAAAAAATATAACAGTATACAATGAAGCATGGAATTACAGTCCCAGAGGAACACATTTTTCAGGTAGGTTGAGTCATTTATTCATCAGTGAATCATCAGAACAAAGAGTTTGCAGTAAACTTATCCAAGAATCTCCAAAATTCCTTCAAGGTAAAAGAAACTAAAAGAATTTTGAGCCAGCAATTTTAAGAATCACATTAAGTTGGCCACGCCACACCTTGCCAAATTTGATGTGACAAATCTACTTAATGGAAAGAAAAAAGGGATTTTAGAGATGGAAAATGTCCCATGCATCCCAGTAAAAAGAAGTAATAAAAAGGAACAATTACCATTATGTGATCACAGCATAAGTATTATAATAGATATTTAATATTATTTTTTGGCCAAATAAAAGAAAATGTTTTTCCCTTTAGAGTTACTAAAAGAGCCCACAACTGCAGATGGACCATTAAAGTTTGTTAAAACAAGATTGAAACACAGAATGAATCCTGCCAAGTTCATATAGATTCTAAACCAGTCAAAGTCCATCTGCTGATCAACTCTTCATTGCAAGATGAAAAAAAATATTTATATAGTATATCTTGAATGATCACTAGAATTTTGATTTCCTTTCATGACTATGATTGTTTCAATGATACTAACAATAAATTCATGATATTGTATATCTTCTGCAGGTCAATAAATTAGAGAAAAAAACTGTAGCTTCAATCCTACCTAAAAAGATAAATACCCCTTTTGGCTTTTATTATCCACCAGAATAAAAAATGGACAACTCATGATGCAGGGATCAAATGCTGCCCAACATTATCAATAATTTTCCAGATTGACTTCATATACTTTCATCATAGATGGAACAGAACTCAAGTAAATACATATTTTTTGATGCACGCATAATCTGATTAATATCAAGCTACTGTTATCCCCCAAAAGATAAGCACACAGTTAAAAAAGTAAACTCAATGAAAGTAGCCTTATGAAGAAGTGCATAATGGGTTTATTATAGTTATAAAGTAAATTACTCCATCTTCAAATTGTTGAACTCATTTTTAGTCCCAAAATATAAGAGCGTCTGCAACTTAGTTCTGAACATAACCAACCCGTTGGCCATTAATGGGAATAAAGGCCAGAAGAACTAACATGTAAAGAATTTGTTAGGATCAGTTAGAACAATCTAAATTAAGACGCAAACCTGTGAAGCAAGTCCTCATCGGAACCTGTGGTGAGCGCCATGCGAGCAGCTGCAGCATCTCGATCATCGACCAAAAGCTTGAGCTCCTCCGCCACCGCGACGTGGAACATCTGGCGGTGGTTCTGCAACACACCGCTCAGAAACTTACCCACATGCGATTTCGGCTCTAGCGGCGAGTTCAGGCTACTGAACTCACAGTGACTCGCGCCAGCACTCGCCTTAACGTTGCCGGGCCTCCTCCTAGTGTTGAAACAACAACCCAAACTGGGTTTTCCGGGCAAATTGCAGATGAATCTAGAAATGGGTCTCAGACAAAGGCTATGGGTCAATCGGGGTACAGCCAATGTGGGTGATGGGTGGTAGAGAATATTTTCCATGAAAAGGTTAGTGGAAAGCTTGAAGAGAATCGCAGAGGCAGAGAGAGAAAGAATGGGTTGATTGAACTGAAGAGCAGAAATATCTTTGGCTATGGATAGGGCTTCAGAGATGGGAATTTTGGTGATAGAGTGATAATTGATAAGCGCTTAGACTAGTATTTGGTTGTGACGTTGACGCGCCCACCGTAATAAATAAGAAATACAGAGAGTGGGGTCTCAGAGAAGAAGGCTTTAATGGTGGAGTCTGAAGAAAAAGATGATTTCTTGATCAATCAAGGAGTTCATCTTTGTCCTGACCCGACAAGTGATTTTCAAGATAAGATCAAAGCGCTATCCGCCTAGATATTTTATTATTTCAATTTTAAAGCAATAATTCATTGAACAAAGGTAGCCTATTTAAAGAGTTTGTTGTTTTTACGATTTTGTTTTCAAAAGAAGACTTTAATTTTTTTTTTGGGTAAAGTTCAAAAAGAAGACTTTAGTTAAAACTATCTCTCTCTAACGCCGACGTCAATTTAAAAAAAAAATTATTTGATTTAAAATATAAAATATCAAAAACAATAATTATTTTTTTAATTATATCTTTATTTTATTTATTATTTTAAATTTTAATAAACAAGATGCATTAAAATATTAATTGTCATTAGTAAAATACTTTTTTAAAATATTTAATGTGAATGTAATTAAAAATATATAAAATAAATTTAAGCAATCAATTAGTTTTTCTTCTTTTTTTAACTGTAAATAGAGGTAAAAATATGAGTCTGACTCATATGGGTTGAATTTTAAATAGGTTAAAAAAATTTCAATCCATTCCAAACTTTTAGAATTGATAAGCTAAATAGGTCAACTCACCAACTTATTTTTAAATTTTTTAATATTTTTTTATGAATTTTTTTAAAAAATACACCTAAATAATAAATTTTAATTTAATATTTTTTCATGATTCATTCTAAATATATTAAAATATTAATTTATAATGTTTATACAAAATATATAAATTTATACAACTATAAGTAAATCATGCCATATGATTTAAACCATAAAATTTTCTCCTTTTTTTTTTAATTTTTTTAAAAATAATATGAGTTAAACGAGCTAACCTTAATCCATTAAAATTGACCTATATGGTTCACGAGTTATATGACTTGGGTTAGAAAGAATGTATTTTATATTCAGGTCAATTTTTTTCAACTCAATCCGACCTTTATGATCAATTATTCGAGCCAACCCTTATAACTTGACACATATTCTCGACTCTAATTGTGAACATGGTCTTGAAGGAATATACAATCATAAGATTTTATTTTTGAGTCTTGATAAATATAAAAATGTATTTAAGAGGGAAGAATTATATTTAAGAATCAAGACTATGACTTATTCACAAATCAAATTCAATAAAATTTAAAATTACACCATAAGATCAAAGGACTAAATTGAAATAATTTTTTTAAAAAAATGATCAAAATGCCCATCAACTAAGATTTTAAAAATTGGGCCGGTCATTAAATAAAGTTAGATATTGGTTCATGGTTTATTGATCGAACCGGTTATATTAAATTAATATATTTGTAAAATATTTTTAATTAAATCTCACCCTCTAATAAAGTAATTATTTATCTTTAAACTAACCCTATCTTTTTATATTTACCTTTATTTAATAAAGTCTTTCATCCTAAAAAATATAAAATGATCTATTCAATAAGAGTACTTTTAAAAAATAATAATAATTACACCTTAAAAGGTTAAAAATGTTTAGCATTCAATCCTTTAAAAAATATAAGATATTTTTTAACGAAAGGAATAAAAATTAAGATGTTAATAGTTAATAGAATGATAAAGTATTGAAGACTTTTTGAAGACATGTTGAGGTTAAATTAAAAAGATGAAATTTAAACAAAAAAACATAGATAAATTAGAGAAAGTATGAAGATTAAAAAAAATGTGTTTAGATTAAAAAAAGCTTCACAATATAAGCAATGAAAAATCAATAAAAATCATAAATAAATAAAAAATAAGAAGAATACGATGTACTGTACGCATATTGTTTAGTTCAAGTCCCACATCGTGTATGTCAAAAGAGAAGGGAGGTGCGCTTATCTATAAAAGGAGGGAGCAGCATGCTCTGTCACGCATCAGGGCCGGGTTTTACTTTTGTAGAAATTACAGCTCATGGCTCAACGTTTTTGATAATTTTGTTTTTGGCTTTTCCGTTTTTGGATTTTTTAATTTTTATCCATTTGGATTGTCTTCGTTTATAGAGCTTGTGGATGGGAACCTAATTGTCAGGAACACCCTTTTCAAAACTACTAAGCTTGCTGGAAGAACACCTGATCTAAAGCGTCTCTTCAAATTTAAACACTTGAACAAAGAAGTTTTTAGACATGAAGTTAAATGGAACTCCTTAACCTTGTATGGGTTAGACTCGATAATGATAGCTCGATTAGCACAAATGGAGCTGCTACTTGAGGTATCATCAAAAATGACAAGGGTAATTGGATTAAAAGCTTCCACAAATTTGTCGACTACCAGCATAGCTCAACTATAGAGCTCATGAGAATCTACGAAGGCCTCAAACCTTTGCTAAAATCAAAAATTTAGCAATGTTAATGTCTACTCGGACTCGATGGAGACGCTGCCTCTCATTAATCATGGCTATTATGGAGATCATCCTTTATTTGACACAATCAAAAAAAATCAGAGATCTCACTATGAGAGATTGGGTGGTCACTTTTGATCACGCATATAGAGAAGCAAATAATTACACTGATTTCCTAACATATAAACCTTATTTGAAATGTTTTAATGTTATGATCAAATGATCCACTAAATGACTGTAAAAGCCTTATGGCTTTAGACATAATTAGGATTTAGTCTCCCTACACGATTTTGCCATGACCTTTTACTCAAAAAAAAAAACTACTAAAAGGATAAGGAATGAACGCATGAGTTATGATGCCAACCTAGAAGTGGATAGCTCAGTTTAGGAAGATGATAGTAGTGGGTGTGTTGGCTTCTTGCGTGACTAGCAACTCCAATGGATTTGTGGCTTTAGTGGTAAAATCAATGCAGTACCTCATACTATTGTAGAACTTATTAGTCTGATATATGGATTAAGCATATGCTGGTTGAGGGGACTTCGTAGAGTAAACATTTTATGTGGATCGCATGGAGGCCATCTACTTGATTTTGAAAGGATGTAACAGCGAACATCAGTTTGCAGACATTGTAGAGGAAGTAAGATCTCTCTACCATAGAGATTGGCTAATTCTGAACGCTCAATCACATCTTCTCAGTATTTATTCTCATAGTTTAGACTCTAGCTTTGTAATATTTGATTAATCCCCCTCCTTTTTAGCTAAAAGAGGAGGAGGATGAATGATTTTTTCTCTTCTTGTTTGTTACTTCTTTAATTAGCAATGTTTTTCTTCTATTTAAAAAGAAAAAAAGAAAGGTATATTATGAAACTTTATTTTTATCAAATTATTTTATATTTTAGGACGTTAAATCTTCTATAAAAGTATTTTATATTTTAAAATGGAAGGAGCATTACTTTCTCACGCCATCCAGTATTTTTTTATTTTTAAATTCATAATTTTTATGGCCTACATAAAAAAATATCACACATTTATAATTTTTTTTGGCAATAAAAATTTAAGTGAGTGGGGCCCTAAAAACTCGATAAAGTCATGACATGTCTTCTAGCTCAAAAGTGCTTATAGAAGTACTAATAAATTGCCTACCGATAAGGTCTTTATATTCATAGTGAGATTTGATTTCATAATTTGGTGAGTTATGTGATAAATTCTTAAATAAAAAAGGATTTGGCAGCTTATAATTTATGATATTAAAAAATTCTAGGTTATGAGGACTTTATTTGTGAGTGATTTGTAAATATCTCTGTAAATATTTTTTGAGTTTAGAGATATGTCTTGACCTTAATAAGTCTCAAGATCTAACTCATTTAATCTTCTCATTATATAAAAAAAAATTAATAGTTTATGATATTATATACAAAAAATAACTTACGATGTTTTATAAAAAAAAAAAAAACTTGTGATAGATTAAAAAAGGTTTTGGCATTCAACCAAAAGAGGACTTGGCATCCAACCAAAAGAGGACTTGGCATCTTCTTTTTTTTTTTTTGAATAAAAAAGGATTTGACAACTTCTTCTTGTTGTTGTTTTTATTTTTCCTTTTTTTTAATAAATTTGATGTTGAGAAGCTTATTTATTTAGGAGAATTTCGGTAACCTTTCATTTGAATAGGAAGAAAAGTTGAGAAAAAAAAATAGGATGAGAAAAAATGGAGAAAAGAAAAAATTAAAAAAAAATATTATCAATTTTTATATTTAAATGGATATAAAAAAATTAAGAAAATAAGAAAATAAGAAAATATTATAATGACTATAATATCCTTATATCAAAATATATTGTTTCATGTAACTGTATGTATAAAAATATATTTAAAGTAAAAATTATATAAAAATTAACACTATCAAAATAATTTAAAATTAAATCAATTGGTAGAAACTACTTTCATGTTATTACATTTTAAAATCAAATAATTTATCAAAAATATGTTATTTTTTATTTAAAAAAATTAAAAAGTGGATAATTTTTTAAAATTAAATATAAAAAATGAATAAATTTCAATTCAGCTTTTGGCCTGTTGGTAAGAGCATTTTGCCATCACCTATAATCATGAGTTATGCGGTTAGCATATGAAACTATAACATGAAAAATAAATTATATCTACATAATATCATAAAAATGTGAAAGGCACACATTTATAAAAATATGCAATTTATATAGAAGATGGAGACAAGCACAGCACTGAGACACAGCAATGTGAAGTCATTAATTTTTAAGCCAAAGACTTTCATAATCATAAAAATTATCTGACTTAGCATTAAATTATTTTTATGATAATTACTATCACTTATTTTTTTGGCTAGATATTATCACTAATTATAGTGTAGCAAATATAATCTAAATTAGAATACTGAGATCTTAAGGCAAAAAATGGAGGATAGAAGATAATAAAATAGAGACTCCTATGCAAAGAAGTAGCAGGGTATACGTAGAATAAACATTTTTCTCATAAAATCTCTCCATTTGTGGAGAGAAAATATGGCAGGTTTCACATATTTATTTTCCCCTCAACTTTTCTTTTCTTCTACTTTTTCTTTATCGTTCAAATAGGAGAAAAGTTATTTTTTTTCTATTTTTTCCTCATATTTTCTTTTCTCTCGTGTTTTCTCCCCATCCAAATAAAACATAAAGGATCATGAATGTGACTTGCTTTCACATCATAGCTAATAAAATCTAAAACAACATTGCAAGATCTAAAGACTAAATTGTAATTATTTAAAAAAATGATCAAAATACCTTTCATTTATTTTAAAAAAATAAAACCCACCAGCCACCGTTGTCGGGGCCTTGCTAGTGACAGCAGCTACTAGACCTCTATTGCCAAAGCTCTGACCACCAATTGGACTATTATTGACGGTGGTTGAAGAATTATGAAAAATTAAATTCTCTAAAGGTGACTAAGGATGGGTTTATAACCCCTGACCTCTTAGCTCACCAAAAAAGTAAAAATCATTAAGCCGTTGAACCCATTTAACTATATGATACAAAAAATTATATATGAAATAAACCTTATTTTCAAATCACTTAATTATTATATTACTTGTTAATTGCGTAATTTTACTTGTTAATACCTTAACATGACTTATTAATTACTTAACTTTTCTTACTAAATTCATGACTCTCATAACATAATTATATTACTTATTAATCATATAACTTTACTTATTAACACCTTAACAAAATTTGTTAATAACTTAACTTTCCTTGTCAAGCCTGTGACTTGCACAACAAAACTATATTGCTTATTAGTTGTGCAACTTTATTTTTAATTACTTTACTTATTAAACTCATAACTCTCACAACAGAATTACATTATTTGTTAATTGTATAACTTTACTAGTGAATTTTGCAACATTGCTTGTTAATTACATAGCTTAACTTGTTAATACCATGACAAGACTTATTTAACTTTTGTTTCGAAAAACAATTAAATTACTTATTAATTATGTAACTTTATTTGTTAATTCCTCAACAATACTTGTTTGTCGTCACTTGTTAAATGAACATATAATTTACATAAAAGAGTTTGTTAGATAACAAAAGTGATGAAAGTCGAGTCTTTTTTATCAGTACTCATCGAACTAGATACTCAATTATATATATAGAGCAATATTCTAAAAAAATAATGTTAATAACTAAAATTAAAGAAATGACAAACTATATTGAGCTTTTAACAAGTCTACTTTTTATCATAATAATCAAGAGGTTTTAAACTAAGATTTATTATACATATAATTTTGAGAGAGTCAAGGATTTAACAAGTAAAGTTAAGTAATTAATAAGTAACGTTATACGATTAACAAGTAATGCAATTCAGTTGAGGGAGTCATAAATTTAACAAGCAAAGTCAAGTAATTAACAAATTTTATTAATAAATTAATAAATAAAGTTATGCAATTAACAAGTAATATAGTTTCGTTGTAGGAATCACGAACTTAATAAAGAAAGTTAAGTAATTAATAAGTTATGTTAAGGTATATTAATACATACAATTACACGATTAACAAATAATATAGTTTGTTATGGGAGTCATGGACTTAACAAGGAAAGTTAAGTAATTAACAAGTTTTATTAAGGTATTAATAAGTTAAAATATGCTATTAATAATTAATATAATAACCAAATAGTTTGGAAACATAGTTTATTATATATATAATTTTATGTAGGGTAAAGTAGCAAATTTGGCCACAAATTATTTTTCAAGGAACATATGGTAGCCTAAACTATCAGATAGTGCAAAATAAATCTTGAACTTCCAAAAATGAAGTATCCAGTAGCCTGCTGTTAACTTAAATTAACGCACGTAATATAGCGCCCACAATGACACATGACACAACACGAGCATGACACGTCAATACGATAAAAGTGTAAATTTAACCACAAACTATTTTGCTAAGAGCGCCGGGTAGCCTTTACTATAAAAAAAGGAATCATCTAACACCTTCCCCTCAATTTGATTAAACATCATTTATTTTTATACTTATGAAGCCTATAAAGCATTAATCTCTCCAATCTTCTTGCCTTCATTCTCAACATTAGCTCTAGAAGAAGAGGTTTAATAAGTTATTATTTGAAGACAATGTTAATGAAGTAAAAGTTTGATTTTACTATGCATGAAAAAAACTTGATTCTAGCTTAATTTAGTCATGAATTGTTTCTTCTACTTTGTTAGCATCGTTTTCGTGAATATCTTCCAATAAGAACTCTTTCAATCTCTTACTCTCGAGTTGAGATTGAGAACGAAGGCAAGAAGATGGAGAGATTGATGCTTTGTGGGCCTTTTAAGTATGAAAATAAACAATATTTCGTCAAAATTGGGGGAAGGTGTTGGACGATCCTTTTTTTTATAGTAGAGGTTACCCAGTGCTTCTCAAAAAATAGTTCGTGGCTAAATTTGCACCTTTATCATGCTAACGTGCCGCACCTGTGTCGTGCCACATGTCATTGTGAGCCCCACATAACGTCCGTTAGTTTAAGTTAACGGCGGGCTACTGGATGCTTCATTTTTTAAAACTCGTGATTTATTTTACACCATCTGATAGTTTAGGTTACCAGATTTATAGTTTGTAATCAAATTTACACCTTTACCCTTTTATGTATTATGTAATTGCATGTATTTAATGGTTTGGTGATCCTTATTTTTTTTTATAAGTCAAGGGATCATGAGTTCTAAATTTATCCTTAACCACCTTTAGAGAATTTAATTTAATTTTTTAGCCACCGACGGCGGCTGATTGATGGTTGAAACTTCGATAACAAAGGTCCAGTGGTTACTTTTACTAAAAAGACTTTGATACCAAAGGGTAGTGCTTTATAGTTGGAGTTTTTTTTTTAACAAAAAATAAGTAAAGGTCATTTTAATCATTTACTTTTAATTTTTTTTTAATTTAGTCTTTGAGTCCTGCAATCTAGTTCAAATTTTGTTGGGTGTGATTTCAAAATAAGTCACACCCCTGGTTCTTTAATGAAATTGTCCCTGTTTATTTGGAAATTTTGCTCGGAAGACCAGACTTACCCCAGTGGCAGAGCCTGAGGCTGAAATTGGCACAGAATGAATTCCATGATGAAGGCAGCTCCTATTTTTCTCTTCTTCCTTCTTATTTCGATCCTAGGTAATGTCCTTTAGATCTTTTGATTATTTCAATTAAATGTTTGCGTAATTGAAATTTTATAACTTCTCCTTCGATAGCTTTTTGTTCTCCAATGCCTGATTAGCGGTTTGTTTAGATCATGTTAATTTGAGTTCAGTTGTTGGAAATTCTTGGTAGTTTCTATTCCATTGATCGGTTTCGTGTTTGTTCTCCCTGGGTTAGCGTCTGCTAAGAAGACCGCTGATGTAACGGAGTTACGGATCGGTGTGAAGGTAAGATGCTCTCTTTCTTTTAGATCTATGTTCTATCCTTTTTTAGAACTGAAGTTGTTGAATTAGGAATATGTGCGCACGATTTCCCAAACACTGAAGTCAACTTTTTCTAGATATAAATTTATTGCTTTCGGAATTTTCTAGTTTGACTCCAACACATGAAATGGTAATTGGCTAATGTCTGGTGAGTTCATATATGAAAAATGTGATCATCTAACAAAATAAAACAATGAACCCAAATTTTATTGTTGGCATTATCTCAAGCGTGATGTGGCCAGGCGGGCTGTGTATGGTACCGGTCAATATTGTGAATGTGTAAAGCTTAGGTTCTTCAGTGTGTGTTTATGCGTTGTAAGGATATACGCATACATAGTTTTTTTTCTCCATGTTACCTCCTGGAAGGATACTTTTATATAAATTGATTAAAATGTAAACTCTACAGATTATAGTATCTTAAACATTTCTACATTTTCCTAGTTTGGAATAAAGTTAGATGAAGTGCCTTGCATAGTGGGATAGAGTACAACAACATTATGCAATCCATGTAGCGGACTTCATTTAGTGGCATAAAACTTGTTGAAGTGCCTTGCATAGGATAAAATGTTGGTAACTTGTACCTGGTGTAATGGTTATATTTTAAGTTGATGAATATACAAGCTCCTTCTTTCATAGATATGATAATTTTATGTTACTATTCTGGGTAACTTTTGAAACTAATAAAAATGACTTTGGTATTTAGTTTTGGTGATTTAACCATGGCTCAATATAAATATGTGATGTCAGAAAATTATGCTTACTGTCTTATTTGATTGCCTTTCTCAAGGATGATGGTCATTTCTAGAACTAGGTAGATCAATTTGTCCTGCTAGGCCAGTATTTCACAGGGAAAATAACATTAGCAGAGCAATAACAGGGATAGAAGTAACAGTGTTGCAGAGGGATGAAGAAAAAGCTTTTACACATGGGGCTTGCTATTGTTATTTTCTTGGCCCTGATCGCTATTTTTGGGAATTCTCCATGTCGATACATGTTGTGTGTGTGTGTGTGTGTACATATCAACACTATTTTGAACATGTTGTACATTGGTCATTGGGTTTGATTGCTATGCTCACTGTTGACTCTAATCAATTTTTATTTTCTTGACTCTAATCACTTGCTGTTTATTGTCTCTTCCTCTCTGCAGCACAAACCAAAGTCATGTGAAGTTCAGGCACATAAAGGCGATAGAGTCAAAGTACATTATCGGGTAAGTAGATTTCCTGGTTCATTTGATGAATATGTTACGATGAAAAGATTACGAGTAGAACTGTTAAACTTGCAATAATGTTAAATTTAATCAAAGTTGTTTTTCCAGGGGGTGGAAAGTATGAGATATCTCATAACCTTAACCTAGTCATTCATAATATGGTTCTAATTTCTGAGGAAGCTATATTTCTTCATATGCGCGTTCTTTTTTGCTTCCTGTTATTGCTTCTTCATCTCTTGGGTTTTTCCTATGGATTTTTTTGTGATATTTTTTAGTACATTAATGTCTTGAGTAGTTTCAGTTGACTTTTTTTTTTAAATAGAAAATTATTTCTGGAAGGGGCAATGCTCATAGTAGTTCCTTTTCCATTTATTAATGCGATCAACCCTACCGACAAACTCGTTATAATATTCCAACAAGTTGTAATATTTGATCAAATAACCCTGATTAACATTTAAGTCTTATTAGGTGTTCATGATGAAATTTAGTGACAGCCCCTTTTCAATGCCGTGGACATGACAGTATTCATGTGTGTTTTTGAAATATTTCTACATTTCCTTTTGGAAGTAACGTGAATGAATGTATTGTTCCTTGCCTTGGTGATATATGAGGTTTTTTTCACAATCTTACCTGCTATCTGATCTTAGGCATTGAACAGACATAAGCCTACAGGCCCTAAAAGTATGGAAGCTTTTCGTCACCAGAAGCTTCATAAATTTACTACCATTCTTATATCAACAATTTCTTCTCCTTCTCTCATGTCCATAGTTGATTACCAATTTGCGTCTTTTTATTATGTATTTTTTGCTTTTTGCTTTTATATTGTACGTGTCCTTTTATATGATTTGTTCTCAGATTTTTGGAAGACTGTTTTCTGTTTTGTGTTTGTTAGCAAAATCTGTGTCTGATTTTTTCCATAAACCCTTCAGACTCAAATTCCTCCTTATCTGAAGTATTGTACTTCTCATTACATGTCCTGTTTTTTTTTTTTTCCTACTTAATTCCTTTCATTCATTGTTTGTTGAATTACTTGAGGCATATTATTCAATTATGTCAACTTTTATTTGTATTTATTTTTCCTTTTATTTGTTAAGATGTTTCTAATATGATTGCATATGATTCTCAATCTATTCGTTTTCTTTCAAGCATGAAAATAATATCATGCAAATAGCAAAATTTTAATTCCGGTTCTTTTTGCTGTAAATAGCATCTGAAGTCTTGGTGATTCATTTGGTGAGGGATCATCCATTCATGTAATTTGTATGTATCATATTGAGTCTAATACTTTGAGCCCTATTAAGAAGGGTGGAGAAAGGTTAAAGAGAATACTTATGAAAGTTATTAATCGAAACCTCTTAGTTAACAACATTTCTAGAAGTTTGGTAAATGATAAAGAACACTAGCGTCGTACAATTTATGTAGCCGACCCCACCTAGTGAGATAAGGCTAATTGTTATTGTATATTGAGTCTAATACATTGTCACTTGTTTCAGGGAAAACTTACTGATGGAACTGTTTTTGATTCTAGCTTTGAAAGGGATAGCCCAATTGAATTTGAGCTTGGTACTGGACAAGTGATCAAAGGTTTGCTACTTTGTTAATGTGTAATAAATTTCTGGATTCCTAATTTTTTTTTTTTTGCAATAACACTGGTGGTGGATAATTATAAATGCATTAACATATAAATAATTGCTCCCACAGCAATTGTTAAAAGTAACTTGAAAAATGCACATTTAATTTGAGTAACTTCGACAAATTTCCTTCCACCTGATCAATGATGATTTGGGTAATAAAAGGAGTCATTCATTATCTGCAATTTGCTGCTTTGCCTTCTCAAATTTCGCAATTACTGAAGACTCTAGAGATGAGAAAAAATTAATTGAGCAATTAAATTTTGGGAAAGATGCCTTATTGCATCTGTATTGTTCCTTGCTACCTCCTTCCTATCCTTTCTCTCCCCCCTCTCCCTGCGGTGAAAGAAGCTATTAAAATTGTTATTAAGGAAATTTGAACCTTCATGGGAAATTTTATATCTCTGCTGATATGGTACAGATATATAGACTAAAAGTTGAACATTTGCATCCCTATTTGCATGGTACAAGTGTATAAGCTAAAAATTCATTGCAAAACACTTGACTATAATTGATGGCAGATTTTCTTATGGGGTGAAGGATTCCATGGTTGATCATTTTCTCTTTGCAGGGTGGGACCAAGGATTATTGGGAATGTGTCTTGGTGAGAAGCGCAAGTTACAAATACCAGCAAAACTTGGCTATGGAGAGCAGGGTTCCCCCCCGACTATTCCTGGTAATTCCCTCAAGTTATTCTTCAAACTGAACCTTCTTTCTAGTTGATTAAAAAAAAATTACCGTATGCCAAGCCAGATACCTGATGAGGATAAGATCAGATTGCCCGTTTACTTGAAATGACCTGATTGGTATTTTCTCTGTCGTAGAAGAGGGTGTGCTCTTTGTTGAAGCAATCTCTTGTTCAGTTGTTTGGCTGCATTACTTTATCTGCTTAGATTCTGGCATTTACATACTTTTCTAGACCTGTTTATGCAGTTGATTTAATCTAGAGAAAAAAAAAGACTTTTTGGGTAGATTGAACTAAGGTTTGATGATTATTAATAAAGGCATAAGCAATGGTTGTGATGTGAAAGGAGTATTTGTCGAACATCATTGTAGTTTGAAACTGTCTGTGATCTCTTTTCTTGAATTGGCTAAACTCTTAAAGTACTGGGGAGTAATTCTCAATGAAAGAAGTCAATGGTAGATCAATATCTTTATAGAATATAAAATTTATAGGAAGCCACGATATTTATAAGCCAGAAATAGGTATCTCACCTAAAATTCCGTGTTAAGCATGGACCAGCAATTTATTACAAATTCACAGCTGTTTGTATTTTATAAAAAGTTGAACATCGTGTTAACTGTGGATTTTGTCAACAATAGTGAATTGTCATCCACTTTGTATCTCTCTCTAAAGTGAATGTACACTTAGTAACTATTATTGCCCTCTCTTTGTCAACCGTGAAAAGTATTTCATTATTCATATCTAAATATGATAATTTGTTTATATATATATATATATGTATGGATGCCATGACTGGATGCGGATATGTTACCACACGTAGTTTACAAGCGTTCTGTCAATCCCTGAATCATATACTGATTAGTGATTTTACAATTTACCATCTCTGTGTTGACCACCTTCAAGTGGGAGTTATTACAGAGACTAGGATAAAGTTTCTTGCATTTGTAGTCATGTTTTCCAATACATTGTAACGTGTAATGATTTTTATATCTATAAAAAAAGGAGAAAAAAAGGCAATCACATGTTACTGAGCTGCAAAAACTGTGTTTGTGTGTGTGTGTGTGTGTGTGTGTGTGTGTGTCATATCATTTTTCTTGTTTTTTTCAATGTTATGAAGTCTTGTCTTTTAACTATGACTTTGTCATGCATAATACTTAAACATATTGACTGTGCATTTCAGGTGGCGCAACCCTCATTTTTGACACTGAACTCGTAGGAGTGAATGGGAAAACTTTAACAGAAGAAAAACCAGACTCTGAGCTTTAGAGATGTCATGTTCCTTCCCATGAGAAGACAGACATGACTTCGGCTGTTCTTGTTAGCTTATTTGACTTTAAACCTTCACCCTGTTGCTAAATTAGAAAGATTTTAGTTGGCGGACCCAATCGTTCCATTGCTTATTTATCAAGTGTTCGGAATGTTATGAGAAGTCTCAAAAATAATTCTTGGTTTTTGTTTGATGAGTATCTCAACCCTTTATCTATAATGAGAAGAATTACTGTTAAAGTGTGACTTCGTGAGGAAATCATTTGAATTTCGAAAATTATTTAACTACCGCGTCTGGGATACGTCGAAGTTTAAATTCAAGTTCCAGGATGATGAAATTAGGAGGGAAATTATGGGCAAACCTTGCTTTGATTTGCTATGCTTCTATGCAAATAGAAGTATAGAACCAAGGATCTAGCATTTTTTTTTTTTTTCGTCAGTGCCAAATCTGAATGTTATTTTATGGTTATTTAGAGACATAAATGATGCATACGAGATTTACTGGTGTGTAGTACCCAGTTACCCATGGGGTCAGCTCCCCTCCTCCCACCATCCCCCGGACCTCTTACTAAATTTAGACGGTCCATATTAAATGTTTTAATTTTAATTTTATATTTAAAATAAAAAATTTTAAATCTGTTTAGCAATTTGGATAGTTTGGATTTAATATGGATAATTAAAATTTAATATCAAATGAAAATTTGATTTTAAATTGAGGAAGAAGGCAGCCAAAAACTAATGATAATCTACCGCTAATGCCAAATATTCTCGATTTGAGTCTCATAATGGTTTGAGGATGATGTTTTCTGCACATGTCAGGGGTTTGAATTGACATTGGAAAATAAAGCGCCGTTTAGTTGGCAGGAATGAAGCATCTAAAAAGGGAAAGAGAAAATGAATTTTCATTGATTTGGTTTAAGACTACACAAAGGACTGAATAAGATTGGACATCAACTAAATTCAGAATTTGATCCTTTTTATGAAAAGAACTGGGTTAGATAATTCATAATTCGGTCTGGTCCTATAAAAATTGAAGATTAACAAGATTGGATTTGGTTCATAGGATTAGGAGACTGGTCATATTAATCTAGTACTCACTTGGCCTTTTTTTTTTTTCTCTATGATAAGCAATAATTCATTTCAACCTAATAAATTCAATTAAGATAATAAAAACACTTATAATCATAATAAATTCATAATGATTTCTAACATTAAGAAAATAATATTTCAGTTACAGTCCAAATTCCAAATGATTTAAACATATAACTTCAACAAAAACACTCAACAAAGTTCAACACTACATTACATCTGTCATGTAATTATCTCCTTAACTTCAACAAAAACAAACTCAAAAATATTCAAATAATTATCTCTTTAGCTTCAATAACACTTGAAGCATTTGTCAAAAAAAATTATATACACATATATAAAGTGATTAGTAAGTGTAAAAATGTATTATATAAATTAAATTAAGAGGCATAAAATTAAATATATTACTTGCAACATTAATTACATTGTCAGTCTCTTGAAAATTGTCAACCTCATGAAATATAGAGAAAACCTATGAGAGAGATTGCCCTGCAACTAGCCAATTTTGGGTATAAATGTGTGCTTCAGTCATCTTAGGAGATAACTCCTATAATCATCAACAACACGTTTTCCAATGCTAAAAGTTGATTCAGAAGCAATTGTAGATACTGGTATAGCTAATACATCTCATGCTATCAAGGAAAGCACTCTGTACTTGGTATAATTAACCTTCCACCATGTCAAGATATCAAAATCATCATCATCATCATCATCATCAATAGAGGTGTCCTCAGACGTACTAGCGAAAAGGTATCTATCCAACTCTAATTGGGTATCAACTAATGAGCTTTTTTGCTTTTGGGATGCTAACCATCTACGACTAGGGTCTTTTTTACCTTTACTTGCATTTGAAGTGTTAATGTCAGGAGCACTTAGAGAGTTGGCACTACCAAAACTACTTGTATCATGACAAACTATTACAGAGTATTCCTCAAATAGGCAATACAAAGTGTCTCTTGCCTTATTCTTCATGGATATGCAAAGGTCAGGGGCAAGAAAAAGCTAACCAAATACGTGATTGATATAGGAAAGCTTGTATCGAGGATCGAGAATCACAACAATAATCAACAAAAGGTTCAAACTATCTGCTGCTCCCTAATGCTTACCATATTTACTCTTCATGCTCAAACACATCTCCCTAAGAAGAGAGTCATCACTTTCAATATTCTCATCTCACTTTCGTCTCTTGAATTTAAGCAATTTGATGAAAGCATGTATGTGCAATAACTTTTAGTGTGTAGAAAATTACAAAATGACATCATAAAACACCTTTAAGAACTTAAGAAAGAATCGTGCTTTATTCCAAGCTTGTTTGTTTAGAGGGCCATTATGCTTAAGAGGAGCTTGCCTAGAGTAAGCAAAAGCATCCATGTTGCAATCGGGTCTAGCACCTTGCCTATAAATATAGGCATCCATGCTACCATTTAAACACGAAAAGTCACTCCTGAGCATGATGCTTTGAACCTTTATTGAAGTAGCTAACAAAATCTTCATCCTTATCCTTTAATCTTTCAAATGCCTTTTAAAACTTCAAAGCCACATCCAACATTAAATATGTAGAATTCCATCTAGTACTGACATCGAGGCAAACAATACTTTTTATGTCCAGCATTTCTAATTCACAAACATCTTTAAATCTTTGCAAGTGAGAAGGAGAGGAACGAACATATCTAATAGCATTTCAAATAGACTCAAAAGTATCTTTCAACTCTTTCAACCCATCATTAACAACTAGATTAAAAATATGTGCAGAATACCATAATTAAAGATAATCACCACCACAAACAAGACCCCTCCAATTCTTTAGACGCCTTTTTAAGTAAGACAAGGTTGTGTCATTGGAAGTTTTATTATCCATGGTTGTAGTGAACATATTTTGCATGCACCAGTCAGATAAGCATCTTTCAATTGTCTTGCCTATCATGTCACCCTTATGATTCTCAACCATGCAAAAATTGAGAATCTTCTTATACAAGTTCCAATCATTATTAATGAAATGGGCCATTAAACATAAGTAATTGAAGTTTTGAACTGATGTCCAATAGTCTATAGTGAGGCAAAGAGGATTAGTACACTTCTTCAACAAATTTTCAAGATTCTAATTTCATTAAGATACAATTGCTAGGCATCTTTAGCCATTGTTGTTTTTGAAAGGATTTGAAATCGTAGTTCTAACTCCTTCACAAACTTTTTAAAGCCTTCCTTCTCAACAAGCCTAAATGGCATCTCATCACATATGATGAATTCAACTAGAACCCTACGACATCGTTTTTGATTGAACATGTGAGATACTAAGCTTCCGTCTTGCCCTGTCACATAATTCAACATAGATTACTTTGTCATTTATGTAGCTTTATGTAGATTCTTGGGACACTTTGGTACATGCCTCTTCAAGGATATTAAGCCATGCTTGCCTGGGTCATAAGCATAATCTAAATTACAGTACTTGCATGCAGCTCTAACTTCTCCATTTGTCTCCTCCAATGATAACTTAGTAAAGTATTTCCACACTTTTAATACCTTTCTTGTAGAATTTTTTTCTCTTCCTACTACCTTCTGTAGCTTCACTTTCAGTTACAATTACAAGAGGAGGAGTACATTCCATAGTAGTTAGAGGTTGAGGAGGAGGAGTAGGTGTCAAAGATAGTCCAGAAGGTATTGAACTCACATTTTCACCAATGAAAGAAGATGATTGAGGTTGGTCAATGCTGGATGTTTGCTCAATATCCATCACTTCACAATGATAAAATATAATTGAGAGCATATAATTGATAAGTTATAATAACACAATGATAAAAAGGAAGCAAAATGGACAAGTTATAACAGCACAAAATCATGGTAGGTAACACAAGCCAAAACATGAGAGCATATAATTGATAAGGTGATTACTAATAAAAATCAGCCCACAGAAATGTCCTGCGAACAGATCAACACAGACATGGGGAAAAACTTTAGATAATTGTTATGTTATGGCAAGTCAATCCAAATCTGTGTAACAAATTTCAACAAATTCTGGATCATGTAGAGTGATGAGGCAGAGTCAGGGGAAAAGATACATCCACTTTAATGGTTTTTCATATATTCGGTGATCATGCAGAGTTAGGTAAAAAAACAAGGGAAATAAGAATAAGAATATGCTAGACTTAGGTCAGCACAAGAAATCTCTACAGCTACTTTTCAGGTAAAAAGATGAAAGAAAGAAGAACAAGGAAATGTAAGACTTGGGTCAACACAAGAAATTTCTACAGCTACTTTTCAACTGAAACCTCTACAAGAAACTTTAGAAAATGAGAGCAAGGGTAGGGTGATGGTTAACAGGACATACCTGGCGATTACGTGCTCAAAGGTGCGAGAATAGTAGTGAATCAGAGGTTAGGAGTAATGGAGAGTAAGGGTGGGGCGATGTTGTGGCATGCTCGACAGTGAATCAGATGTGAGAGGTGACGATAGATGGACCGACAGTGGTGGCATACTAGCAGAGCAGCGGAGGGCAAGAGAATGGCTCAAGCAAGAATGAAGAGCAATGAATCAGAGGTCAGGGGTGATGGAGACTAGAGAGTAAGGGCAGGCGAAGCGATTGATGGTGGTTGATGGTGGCACACTAGAAGAGGCAGGGGCTGGGGTTTCGGTGCACTGGAGAAACTAAGAATGAGTGCCTGTGGATTGAGACTCGAGTATGTGGCTGCATGCTGGAGCTGGACTACTAGTATAAGACTTTTTCTTTTTTTTTTCGACATGTAAATGCAAGACATGAAGACGGTAAGAGTGTAAGACTAATTCACTAACTTATTAATTAATAATTTATAAATTATTTTTAATTATATTAAAATAATTATATAAGACCACACTGGACCACTTAGTCCAGATACTTGGTCTCTAGTCTAGTTTTACCCAAAAAAGCAGTTCTGTCTTTTTGGTATTTTTAGTCTTATAAGACCAACATTTTATAGGATTGGACAGGACCGGGTTTTCACGGGTCGGACCAAACCATAAGACTTTTGCGCAGCCTAATCTAGTTGATATGAAATTTAATTCTCAGGAATCCATTTTCTAAATAAGGTGAAAAATGTAAGAAATCTTTTTTTTTTGTCTCATATTTTCTCTTGATATTACTAACCATAAATGATCTAGAGCAATGGTTCTATAATTGTGAAAAGAGAATGATATCTCATTGAAGAAGCTTATGAGTATTTTTATATATATAATATATTTCAATTCAAGATTTCATGTAAACTTAACAAGCTTCTTTTACCCATGAAGTATTTGAAGAAATGGCTTGAAGGGATAAAAACCATGTCTCATGAATAAACAGTACGTTATAATAACACAAATGGTCCTTTTTTAATATTTTATTATTTTATGATGGAGAAAATCTCATCAATCAATATTGTAAAGTTCTTCATCCCATTGTAGATGTACAGTGGGATCAATAGTAACTTTTTTTAAAAAAATTACATTTTTAGAGATTATGTGGGATGGCAATATAAAAAGTTTTATGGTGAAAAATAGTAGAAAATGTGAGACTAATAATAAAAAAAAAGTGTCAGACTCTATCATTTGGTACTTATTATATGTGTGAGAGAGAGATATCATAATGTAAATTATTTTTGTCCCAATGTAAATCTACAATGGGATGTAATTTGTACTTTTTTAAATATTTTTAGAGATTACTTGGGACCCATGCTGTAAAAATTAGTGTGACGTTAATGTTGGTAAATGTGAGAGTCATGATAAAAATAATAGGTGTGAGGCTTTATCATTTCCTGCTTATATTTTTTTTTATGTATAAGATAATAGTACAAGAAGTATTTGTTGTACTGTAAATCTATAATGGAATGAACGATGATTTTTAATTTAATATAAAAATAAATATGAGATTTATAGCAAAAAATATCAGTATATATGAAACCCATAATAAAAATAATATACGTGAGAGCCTATCATTCAATATTTATATTTTTTATATTTACAAGATAATAATGTAAAATGCATTTGTCTCACTATAAATCTATAGTGGATGAATGGTAATTTTTTTTAATTTTTCAAAAATTTTAGATTTTAAAAGATCATGTTCATGTGGCACTTGCAAGAAAAAAATAGGTATAGTACACCGTGTAAAATTGACGTGAATATTAGACTTAGTAAAAATGGAAAAATTATTGGATTGACTTGATGCACCATATCATTCATAATTTATCTAATAAAATTACATTATTTTAGTCAAATAAAATCTTATATGTCATTATTTTTAATGATTATATTTTTATAATAAAATGCTTATTTAATTTATTATATTTTATCTCTCTATTATTATTAATATTTGAATTAATTTATATTTAATACTATTATATTTTTAATATATACAAGGTAAAAAAATTTATATATAAATTTTTAACATACATGAGATATTATGTTATTTATGTTTCCAATATATACGTGAAAAATTACTTATAAAATAAAAAAATTATTTTTAAAGTAAATTATGGTTTGAGACCCATAGAAAAAAAATTATTGTAAAATGCGATTATGTGATTTGAAATTAATTTTATGATGTTCATAAATTTATTTTTCATTCCATGTCCTTTAAACGTATCTCAATTATTGTTTTTCTTATCATGAACATACATATAATTAATAAATAATGCCATAATGTCATATTATGCTATTTGCTTATTTGAAATCATTATCATAAATTATAGTATATGCTTCCTTATAGTATATCTTTTTATTTTTCTTATGGCGATGAATGGGCCAACAAATTCTGAGAAGAGATTAAGCTGATTTTATTTTAATTTGAAGCAGTTAAAAAATTTTAAAAAGTGTTTATATTTTTTATAAATGTTTATGTTTTTTTATGCAGCACATAATAAAGTAGAAGTTGTTATTTAAGTTTGAATTTGTCAGGGAAAAAGTGATGGATCTAATGTCCCCGTTAGGTATAATGAAAAAGTTTTTGTTAGAAGTAGAATTGACAATGGAAGTAGAAGCAAAGGTAAAAGTGAGATAAAAATACTCCTTCTATTTAAAAATATAAAGTATTTTTTTAAGAAGTTAGATGTTAAAAAATATAAGGTATTTTTAGTCTTTCGAGGTATAATTATTATTTTTTTTAAAAATATCCTTATTAATAATAATTTTATATTTATGATAGGGTGTTTAATATGGATAAATATGAAAAGATAAAGTTAATTGAAAAGTAAGTAACTATTTTATTGGGAGTAAGATTCAGTTAAAAATAACTTATATTTTTAAACAAAGGAAATATTTGATATGATGATGGAAGTGAAATAAAATTTTTATTTCAGTGAAAGGGATGAAATTGAGTTCTTACAGGGGTACGTTGAAAACAAGTTTCATGGTTTTTGATAGAATTGGTTCCTATGCACTAAACAAGTAAATTTCAAAATTCTACTTTCACTTTTCGAGTCTCAAACATACCAAACAAGACATAATAATATTTGTTGGTGGGTAAACTTTTTTCTTCAATTAATTATATGGGGCAAAACTTAATAGTAAATTTATTTTTAAATTTGATTTCAAAATTTTCCTCACATTGATTAAAAGAAGAGCACAAGGATAGAAGACCAGCATATTAATCCCGGGGTACAATACATTTAATATAAAATAAGCTATCACTTGTGTCTTCGATATGCATACACAACATAAAATTTAAAATAAAATAAGTTTTTATTTATATTTACTTCAAATAAATAACAAATTCTAAGTAGATTAACATAAATTATTTTATAATTTTTGAAAATTTACATTTTATTTTTAATTTTTAAATATTAAAATATTTCTAGTTATTACATAAAAAGGATCGCCTACGTAGAGAAGTATTAAAAAAAAATATGGAACTTGAGATTTCCCTATAGGACGACAAATTTCCTTTATTCAATTTTTTGGGTTAAATTTTATTCAAAATTTATTTTTTAATAATTAGTTATTTTTTTTGGTAAGTTTTTTGATAAATTTTATTCAAAATTTTCTCCTTTTTTATTTCAAAATTTACTTTGTACAGTACACTTTTTTTTTGGGGGGGGGGGGGGACCAACAGACCGGACATTCTTCTTAACCGTTTGTGACATGTTTGGCCCAAACAAAGTTCTTTGTGAGATGTAACAAAATTGAGCCGAAATTCAAAACCCGTTATTAGGATCAGGTTGGGTCGGGTTTATTAGCCCGTTTTGTGGGGTAAAAATGAGCGCTAGGGTTTCATAAGCGGGTCTCATATATCTTAGTTTAGAGTTCTAACCAGAAGAGCGGGAGAGAGGGGGAGGGACGAGGTGTTGGACGGCAGGTGACGCAGCTGATACAGCAGCTCCGCCAAGATGGGTACGATTTGATTCTGTTGTTGATTTCTAATCAGGATTGATCAATTCTTCGCTGTAGTAACAATTTCTGTTTGGATTTTTGTCTCATGAGCTTCTTCATTCTTCCTCAGGTATTTCCAGGGATTCCATGCACAAGAGGCGTGCCACTGGTGGCAAGAAGAAGGCTTGGAGGAAGAAGAGAAAGTATGTTTCTTATTGTGTTTTTTTCTTTTTTACTCTAGCTCCAATTTGTTACCCACTCTTGTTGCTTACTACTCAAATAATCTAATTTATCTTGTAGATTTTATGCCTGTGGCCAGTTGGTGGCTCTTTTACTTGTTCCAATGATTTTATGCGGTGGTAGCCAAGAAATAGAGAATTTTTAAGCTTAGAAATCGAAAATGGTGTCTGTTAGTGATGGCATTTTATCTATCCTCCATAAATGATTGATTTGTAAGGTAGTGATGTCCCAGTGGAGAATGCGATTTCTTATGTCCGGAAACTTCTATAGATCTCGCTGCTGTATTTCTACTTGCATCATTGTTGAATCCTACAAAAAATCTGTTCTATAATTTGGAATTTCACATCAAAGCATGAAACTAAACCCATTTAATGTTGGGCTTTTCGAGTCAAATTCAACTAGAGAATCGTCTGAAGGACATCTAATCGATCGTTCATGAATCAGAAAGAGAGCTTCTCCTTTGTCTTCAACCGACCTTCCTCCCCAAAACCAAAAGAAAAAAGTTTATGCTTCCTCGCACTGTCCATTCTGATGCAATTATTGAGTATGGCAGTTCTAAATTTATGATAAAGTAGAACAATGAATATCCTAAGATTTATGACCTTTTTGTATTTCTTCTGCTACATTTAAGGGAATTCTTGTATCTATTTCTGTCTGTGAGTTGAGATCTTACTATCAATGTTGATGACTATATAGAACATGCTTTTGTGTTATTATTTCATATGCCAGCATTCCCTTAATATTATTGGTTGGCTTTGTTATAGACTACATTTTCATAGTGATTACATCATAATATATGTTGCTCATGCAATATTTGTCGATTTGTATAGGTATGAGCTTGGTCGCCAACCAGCAAACACTAAGCTGTCAAGCAACAAGACAGTCAGGAGAGTTCGTGTTAGAGGTGGCAATGTGAAATGGAGGGCTTTGCGATTAGATACTGGAAATTATTCATGGGGTAGTGAAGCCGTGACCCGCAAGACACGTATACTAGATGTGGTTTATAATGCCTCAAACAATGAGCTTGTGCGAACTCAAACCCTTGTGAAGAGTGCTATTGTTCAGGTTGATGCTGCTCCTTTCAAGCAGTGGTACCTTCAGCATTATGGTGTTGATATTGGCAGGAAGAAGAAAACAGCTGCCAAGAAGGATTCTGCAGAGGTAATATTTTTACAAATCATAAAAATTTTCATTTCATTTATGATTTATGATTATAGCTCGGTAAGTCTACCAGATTTGTGGGGGTATGCAGAAAATGTTGGTGCAGGGTGGTTAAGAAGCCATACTAACCCATTTTTCACTGATTTTCTTGTCTTTGTTTTTCTAAAAGGGCGTTACAATTTTGGAAGGATAATATTGGAGATCGGAAGGTTTACTCTTGATGCCTACCTCACCCATTAATGACATTGTGACATTGAATGGGGGAGTGTGATAGCGTCCTTATTTTATCAAGTTTCAATCTGAAGTGTATTGTCTCACCACACCCCTCAACACTTCATCTGACCTCTTTAATGGCTATGCCTTGCAACTCTTTCAGAAAGTCCCCCAATCAAACTGAGTGATATGATTGAACGTGAAATAAGTGTAAAAGAAAAGTTCACTGTATGCATCAACTCTTTAATGGCTGCAGTGAAATTGTTCTCTGTATGCATCAAGTATAGTTTAAAAGTTCACTCCTCTCATGAATTTGATGTTTATTTGTCATTTGTCTTGTAGGAGGGTGAAGCTGCTGCTGTTGAAGAGACAAAGAAAAGTAATCATGTGCTTAGAAAACTAGAGAAGCGCCAGAAAGATCGAAAGCTTGATCCCCACATTGAAGAGCAATTTGGTGGCGGCCGATTGTTGGCTTGCATTTCTTCTCGTCCTGGTCAATGTGGCCGAGCTGATGGGTATGCTTAATCATATTTTTGTCAAAATCTGTGTTATTGATCTTTGTTTATAAATATTGATGCTTGATTGTCCTGAATAATGCAGTTACATCTTGGAAGGCAAGGAGTTGGAGTTTTACACGAAGAAAATCCAGAGGAAGAAGGGAAAGGGTGCTGGTGCTGCTTGAATGTAGTGTTCAATTTTCTAGTGCTTCCAATTATGTAGACTTAGTTGAATTTTTGCTGAATGGTACCTTTCAAGGTGCTTTTTATAGAATGTTCCCTCTCAAGACATTGATCTTTAACGAGTACAATTATTTAAATTATTGGTAATTTTGCTTCAACACTTTGTGTCTGATACTCTTCACTTTGCTTTGGAGTACAATTATTGGTAATGTTCCCTCTCTTCTAAGAAGTTTCTTGAGCGAATAATAGCTTTATTGCTTTTCAAATTTAAAAATTGACATTTGCATTGTCTCTTAAGATTTGAAAAATAATTGCAATTTTTATTAATTAGAAATCACAAAATTAGGAGCCAAACTTGCTACTTGTATTCCTATTTAAAATTGGGAAAACAAGTTAATGGAGTTGCAAGTTGTAGTACAGAGTTTTATAATCCATTATCTGTTAGAATAATGACAAAATGTTATTTAAGGATCAACGGATTTTTTTTTTTTTTGTATATTAAAATTGTTTGGGATTTAAGTTGAATAAATTAATTGCCTTGGAATTTAGTTGTCATTCTCCCAATTTGCTAACAATAATTTACCACTAGTGTCCGAGAGTCTCCATTTGAGTACCATGTTATGATATACAGATATTGAATTGAATGCCATACGCATTTGATATGTTGATATTTTTCATTTTTTTAATATGAGAGTATAAGTAAATCATATGGAAGAAAGCAATTAGGACATGTCTAAACTTATAAAGTTACAGTACCCTAGATAATTAATCTTAATATCAACATTGACATTATGGGCCTAACAAGCAAGCCAGTCCAAGCATTGATTAGCTTCTCTAAACACATAGTTAAAATCAATAGTCTAATCTTTTGTGGTCAAGTCTTTAATTTTCTCTATAGTTTTAGTAGGTGAAGTTATGTTGAATAAGTGAAAAAGTTTCAAGAGAGATATTTTCATTAAAAAAAAAAAGAAGATATGATAGGTTTTCCATACATGCATATATGTTTATAAACAAATACATAAAACTATTAAAAAATAATTTCAATTCAAAAAACATCCAAATTAATATATTTATATAATCTTTTATAGTAATTCAAAATAAAACGTAATCATTGTACTTTTATACTATCTATATTTAGTTGCCTATAGCCTTGTCCCCACCGATGGTTTCCTAGTTAGGGTTAACATGTCGAAAGAAAACATTCCTATGTTTTTTTTAAAAGTATTAAATTTTTTTAAAAGTATTAAATATGCATTGAAATTAAAATTAAAAAATTTTAAAAATATTTCAATATTTCATGAATACATATAAAAAAAGTATCTGCAAGTATAATTATCGAATATAATATCAACATGAATATATAAACTAATTTGAAATATTAATATTTCTAATAAATTTTCTCTCAATATTACTAATAAGAAGCTCTTGAGCATCTTTAACAAATATTTTATATCTAATATAATTCAATCCAAGTTTTCTTGTACTGTTTTTTTTTTTTTTTGGTGGCCAGCATGTTTTCTTGTGCACTCAACAAGCTTCTTTTACCCAATCGAAGAAATCGCTTGAAGGGATACAAACAAAACCATGTTTCTTGAATAAACAACGCGTTATGACAACACAAATAGTACATTCCTTCTTGATTTTTTTTTTTAAATTTTATGTTGGACAAAATCTCATTTGTACGGAAATAAGCTCACCTATGTAGAGAAGTATTGAGAAAAAAATATGGAACTTCAGATTTCTTCTTTATAGAACGCCATTTTTTCTTTGTTCAATTTTTTTGATAAATTTTATTCAAAATTTACTTTGTACGGTACTTTGTTCTTAACTCTTAAGTAAATAAAGTGGGCCGACATTGTAAACCGTAATTTGGATTAGGATGGGTCGGGTTTAACAACCCGTTTTGGGCCCAAAAAAATGCAGAGCTAGGGTTTCATAAACGGGTCTCATTTACCTTAGTTTAGAGTTCTAACCAGAAGAGCGGGAGAGAAGGTGGGGAGCGACGACGTGCTGGACGGCAGGTGACGCGGCTGATACAGCAGCTCCGCCAAGATGGGTACGATTTGATTCCGTTGTCGATTTCTAATCAGGATTGATCAATTCTTCGCAGTAGTAATAATCTCTGTTTGGATGTTTCTCTCATGAGCTTTTTCATTCTTCCTCAGGTATTTCCAGGGATTCCATGCACAAGAGGCGTGCCACTGGTGGCAAGAAGAAGGCTTGGAGGAAGAAGAGAAAGTATGTTTCTTATCGTGTTTGTTTCTTTGTTACTCTAGCTTCAACTTGTTGGTTGTTACCCACTCTTGTTGCTTACTACTCAAATAATCTAACTTGTCTTGTAGATTTTATGCCTGTGTCCAGTTGGTTGCTCTTTTACTTGTTCCAATGATTATATGCCGTAGTTGCCAATGAAGTAGAGAATTTTTAAGCCCAGAAATCGGAAATGGTATCTGTTTGTGGTGGCATTTCATCTATCCTCCATAAATGATTGATTTGTAAGGTAGTGATGTCTGAGTGGAGAATGCGAGTTCGTATCTGGGGGAACTTTTGTAGATCTCGTTGCTCTATTTCTACAAACATCATTGCAGAATCAAAGGAAAAGTCGGTTCTATAATTTGGAAATTCACATCAAAGTATGAAACTATACCTATTTAGTGTTGGGCTCTTTGAGTTAAATTCAATTAGATGATCTGCAAGACATCCTAATGGGTCGTTCATGAATCAGCTGGAGAGCTTCTCTTGTCTTCAACCGACCCTTCTCCCCAAAACCAAAACAAAAAAGTTTTACTTTACTTGCGCTGTCCTTTCTGGTGCAATATTGAGTATGATAGTTCTAAAATTACGATAAAGTAGAACAATGAATGTCCTAAGATGAATGGCCTTTTGGAATTTCTATTGCATTTAAGGAAATTCTTGTACCCATTTCTCTTTGTTTTTTGAGATCTTATTACAAATGTTGATGACCATATAGTACATACTTTAGTCTTATTATTATTTCATATTGCTATAAGACTAACAATTTTATATGGTAGTGAATGTTGGCTTTAACGGGACAACAAAAGTATAAAGTTGGAGTAGCAGAGATGAGAATGTTGAGATGAATTTGTAGATATACACGCACAAATAAAATTCCAAATGAGCAAATACAGGAAAAAGTGGATGTGGCATCTATTGAAGAAAAAATGGTAGAAATCATTTGAGGTGGTTCGGACATGTACAAGAAGACCATGGGAGGCACTTGTAAGGAAAGTGGAATAGATAACTTTGAACCTGTTAAGAAAGGCAGAGGAAAATTGAAGAGAATACTTTTGGAGGTTGTTGAGCGAGACTTTTGCTAAAAACTTAATAAATAATAGAGCACAATGACGTCATATAATCCATGTAGACGACCCCATCTAGCAGGATAAGGCTTGTTGTTATTGTTGTTGTATTTCATATGCCAGCTATCCTTAATGTTATTGGTTGGCTTTTCTATAGACTACATTTTCACAAGTGATTAAATCATAATGCATCTTGCTCAGACATTTGTCGGTTTGTATAGGTATGAGCTGGGTCGTCAACCAGCAAATACTAAGCTTTCAAGCAACAAGACAGTCAGGAGAGTTCGTGTTAGAGGTGGCAATGTGAAATGGAGGGCTTTGCGATTAGATACCGGAAATTATTCCTGGGGTAGTGAAGCCGTGACCCGCAAGACACGTATACTAGATGTGGTTTACAATGCCTCAAACAATGAGCTTGTGAGAACTCAAACCCTTGTGAAGAGTGCTATCATTCAGGTTGATGCTGCTCCTTTCAAGCAGTGGTACCTTCAGCATTATGGTGTTGATATTGGCAGGAAGAAGAAAACAGCTGCCAAGAAGGATTCTGCAGAGGTAATGTTATTACTGATCATAAAAATTATATCTTCTGTGATTTTTCATTTCATTTATGATTATAGCTCGGTAAGTCTACCAGATTTGTGGGTTGTTCAAAAAATGTTGGTGCCGGATGATTTAGAAGCCATACTAAACCCATTTTCAAGCACTCCAAATTGGGTGGTTTTGTGACAGTTTTGGATTTTCTTGTCCATGTTTTTTTAAAAGGGACAACATTTCTATTTTAGAAAGATAATATTGGAATGTGGAGATTTTACTCTTGGTGCCCACTTCACCCATTAATGATGTTGTTACATACAATGGGGGACTGTGATAGCATCCTTCTTATTCCATCAACTTTCAATCACTGAAGTCTACTCTCTCATCCCGGCCCTCAACACTTCATTCGGACCCCCTCTTCCAAAAACACCCTATCAAAACTCGAGTGATATAATTAATTAAATATGAAATATATAAGCCATGTGTTGCAATGAAATTGTTCTCTGGATGCATCAAGTATAATTTCGAAGTTCACTCCTGTTATGAATTTGATTTTTGTTTGTCATTTGTCTTGTAGGAGGGTGAAGCTGCTGCCGTTGAAGAGACAAAGAAAAGTAATCACGTGCTTAGAAAACTAGAGAAGCGCCAGAAAGATCGAAAGCTTGATCCCCACATTGAAGAGCAATTTGGTGGCGGCCGATTGTTGGCTTGCATTTCTTCTCGTCCTGGTCAATGTGGCCGAGCTGATGGGTATGCTTAATCATATTTTTGTCAAAATCTGTGTTATTGATCTTTGTTTATAAACATTGATGCTTGATTGTCCTGAATAATGCAGTTACATCTTGGAAGGCAAGGAGTTGGAGTTTTACATGAAGAAAATCCAGAGAAAGAAGGGAAAGGGTGCTGGTGCTGCTTGAATGTAGTGTTCCATTTTTCTTCTGCTTCCAAATTATATCGACTTATTGAATTTTTGCTGAATGGTACCTTCAAAGTGCTTTTTATACAAGGTTCCCTCATTCTCGAGACATTGATCTTTAGTGGGTACAATTTTTTTTAATTATTTGTAATTTTGCTTTAACAGTTGTGACTGATACTCTTCAGTTCTTGTTAATGCTTGTGTGCAATGGGTGTTTTGCTGGACAACCTTCCGAAATTTAATGTTTTAACCCCTTGGAATAATGTATATTCAAAATCTTTATAAATAATTTTTATATTAGAAGAGGTAAATCTGAGCCTTTTACAGAATCTTTTTGGAATTTTGATCACCATGTTACAATAGAAAGGTTCATTTCACTCCGATGTTCTCGATCATTCATATACTTGCCCTCCATCATTATAGAGCATCGTTGTATATATACAAAACAGAATTCGACTGTCAAACTCATTAATAGCATTCTAAAAGCTAGGTTTTTTTTTTGTTTTGTAAATTTAAGAATACGAACACTACAAATTTTCATGAACTAAGAAATTGTTTGGCTCGCTCTCCATTTAATTTCTCAAAAACTTGCATCTTTGTTTTTTCCTCAAGCGGCAATATTAACAAACTCACTAATTTTCTCTGTAAACCTTTTGAAAAATGAATGGCAAATTGGCTCAATGATCAAATCAACCAATTAAAAAAATTCACCCACACCCAACCTTCTGAATTATTTACGAGCGGACGGTTCCAACACTAGTTTCACCAACTACTGATGGAAGTATATCTTTTCCTTAACTTTGTTTAGCTTTGAAATTCATGAGTAAAAACTATAAAGCTCTCATTTAGAGATAATGCATTTCTAATAAAATATGATCTCTGGACTACTGCCCCATTCTTCTGCCAAAGATAAAGGAGTACGAAAATTATTGATATCAAATTATCAATCACGTTCTTTTTTTTTTTTTTTTTCTGGTGCCCATTATCTTAATTCAAGCAACAAAGTCTGGGTCTCAAAGTTCCCATTTGATGCCTATACAGCAAATCTTGGTTAATCATCAGGGGTTCCACCAAAAAATTCAGATCCCCAGACGCATTCTTATCATTATATGATAAAATTTAAACCGCTAACTATTTTATCAGATAATACCATTACAAAGCGAGCTATCATGAACATCACAACTTAATCCAAAACAATTATTAAATTGCTCTCGACAAGCTGTGTCAGAAGTTCCACTGTCCTTGGTACAAATTGATTTAAACCACATGAAAATTAGAAAAATTAAAGTTACAAATAGAATAATCTAATGAACAAATATTGCGTTTGCAAGCGACAATGTATATACTAGTCATGGGTCGGAAATATGAACCCATTTGATGCTAGTTTTGAATGACTCGACTTTCCCACTCATCTCTAATCCAACACAAGAAGGGATATATGACTCTCGAGTTATACACGTGACTACTGACTTGGCAACAACAAAGAGACCGAAGTCCTTACAGCAAAAAATGAACAAGAAAAGCTAGTTTGTGCCAAGAAGCAAGAGGCTAACTTAATTGAGAGCCAAAACCTATAGAAATAAATAGCTTTGGCTGACATCAATGTGCCCAAATGGGAATGAGATTTGGCCATTCTGACCTTCCTTCATATCCCCATATAAGAAGTTTTGAATCCACACCAAAAATCCAAGCCTGGAAATCAACTAACTTGCTCTCCAATCAAATCAAGACCAATAACCAGAAAACTTATCCCTTGAAATAGCAGGAAGTAGAAGTGAATTCCTTGAGCTGATAATAAGCTTCTAACTGAGGCAGTTAATAATATGAATGCAAGAGCAAGTTCTTTCCTGTACAAACGATTTTTCTTATTTCTCCCTGTTTTCTTCGACAATTCTAGTTTGCTTAGCTCCTCAATGCCTGAATCTGAAGATGACCTGTGAAGACTGGTAGATCTCATTAGAGGCTCAGATTCCTTCTCAAAAGCAACCAGATCTGTCTCTGATGATCTTCCCAATTTTTTTGTAACCACCCACTCATAAGAACTTCCAAAGCGAAATAATCCAGAAATCATAGCATTAAATTTAGTAACCGACATAGTATTCTCAAATAGAAGGTAAGGCACTATAAATGGAAATGCATGGAGACATGGAAGAATGCTTAGAATAGACATGGTTCCTGGAACATAACAAACAACCCAGGTTGGCAGCTCAGCTTCTGGAAGGAACATGGTCAATGGAAGAATGATGCAAAAGAGGGTGAATGAATAAAATGGCAGGATAAGCTTCCTTAGGAGGAAGAAAAGGAATATTAAGTTGGCCTTCTTGACCCAATTCACCTGGTACCAAAAGGAAGTAACCATGGTATGAGATTAGATCTTTCTTGAAGTCAAATTACATTTAGAACAATAAAGATGGCATTAACCAGGTAGAGCATTACATACTGCCAGGTTTATAACAATGACTGTCCAAATGATAATATTGATTTAAGCATACATGTAAGTTGCATCTTTAATTTCATTCTCAGCAGAAAGATCTGAAGTACAATTGGGGGACATATGGACAAATTTGACATCAAAAGTTAACCTAAATGGCGGATTAACATGACATATAGGCCCAATGGCAGTGCCAGGACCTTGGGTCATGAGGTGCAACATTTTTAAAATTAATAATTTAAAAATAGCTTAATAATTTAAAAAAAAATTGCACCCCACATGACTTCATGTTATGGAATCGTTAAACAATCATTTCATTGTCAATGCTAAGAAAAATATCTTTTTTAATGTAACTCATTAGATAATTATTTATCAATGGATCTCCCGTACAATTTCACAACCAATTTTTCACAAATTTCGTAAAAGAAAATTCCCTTTCTACTGATGTTGTAGCAACTGTTAATATCATCACTAATTTCAAGAGTATAAAATTTTTTGAAACCCAAATATCTTTGAAGTTGGACTAAGGGGTGCAAAATATTTGATTCAAGAGGTGCAAAGTATTAGAACATATCAACCCTCCTTGTATTTTTCTTTTTTTAAGTCCAGGGGGTGCATTTTCCCCCCATGATTTATATGTGACACCGCCCGTGCATATAGCATAACAGCTCTGAACATATGACACAAGGTGAGGGCAGTACATTGATTGACGCATGTAAAATTATGGATAACATGCGCTGTGCAAGGAGTATGAGACAGACAAGTTAATCTTGAATGGTGAGCTGCAGTTGTCAGTAAGGTTATAAAGGTAACTTCCAGATGAATTGCTGCAGCTAGAGGTATAGTATGTTAACCTACTAGTGATGGGGCATCTAAGCTGGAGGACCCTGTAAGTCCTTTTCAAAAGCATACACAGGTTGATTAGGAGCTCCCTCAGGTCTCAAGGCAGAACAGAGCCCAAGTCTGAGTCCAATGCACCAATAACATTACATAGATCAAGGCATCAAAAGAACATGTTCTTCACATTCATCTTGGGCCGGTGCATATTTGTTTGATATTAAATTATTAACCCCTTACAGAGTGTCCTACAAAAATGCTAGAAAACAAGCAATGCAAATTATTGTCTTGTGCTAGTTGAGTCGTTCCATTCTAGGGAAACATAACGAGCTACATGTGGAAGAACAAACAACTATGATTCTGATGCCTTGTTGAACTTAATCTCAACAACATAAACATAAAATGCAAGAAAAGAAAAGGCAGAATGCGGAGTGAATAAATTGTACGAAGTCCATTAGGATTTTTGAAAGCGCATTAAATGCTGTTACCACTCACAGCAGGTGATATTTTGATTTTCCTGTCCATTCTACAACTTTTAGCAGTTTTTTGTGGAAATAAAGCAACCTAGAAATTAAGTTCTAAATTTAAGACATGGAGCCTATTGCAATTTTGCTTTCCATAAATTCTTCCAGTCTAAACAAATGTTTAACATTTGTGCTCTAAGTGTGCTTTTTTTCAACAAGAGTTTTTCCCCCCATATGCTGCCTTGAGGATACCATTATTTATAATAATAGATATGAAAGGTTTATAGAATTCATATAAATTCAAGTACTCTGAATTCATGAATAAACTTCAATACCTTTGAACGGAGTATATCAACAAAACACAAACGAAACAATTGCATTGGACCAGAATGCCAGCGGTGTTGCTGCTTCTTATACGCCTCATAGGTCTCAGGGAGTTCACAAAGGCACTGGGAAAATGCATAATAAAGATATAAATACCTCAGAAGTTCTGATTAGATCTCAAGAGAAGAAAAGCAAAGCACCTTCACATCATTTAGAAAGATGAACTTCCATCCACAGAGATGAGCTCGAACAGCAATATCCATGTCCTCAACAGTAGTTCGTTCCAACCAGCCACCACTCTCCTCAAGAGCCTTTATCCTCCAGACACCGGCAGTTCCATTGAAACCAAAGAAGTTAATGAACACGCCATTGACCTGTTGTTCAACCTCAAAGTGGAAAGATAAATTTATATTCTGCAATCTCGTAAGCAAGTTCTCATCCTTGTTTACAAATGCCCATCGTGTCTGGACCAATGCTAAATCATCTCTCCCCTAGAGTAAGACAAAAACAGAAAATAACATCTACTTAGAATTAGAAACACTATTAGGCCAAGTTAATCCAAAACAATGACAGTTAACCAAAAAAAAAAAAAACACACACACACACACAAAAGAAATGAAGAGAAGAAAAAGTAAAAGGAGGAGAAAAAAGGACCTTTAGTTATTTTTATTTGTATCCTAGGTGGAATTAGGCAGAACAAGTAATAAGTGGGTGATGACATCATGCGAGAGCCAAATTATTCAATAAAACTAATTGAAAACCAGATATAACAATAATGTATTGGTCAAATAGCAACTGAAAAAATTCTTATGTTCAAAGTAATAATTCTTAATGTCTCAACAATCTCAAAATATTTGATTCTCAGAAAGCATTTTGCCGTCCAGATTCCTTTGAATGTCTCGTGTCAAGAGCAAGGAGTCATAAAAAAGGATTTACATTTCCAGAGAAAATGAAAATTGTAACATTTGTAATATCGCAAAGGAGGCTTGCTTTTAACATATTTTATTAGCATAGATTAGGATTTTACAAAGATAAAAGTGGATCCCCCACAGAACAACTCTGGTTTTGCAAGTGAGGACAGTGGATGTGCACCATGTGTTCTTGCATTAGAAAGCACTACAGGGCAGCAAGTGCTGCATAGTTATGCCAAGAGTAGGCTTTCCTAGTGACACTGCAGTAAATTTATCACAAGATCAGAACCAATGTGAACCATAACATGGTGCAAATGTTGACTAGTTTGTCAGGGCATTTGAGCTTAAGAATGCATATTCTTTAATTTTAAGTAAACTACAACTTCTTTCTGAGTAATTAATCTGCCTGCATATGCAAGTAGACCATTCTAAAGTTAAAAGGGGCAAGGAACTGAATGTTGTTAAGTGCCAAAGAATCTTTAGTCTCGTCCAGATAAATCCAAGAAAAGAGGAAGACATAAAACATAATTTTTTACACTAAAAGATTAAAAACACACAAAGAGCTTTCTACCAAATGAAAAAAAAAAAAAAAAAACACACACACACACACACAGCTATAACTGTTTTCTGTCATGCTTATAGCATCAACTGCTATATTTGCTCAAGGCCTCAAGCCAATAGTATCTCAAATTTTAACTTAGTCATAAAATTACCTTAAAATGAGGTATTGTCCTTTTTAAGAAATCCGGTGCTGGCTGAAAATCAGCATCAAATATTGCCACAAACTCGTATTCTTTAACATAATCACAATTCATTGCTGATTTGAGATTCCCTGCCTTATAGCCAGTCCGTATGAGACGATGTCTATATACTATTCGCACACCTCTATGTTGCCATTTCTGTACTTCTGCCATGATAAGATGTTGGATATCTACTTCATCAGAATCATCAAGGACCTGCACAAGCATTCTCTCCTTGGGCCAATCCAGGATACAAACTGCGGCAATAGATTGCTGATAGACCTATGAGACAATGGGACCAAAAGTAAGCATTGCTAACAAATAGCAAAAGGTAATATAAATCAAGATTATTGAGCTACTAATTTAACTAGTGTCTGCCACTCCATTCATCAAATTATGTCCATATATACTCTCCTACTTTAGTTTCCTTTCTGTAAAAGTAGGAACGGGCTTAAATAGGAATATAAAAAAATGGAAAGAACAAGAAAATATAAGAGTACATGATGGCCTGTAGAAGCTTCTAATTGTTAAAAAGAAAATACTCTTCTGCTTTACTCTCCTACCACATTGTTTACAATGGCATTTTGGCATGTAGAAACTTATAATAATTCCTTTGAGGTAACCGGGAAACCCTACTTTGGGTAGCTATATGTTAATTGTATGGTGGTGTAATATATGTGTTTGGAATGACAATTGTGTTTTATGAATGTGTATAAAATGTTATGAATCCATGTGTTTATGTAATTTCTTCAATTTGAACTACAAATGCTAAGAGATTACGGAATGAGTTGAGTTCTATAATGATGGTTAATTGGTGTTGATAATGATTGAGAATGATAATGACAAATGTACTATGATTTACGTGAAATGAGACTTGATGCTTACTTGGGTAGCGTACGGTCGTGAGCCCAATGTGTTGATTTATAATAATAAAATAATGAGATTGTGAAAATAGTGAGCATCAAACATGGCATGATCAGTGGGTAGGAGTTCGCCTAGGGATTGGGAGTAAAGAAACAAATCCATATGATATTAGACTGCCCTCCAATGCACAGGGGCACATGATGCTGGCCAAATGCTAAGAACATCTTGTTATGCATTCAACTTTACATTGTAAAAAAAAAAAAAAATCATTGCTAAAAGCATCAAGACTGAATTGTCATCTAATGTTAAAAAAAATCTTCCAAATTCTTTTTTTATATAATTATCTATTATTCATGGGCCGAGTTGGGTAGGACCACATTGGTAGCACAGCTCTCCCAACGAGTATTCAACACAGCTGCATACTCAAGACTCGAACTCAAGATCACTAGTTAAGCTAGCATTACTCCTTACCAGTTGAACTACATGCGTGCTTAAAATGCAAGTCCTGCCTCCTATACAAAAGGAAACGGAACTTACAATGCAAGTCTTGACTCCTATATAAAAGGAAATGGATATAACCCAATAATGTTTATACATCTATATGATCTTAATGCTCTAAGAATCTAAAAACAGTATGTATTTAGTCCATTCTCTTTTCATATATGCTCCTTTATATTTATACATGTCATGGGACTTCATTTCAGCAACTCTACCCTCCGCCTTTCAAATTCCCTTTTCTCCCTTTTTCCTTGATAAAACCTTTTTCACCTTCTCAGAAACTAGAATAGCAAAGTCCTTTTTTTATACTATAAGGTTGCATAACACTTAAATTCCCAGGTTACCAGTCCCCAGAAACCAACTGCATCAATCTTAAATCTCAACAATCTCTTTCTGCTGTTCAGACAAGCAATCAGTCTCTTGACATCCACTGGCCTTTGTGAATTATGATCAAATTATTCAAATCCTACGTTATTTTAACTTCATGTTCATCTACAGGCATCAAAGTTAAAAACTGTGAAACAAAATCCCAGATCCAAAAGCTGTCTTTGCCAGCAAAAGCCTGTGACGGACCAGACAAGATACCAGTGGGTTAACGAAGTATCTCCATTATCAACATCTATCATCTATAGTTCATGTCTATGGCAAGGAAATGGGCTCTTTGACAAGATTCACAAGATTTGTTGTTGAAAATTTATTACAATTTGTTAGTGTCTGTTGCCGTTAGTTGCGTAAATATTCATTTAAGGATGGATGTAAGAGTTGAGTCACATCAGTTAGCTGTTGGCTGGACCGGATTAGTTAGCCAAGCCAGGAAGGCTAGTTAGTTGAACTGACATTAAAAGGAGAGGAAATGTGAGATTTATTCGTTCCTAAAGTTGAATAAAGTTACGATTTTATTTTCCTCTCTTTCCTCCTTTCAATTTCTTCATTTTCCATTTGCTATCAGAACCAAGTGTGGACCCAAAGGTTGTTAGGAAATAGTGTTTCAGGGTTGCCATAGTACTCTTCCCCCCCCCCTTTCAAATTGTGTAGCTAGAGCTCTTTGAAGTGAAATTTTTTCAAGATAGGACTTAAACTTTGCCTGCCATCTACTTGATATTGGAGGACATTGGATTAATTCCCTTTTCGCTGACGTTCATACGGATGCAATCTTAGTGGAGTAAGAGGAACCTGTCCAATGGCATCATAGATCACTAAATCCTCAAAGAAGCAACTTGGTTATAGTTGGACCATAAGAGGGCAAGATAAAGGTAAAAATTTCCCCAATTAAACAGCCACAATGTTTAGCAAAATTTACAGGCATGCTATTGCCTTGTTGGCTGCTAATTCGGTAAACCAAGTCAGAACAATCAGTATCAGCCCAACGGTTGACCTAAGAACAAAAGGGAGGAAAATAAGGAGAAAGAAAGATATGAATGTTTTTACTATAGTAAGAGGGCAGTTTACATCTAATATAAGTTGAGAAATTTAAGTTTATGAGAAGCCATGTAAGGATAAAAGAAAACCAAGCACGTCTCATTCCCTTCAAAGAATGAAACCCATTAGGTCTGGTCTAGTGGGGAAAGTTATGGCAGTTAACAAGAGGTTTTAGGGCATGTTAGGGGTGGTATTGCGTCACCCCAAATGGTTCAAGCATCTCCTGCATCATTTGATAAAAACAAAACAGAAAGAAGTATCTTTCAGCTAGCATACGCTATCAAATAATAACACAGGATGTCCCGTTAAAAATGTATGTTTTACATAAATTAGCCAACAGAATATAGCTCCATCCAAAAGTCCAAAAACCCAACCACGTTAAATGGCAACTCCCTATGAAACTTCATCAAGCTAATACTTGCAGCTTTAGAAACGACAATTTAGGTTGGATGTATCATAATGGCCAAAAAAGAGAAGGTAGGATGTATTTGTCATGCATACGAGGAAGCTGAAATAAATAAATGACTGGAAATTATAGAACAAACAACAGAAGATTCAAATTTCCTTTTTAGCATTTAAACTTCATTTAACGACTGCCACTAACTTATGCATCCAACTTTAGACGAATTGAGCAAAAAATCTTCCGGAAGGATTATGAAACCCACAAATTCTTACCTCCCTCTCATTGCACATTGGAATCTGAACTAAAACCATTGGATAATCCTCCACATTCACATCCTCATTCTTAGCATTTGTTGGATACTCCATGGCCGCCACTGGTTTCAGACGCCGGAATTTGATCCAGCAACATCCCAAGATCAAAATCACTCTATCAATCGACTGTATCAAGAAGAGCACAATGCACATATTGGTTAAGCTCTGCAGCGGCGGCGCCAGGTAATTTGCCCGAATCTCAAGCCATCTCGCATAAATAAGACCAATCATTCCATACACGTCGGCACGAGCCGACGGCGGGCTGAAATGCCATCCTTTGAAGTAAGCAACTAGCTCAAACACAAGCAAAAGGAGAACGACAACCAAGAACACCTTGATTGCACGATAAAGCCTGGACGACTTGGAATCGGAACGCGAATCAGGCGAGGCAATCCTGCGGTTAGCGGTGCGGACTAATGAGAGAAAGCCATTGGACAGCCAAGCAAGAGAAGTCGCGATTTGCTGGAATCTTAAAAGGCAAACCCAGGAAAGCTGACGAGCACTTCGGGCACGCTCCTTCTCCACCGACTCTCGATCGGAAGGGACAGTTTGAATGTCAACGGTGAGGAAAGAGCGAGTGGAGCCGTCGGATTTGTCATCAACAAGGTCATGGTTCGTAGCTCGCTGCTTGTTCCACCATTCCTGAAACTCGCGGTTTGGGGGTCGAGACATAGAAGAATAAGGAGGAGGAGGAGAAGAAGAAGCAAGAGAGAGAGAGAGAGAGATCTGAAGAGCCACCAAGTAGAGTGGTTTTCTTTCAGTCCCTCTTTTTCCTGTGTCTGGAGCTGCGTGCGTCGGAGACCGGACGAAGGCAAGGAGGTTACAGGACTCGTCTATTCTTGGAAAGATTTTGCAATAACCTCGGAGTTTAGAATTAGAACCTTATTTAGTTATTTACCTTTTTGGTGAAAAAATATCACAATTAATCTAGTGAAAAGTGAGAATAATAAATAAATCCAATCTCAAGAACTAGATCATAAAATAGGACTACAAATGGAATAATTATTCTGAAATCTTTGGAAACCTATCTGATATAATTTTTTTAAATTACACTTATAACCCAATGAAAGATCATTGGAAAAAAAATTAGTTATCATTTACTGTTCAATTTTAATCATTTCTATCGTTACTCTACAAACCTTTGCACTTGACTAATAAAAAAATTACAAAAATTTAATTGTCATTTGTTGCTTAATTTTGGTCGTTTTCTCATTTGAAGTGATCATTAATTTTCCTCCTTGAAGTAGCCACTTGCCTGGACCCTTGCATTTGATTGATAAAAAAAAATTGCAAAAATTAGTTATCATTTATTATTCAGTTTTATTCAAAAGCCAATAGAAGTAATTATTTTTCCACTTGAAGTAATCATTTTATCATCTTAAAGTAGTCATTTTCTCACAATGTGATAAAACAAAATTTAAATTTTGCTTAGAAAAGTATTTATATTTAATAATTAATTGTATCTCAAATAAAATTGTCGCTAACAAAAGAATACCTAAAAACAATAAAAAAAAGTAAATAGCAAATAATAATTAACTTTCTGCAATTTTTTATACCAGTCTAGTCCAAAAGATTTTAGGTCAATGACTACTTCATATTTAGAAATTACTACTTTAAATGGGGAAGTGATTAAAATTGAATAATGATTGAGAACTAATTTTTTTTCCTTTTGCTTTGCAACGAGTTGAAAATGTAATTTCATTAAAAAAAAGATTGTTAGATAAGTTGCTAGAAATTTTAGGATAATTATCTCATTTCATGATACTTTTTTGTCATTTGTCTGTTTGGATATAAATTGTTTCTCATTTTTCCTAGCGAGAGGAAAATGAAAAATATTTATCAGAAAGTTATTATTTTTGCATGTAAGAAAACAATTAGGATCCATTAAAGAGTATCTGATTTTAATTTTGTCCAAATTAATAGTTTAGAATCCTAATTTTATTTAAAATAATAAGTTGCCTTGACTCATATGTCAAATGTTATGCTGTCTAAAATTTCTTTCTTTAGTTCAGCCTAGCAAAATTTATGTGTTGTTGACCCAAAAAGAAATCCTTGTAAGATTTATCTTAATTGAATCATTTTAAATTAAATTTTCCAAATTTATGCATTCGTTTTTTTCTTTGTTTATTCAAAAGGTATGCATTCGATTTTTTAATCTTGTTTTTATTGCACTCTAATCACATATATCTGAGGTTAAATTTCTGATGATTATGTTAGCCTTAGAACATTCACGCAAGAACTACAGAGGAAGGTGTTTAAAATTTCAATAATTGTGTCCTTTTGAAACAAATGCATGGTATGATTAAAAATTTTAACTTCATTATTGTTTGATACTACTATTTTTTTTTTTTGTAGGTGGATTGGAATAGACTTGGTACTATCTAAGAAATGCTCTACGTTATGAGAATTTCTATCTTATAAGACCTTGTTTAAATGGAGGAAAAAGTCAAAAGAAAATAGGAATGAGAGAAAACTAAGGGAAATTTTTTAAAAAAAGTAATTATTTTTTTACTATTTTTAAAAATTTTTTTTCATAATATCCTTTTCCCTTTTTTTTTTAATGTCCAAACGAAGGGTTAGCTCTTACCACTATTTAGTTCAGACTTCAATATATAGATCATCTTATGGAAATATCTCATGTCCAAAATATAAGTCATACTCTCCAATGTCTTAAATTTTAGGTTTATTTAAGGATTTATCAAATATAAGAATTTATTTCATCTTATCTCCTACGTTAATTTTTTCCTATAATACTCCTATTTGTATTGGGCTATTTATATATACGCAAGAAATTTTAATCATTTGGAAAGGATATTTTTGGAAAATAATTCTCTATATACCGTACTACGAATTACAAATAACTATTTTTTTTTTTATATTTGCAAGGTAGTAGTTATTATCATTCATATTTAAGCATAAAAGAAGTTCTTTAGGTTTTTAATATAAGATAAAGTTTGAATTTTTTTTGTTAAAAAAATAAAATGAAGTTAGAGTAATTAATATTTTTCAATTTTACCTCTTATATATTTATTGTCATTTGAATTTTTAAAAAATAATTTATTATGTTCATTAATTGCAAAAAAAATTGAAATGTTGCAATTTTTTTACAATTTTTTATAACTAATATTTCTTAATTCTTAATAAGTGTGAAGTTTATTGATTCCATTTTATATTAAGGACCTAATTATTATTGACTTGCAACACTTTTTTCATAGAAGAAATTTAATAAAAAAATTAGTTAATCATGATAATTTGTAAGAGAATTTCAACTAAGTCACATAGTTTAAAAAAATTAATTAATTATAATAATTGTGTTTGAAATTAAAATATTGTGACTAAAATGTTTTTGTAATTAATGTTTAATTTTTCCCTCTAATTTAATGAAGCTATCCATTGATGAGGGACAATTTGAGAAAATATAATCAATACTTCTTAAAATTTATAGTTTTTCTTATACTGCTGTTACCGCTACCGCCACCGCCACCGCTACTGCTACTTCTACTCCTACTCCTATACCACCACTACTATACTATCACTATCATTATCACTACTACCATCGTCACCACTACCACTACTACTACTATTACTACACTACTATCGTTATTATTACCATTACAACTACAATTACCATCACTACAACTACCACTTATTACTACTACCATTACCATCACGGCATCACCACTATTACCACTACTGATACCATCACCACCACCACCATCATTATTACTGCTACTGCTACTATCACTATTATCATTACTGCTACCACCACCACTACTACTATTAATACTACTGTCACCACTACTGCTACCACTATCACACTACTGTTATTACTACTACTACAACCATCACCACCACTTTTACTACTACCACTACAACTACTGTTACTACTACGACTACTACCACCATTACTACCACTACTACCACCACTACTACACTACTATCACTACCATCACTACTACCGCAATGACTACCACACTACTACTACTATCATCACCATTATTATCACTATCACTATTATCATTACTACTACTATTATGACTATTACTACACTACCACCACCACCATTATCACTATTATTACCACATTGTCACTACCACCACTACCACACCACTACTATTATATTACTATTGCTGCTGCTGCTGCTCTTCTACTATTATTGCTACTTTTGCTGTTGCTGCTGCTACCACTGATCCTAATTCTCCTACCATTGCCATCACCACTTCTATATACTGCTGCTGCTGTTGCTCCTCCTACTCTTATTGCTGTTGATAATAATAACAATAAAAAGATAGTTTCTCTTATATTTAAAAACAAATAGTATATGAAATGGTAAAAAGGTAAATACCTTCTCTTGTAATAAATAGCAATCATGGTTAGATAGCAAACCTTACATTTAGGTGTAAAGAGTCATATTACTTACAAGCCAATAGTATAATTCATTTCAAACTTCATGCATATGCATAGATCTACATGCTTAAGTCTACATCAAGCTATACATATCAAGAGATTTTTTATATGGTTATCCGAGTGAATTAAATTTAAACATTGTTAGACTCATTTAAAAATGACTCTCTCAAAAATATTTTCTATATTTATATGAATTCAAACTCGAAATTCGGTACTTCAACGATCATAACTTTTTTTCTTTAGAATCAATGCATCTTGGTATTACCAAGAGATTTATATGTACAAGAAACTTTCAATATTTTTTCTGGTAAAAAAACTTGCAATATTTTTTTTTAATTTTTCATAAGTATCTTCCTGTTGAAACTGGCAATATTTGAAATTATTATATTGAACATGAACATTAAATTTGATAAGCCCAATTTCAATCTGGACTCTTAGATTTGTACAGCCCACCAAAGTGCAAAAGAAGGAAAGGAAAGAAGGGGGGAAAAGCTTTACATAATCTTTTTTTTTTTTTTGGTCAAAGCTTTACATATACTTTTAACTTGGATTTTCTGCCTGACTTTTTATTTCCTAACTATTTTTTTCTTATTTCTTTTTCATTGTAAACATCTTGAAAATATGTAACAAATAAGGGGTCATGTGGCCAAAATAATCAAATAGTTACAAAAATGTTTGTTAGGTTTTCAAAGTTTCACCTTTTTTTTTTTCCTAAACAAAATCAGTTGATCTTACATTCTCCATCTTTCTCTCTCTTACATATTCATCTTTCAAAGAAACCTAGATACACACGAAAAGTATATTTATGACACACGAAAAACTTAACAATTTGAATATGTTGGTCAACATTTAAAATTAAAGGAATACCACATAACTTCCTAAATTCAAATTATTTATATTTTGCCTCTAGCCTGTGTTATATATATTTAAAAGATTCGAGCAAGTTGAAATAAGAATTAGTTCTTTCAAATCTCCCGGAGAAATTTGAGGTGACTGATTTTTTTAGTTTAAAAAATAAAATCAGTTTGACTTAAAAAAGTCACAAAAAAAAATTGTTTTGGTCAATGTCACTATCTCCATTAGCAAATTCCAGCTTGCCTTGTCTGAAGAGTGTTAGAAGCAACAAGTGATGATAGAGACATACATGTGAAATATGAATTCCACAAAATGTTCGTGGTTCGTTACATTTCAATTTTGTCCAACGTAGGAATCAAACCATGCTTCTGTAAAAGCCCCGAATTTTTTATAATAATTATTTTTATTAATTATCATAAGAAAAATTAGCCCTGAAATTAGAAATGTGACTAGAGGTTAGGAAGAACCCAAAACAATAAAATAAAATTATATATATTAATAAAGCTTATCAAATATATTTTATAACTTTATTTTTTAAAAATAAAAATATAAACTTTTAAAATACCTTTTATTTAACACTTCATTTATAAAAAAAATACTAAAGAGATAGAATATAATAAAAAGAAAATTATTAAAAAATCATCACTAATGAAACTTTGTTTTTTTTTTTTTTTCAAAATGTAGGTATTGAATCTCTTCTAAAAGTATCCCCCAAAAGCATGCATACATAATCGACAATAATCATAATCGAAAAGTGAAAATGTCATATTTTATATTTTTTGAAGCATTAACGTTGTTTTGTTAATTAAAGATTATCCGACCAATTATTGACGCAAGAATGGTATGATAACTCTAGTTTTTATAAATATTCCTGCGGTTCGTCATTTAAATCATATATTTATTTTTTATTCTGATTAAAATTACATATTTATTTTTAGTTAATAATCTAAAAAAAAATATAAGATTGTTATGTCAAAATCTAATCCTATAAATACAGCTAGACAAGACAGAAACTTGATATTACTATTATTCTACTTTTGGGGAATCATTTCATATATTATTTCCCTTTATTTGTATTATCGTATTGGTAATACTTTATCCATGATGGACAAAAACTACTTACTGATACAACCAAAACAAATAATAGAAAGTTTTCGATCACAATATAAAGTGTTATGGTTTTAGTGGCAAAACCCTCAAATGATTTTTCCTATCTTGTTGGAAACAAGTTCCACCTCATATATAATTCAAAATCCAAATATGAAAAGGTACAACATTAATTAACATAAAACAATTAGAAAAAATTTACGCCTAATCATAGTGATAGTTATTTATGGGAACCATGTACCAGACAAATATAGGGAGTCAATATTTTGTTTTTAAATTTATATTTGAACAAAATACTTTTAATTATTTTATTCTTATAAATAATTTCCCACATATTTTACTCTTTATTTTACAGTAAAAAAATAAAAAATTTGAAACGAATTATTTATTGGAGTAATTTTGCATTTGTGAGTTGGTATATATATTCTTAAGATAAGCGTGAAATTGTGTAATAGTATGGTTGTGGTAAAAGAAAGATACATTATTAGTAAATGTTTATTTAAAATTTGTTCGCTTTATAATTAGATGTTCCAAACTTTACATTGCACATTAAAATTGCAATTCTTCTTCTTCTTTGCTTTGGATTACCTTATTCTCTTTCATTTTAACAAAAGCAAATTTTTAACAAAAATACTCTTCTGTCTATTAATTTAAATATGTATGTATGTATGTAACTTTAATATTAAAAATGTCAAATTTTAAGTTTGGAATATCCATGTCAAACATGCATGCATGCATGTAAAGTTTTTTTTTTTTTGAGTTTGTGTGAATGTAAAAAATATTTTTAAGAGAATTATTTTCAATTAGGCCCAATAATACTCAAATTTTGCACAGTCTCTAATGATCTTATAAAAATTTTTACTTAAATGAAGTGATCTCAAACCTCTAAAGCCAACCATGAAGTACCATTATGGTAAAAAAATTTACTTGATATATATATATATATATATATATCTATAAGATATGTTCGGCTGATGGTGCGTGTAATGTTGACAATGGAAAACAAGAAGCATAAAAAAAAAAAAACCAAAAACAAAAACAAAAGTAGATCAATCAAATTAGGACTTTGATTCACACGGTTTTGCAGCTGTGCAAGTCTTTCATTTGTTGATGATGTGATGCTGCATAACTCAAGCGTGCCTCAATTTTGATTCTGAATTTTCAAATCAACGCCGACACTTTGCGTGTAAATATGAGAAAGATATTTGAATTAAGAGTAATTTCAAGGATTGATGAAGCGGTTGTCGGTGATTGATGGATAAAAAGGTTTGAGTGTTCAGTGATGGGCCTGTCTCTTTAATAACCTTAAAATGCCCAAGCAATGGTTGGACCCATCCTTCAATATGCATTGCAATGATAGGATTATGAATTATTAACATTGATCTTGCAAGAAAGGTGGTGTTTAGACTTTTTTCATTATTATAATTATTTGATGTGCCATATTCAAACATTGCTAAGTTTAATCGAAGATAGCTTTACCAAAGATATTTTCACACAAAGTTAAATTTATAATTTCATGTTTAAGCAGTCATATGGTCCTTTTTATTAGGATCCAAATCTATTATTTTTTAAGTCATGTTGAGTGTTAAGTAATCTAAATTAAATTAGATAAGATTATATTGGTATAAAACTCTCTGCATAACAATTTTTTTAATGCAAAAGATTTGAATTCAAAACCTTGGTTAAAATTGATTTTTAACAAAAATTAATTTAATAATAGTTTTATTCAAAGGAAATTTTGTCAAAAATAAATTAAAAATACTAATTTAAATTATTATAACAAATTATTGAAATCTCTATACTCCTATACTCTTAATCCAAATAAAGAATCATTATAATCCAGTTCCACTCCTCTATAATCTATTATGGAGGGAGGTTTTCTCGCTAATGGGGTGAGTTCTTTCTCTCTGTACGTGAGAGGTCTCCACCACCATTTTGGGTGGTTTTTTATGTTAACACCTAGGTTTAGTCATGGCGGCAAAGGGTTTTAACAAGTTCTTTTTTTTTTTTGTTATTTATCATCACTAAGTAAGAGAGGATGATACCTGGTGAAGGACAGTTGAGCATGATCTTGGACAACCACCTTCTATTTCTCCTTTTGATCATAATAGGTAAAAATCTAGTCTTACTCTTCTTCAATCTGCAAGGATTTGGCTTCAATTGCTTGGTTAATGTTTGCCTTTTGGTTTGGTTGCTGAATTGTTTTGGCCTTCGTAGTTATAGTTTTGGTTAGGTTCTTGTTGTTTTTGGGGTTAACAATTAAAAATGTCTTTAAATTGCACATGAAGAGTCATAAATAATCCTAAACTCAACTATAGGTCATTTATATTCCTTAATCACTAAGATTTTTAAAATTTTCACCTTGCCATTTTTACCGTCAATTCCTGCTTTAGTTGGCCCACATTAAAAAATTTTAATATTTATTTATTATAAAATATTTCATTATGGGGCCCACCAAAATTTTTCATATTTTTTAATAATTTAAAAAATTTCTCTCCCTTCCACTTTCTCCCTCCCTCCCATCTCTCCCCCTCTTCTCTCTCTCCCCTTTCCTCCATATAGTCTCTCTCTCCTCCCTACGGTCTCTCTCCTCCATCTTAGCCACAAGTCTGGCATCACCTTATCTCCTGTAGCCCCTCCCTCGTCGACCTCCTTAAATGCATCTCGAATTAGTGCAATGTCAATGGTCTCACATACTTCAGCTATAAGACCATCATCGATAGCCTCGACTAGCCACATCTTGTTCATGGTTCAGGACAATATCTCTCTTACTCCCTCTTCCTCTTTCTCCTCTCTCTTTCTCCTCCATTCAATATCCCCCTCCACTCCCTATCCTCCACTCTCTCTCTCCCCTCTTCTTGTCCTCTCCCCCTCCCTCTGGTCGCCATCCTCATTGATGCCATGATAACTTCAGTGACTACTGTGGATGGGTTGGACATGATGCACCTACGCTTACTCACACATGCATGCACGCTGATTCACGTTGCCACACTCTCTCCCCCCTCCTCTCCCTCGTGGCCTCATCTGACTCCCCCTTTGCTCCTCCAGAACTAAAATAGTGCGCACATGTGCATGTGTGTGTTGAGAGGGAGAGAGCGTGCGTGCATGCAAGGCAAAGTTCAACAACAAAGCATGCATGCAAGGTAGAGGACTCCCTGTAGGAGAGAGAAAGCTTGAGAAAGAGGCAACTATGGGATAAATGAAGAAGAAAGTGGGAGAGGAGAAAGTGAAGAGAGAAGGAGATGAGATAGAGTGAAGAGATAGAGGGAGAGTGTGGACAAAGAGCATGCTTTGTTTTTGCTGATGTGTGCATGGAAGGGAGAGAGAACATGGAGAAGGGGGAGAAAATATAAAAAAGTTATGTGAGGCCTACAAGCAAATATTTTATAATATAAAATAAAAAAATCATATGTGGGACTCACATAACAGATTTATTATGTCAGGGTAATGGAGCAGCAATTTTTTGAAATTAAGGGATGGATATAAATAACCTATAGTTGAGTTTATGGTCATTTCTGACCCTTCGTGTGTACTTCAGGAATATTTTTGACCCTTAACTCTTGTTTTACACTAGAATGAGATCATATTTCTAGTAAAAAAAAAAGGTGTTAAAAAAAATTTTATTTTAAAACTATAAGTTGAAGAGTGTATGAAATCTTAAATTTATTTTTAACGCAACGTTCTCCTTTAATTTTTTTCATCGAGGACAAAAAAATCAACTATCAAAATCTACAATGGCTAAGCAAGAATAACAGGAAAATCCTCTCGTCAACCACCACCTTAGCACAATATGGGGTGGTCATCTCACTTACATTTTTAGTGAGATAACACAAAAGTTAGCCTCCATAAATATGCAATAAATAGATACATGCTAATTCATAAACAAAAGTTATCTGACATGATCACTGATATCACTAAATTTATGATAGTCATTTTCACTTTAGTAGATGAGGTTTATGGCCTTTACATTGTCTATGTAGACTTTGATTTTTCAATATCTTCTGTCTTGGCAAAGTTGCGGGCGGTGCATAATTGCAATCAAGTTCAAGCACAAACATTGAAGCCAACAGCCCAGTTCGCATTGCTACTCTTGATTACACCATCCATATTTACCTTTGCTCTCATAGACTGATCCATCAGCATATATGAAAACTTCTCCTACTTCTGGTCTGACTCGTTGCTCATAGCTTCGGTTTGCCATCTTCCCTATTGTGTACAGCATCTGTAGTGTGTTTAGGTCTGATCTTGCTCTATGAAGGGTAGTGAAACCAGAACTTGTTTTGTCCACATCGTCTTGCCCAAAGATTCTCCAACGCTTGTTACACCTACACCTTTTAAAAATAATATAATATTACCCTTTGATTGTTATTTTACCATAAAATTATAAAATGACTTAAAATTATAGATAAAGACCCAAAAAAAATACGTGAGATAAGAAAATTTTTGAGGTCCTTTTTTTAATAATTTTTTTACTTAATTAATGGTCAAAGACTCAATTGACATTTATCATTAATAGTAGTTAGGGTAAATACAGCCTGACCTATTTCACACCTAACTTATCCTAATTACTAAATAGGTTCAAGTTAGGTTTAGGCTTTGATTAGGCCTAAATAGGTCATGCTTACTTTTGCAAATTTTAGCTTACAAGCTTAATGGACCAGCCTATTTATATAAAAATTACTCCTTCCGTTAAAAAATATAAGGTATTTTTTGAGAAATTAGATGTTAAAAAATGTAAGGTATTTTTAATCTTTCGAGGTGTAATCATTACCTTTTTTTTTTTCAAAAATACCTCTCTTGATAGTAACTTTATATTTATTATGAGGTATTTAATATGAATAAATATGAAAATATAAGGTTAGTTGAAAAATAAGTAACTACTTTATTGGGAGTGAGATTCGATTAAAAATGTCTTATATTTTTGAACGAATGAAATATTATATAACATGCATATATATAAGTTTTACTATTTAAAAGTTGAAGAAAAAGTTTGCACTTGAAACTTAGTTTAATGTCTCATATGTTTCTAGATTGTGTAGGGGTAAATTTATCATTTAACCAAAAAAAAAAACATCACCTCTATATACCTTTTGTTCAAAAATATAGGTATTTTTAATTAAATATCACCCTTTAATAAATTAATTTCTTGTCTTTAAACTAATCTTATTTTTTATATTTATTTTTATTTAATAAAGTATTTCATCCTAAAAAAATATAAAATGATTTATTTAATAAAAAAATATTTAAAAAAATAATAATTATATTTTAAAAATTAAAAATATATTATATTTTTTAATATTTAATCTCTCAAAAAATGTATTATATTTTTTGATAAAGGAAGTGATTAGTTTATTTTATTTAAAAAAGCATGCCACGTGTGCGTTTTCTGAAAGAGCACGGGAAAAATATACGAGGTAACAAATGTCGCATCAGAGTAAGAAGAAGCGTGAGAGACATGATTTAACCGAAAAGACAGAGAAAGAGACACCCAAATGAGACACAAGTTTCTTCTTCTCGTCCTAATTCTTTCATTCTCAACGTCACATTCACCATTTCCATTCCCTCGTGTCTCCCTGTAACTGTTCACTCCAAAAAGAAGAAGAAGAAGAAAACACAAAACTCTTGAAATTCACCCTTGCCTTGGTAAAAAAAAAAACTAAAGAAAAAGAAAACAAAAAAGAAAAGTGAAGGTCATGTCAAGTTTTGGGAGGGAAGAGAGGACTTTTGAGATGCAGAAAACAAACACACAGACATTGATGAAGCTGACCTTGAAATTTTGATAGCTTGATAGGGTTGGTTGGTGAAACTAATGATGCATTTTTCGTTAAAGTTTCTGGGGAGAAATTCAACCCTAAAGGGAAAGGGCGAAGCACCGTTCAATTTTATCAACTTTTCAACATAATATGACTTTATTTAATTTATACATACTATAGATTACAGCCAAATACTTTGCACAATGAATGAAAATGAAGAAAATTTGTTCACATATTGAGAGCAAGGTTGCGCCATTTTTTTATTGCTCAACGGTGCCTTCTTATTAAATGCAATTATATGTATTATATATATCTCTTTCATTAAAAATTTAAATATCAATTCACTTTATTGTAATAGATTAGCTTTTTTTACTATATTCAACCCCTCCCTCGTTGATTATGGTTAGGTTGTGCAATTTTAGTTATAAACATCATTTTACTAAAACATAAAAGTATCCCAAAATTAGGGCATGTTTTTTTTGATTTTGATAAAAAAATATTTAAAATGTGTTTTTGGAAGGGGCTATGGCCCTTCCTGGTTGTAAAGTTTTGAGTTTGAATCCGTATGAATGCAAAAAATATTGTTGGAAGAGTCAATCTTGATTGGATTTGACAATGCTTGAATATGTCTCGCTTAAATAATCATATGAAAAAAATGTGTTTTTGGCCATGTGTTTGAAAAATAAAAAATAAAATCTATTCTAAAGAAACCATAATATTTTTTTTAAATATTTTGTTACCTTGTGTTCTGTAAAATTAGAGAGGAGGCGGAGAAATTGCTTTCATTAATCTCTTGAGATATGTTTTTCACAATGATTCAAACAATTTTTTTTGGGTCAAAACTTGATCTAAAAAATAAAATCAAACAGGCTTATAAATATTTTGAATAATATTTTTTTGCACGTTCATATCTTTATTGAAAATATTACTAACAAAGATATTTACCCAAAAAAAAAAGATCATACCTAAGTTTGGTCCTTAATATCAATCAATATTTAATATTTAATTTTTTACAAAAAATGATGTAGTATTTAATATTCACTTTGATTATCTAAAACCCAAGGAGATATTTCACTACACATTTAAACTTGACGTCGACAACGTGTTCTAATGAAAAATGATTATTTGCTTGATCCTGATGTGAAAAGCAAAGAAATATATATAGGTAGGGGACCCCCCAAACAAAACCAGCTTTACTATATCTGTAGTGCATCCCTATCCTAATGATCATAGTACAAAGTGCCCAACAAATTAAAATCTCCCAAATAATAATGATAATATTATTATCCATTTTTTTAAAAAAATAAACAAAAAAAAAAACATTCTGGTTTGGTGGGTAGAACCTCATTTTCACTTGTTGTTTTAGAAGGATGACCTAAACCTAATTTTGGGAGGACCCCTTTCAATTTCATCCTTTTGTGTTAAGCCTTGTGATCATAGCTAGGGACATTGATTTCAGTATTTGATTATGACAATTGAACTGTAAATTTATTTCCTTTCTTTTATTATTATGGCCTTGGAATTAAACCACCAAATTAAAACTTAACTCAATTTCCCTCCTTCTAGCATGATTGTTAGAAAGTTGTAGTGTGTTTGAAATTAGGTAAAAATACAAAACAAAGAAAGAAAGGGAGGGTAAGAAAATATGTACTAATCTTCTGTAGCAAGTAAGAAATCAAAATTAGGTATTCAAACTAGTTTGAATTTTAGTGTCAAAAAATCTTTAAAGGAAAAGTTCTACATAAACACTAAGGTTTATGCGGTCAAAATAGGTGGATTAAAATTGAATTTTTTTTATAAATTAATTGCAGTGTAATTTTTTGTTGTGTTGATTAGTTGGATTTATCTCCCAACTCTCTCAGCCTAGTTTCTCTGTGCAAGGAAGTTCTCGATTGAAATTTAGTTTAAATCATCACTTATAAATTATTAAAAATATTATTTGAATGATCTAAATTTTATTATTTTTAATTAATTTTTAAATTTTTAATTAAAATTATATTTTTAAAAAATAAAAATATCTAAATAAGGAAAAATAAAATATATTGAAATTAATTAGACTTACACCATCAAAGAAGATATGTATCAATACAAATCTTGCTATTACGATTATTTTTCTTCTCAATGTGACAACCCAAGAGAGTCCCACATGCATAAATGGAGAAACATTGATATATCATTTATATGACATTTATTATATATTTATTATTATTTAATTTAATAGTATGATTTCCTTTTACTAGTTTTTAACATGTAAATATATGATATTAGTTTTTATATTTTTTATACTTAATATTATCATAATATTAAGCATGACTTAATCTAGCATAGGTATTAATTAAGGCAATGAATAATTACAAACTTAGTTAAAAAGGGATATATTAAATTAGTTAAATTACAGTGAATTAAGCATGAAGGAATAGATTCCATAATGCTGCCTGCACCCACCAAATCTATCATTTGTGCCCTAAAAAACAGTAATTTCTGACAGAGACAACATCATCAGAATAAAAATAATTGATTAAAAATTGTAACAGAAAGTAAAAGTTATCACTAATTAATTATTAACTAATTAACTAATAGAATTAAAAATCTTTTTTATTTGGATACCAGCAATTCCACTCTGGATATGCTCCTTATCAATCTTTATGTTTCATTCATTAGTTACCATTTGGAAAAAGCCAATAACTAAATAAATAGTTTTTAGTTGAAGTTATGCTTAAAATAAAGGATAATATAACTTTTAATTATTAAATTTTCTCTCAATTATTAATTTAGTCCATGAACTTTAACACACTACGGATCAATCCTTACAGTTTATTACATTAATGATTTTCAAGAACAAGAGTTGCATTGATAATAAATTATATAAGGGCTAAGTTATTACAAATTAAGAAATTATAAGAACTGAATTATTTTGAATCAAAATTGAGATATTGCATTGATAATTGAGGGAAAAGTTTAAAACGCAGAAATTACATTTTCCTTGAAATAACTAAAATTAAAATATGATTGAAATGCTTTTTCGGAGTACTTATTAAAATATATATTTTTGAAAATTTTCATTAATTTTATAAGAATATTATGAGAATAACATATATGAGAATAATTTAATTAAAATAGTTAAAAATAGAAATAAAAAAATATTGCAGGGAGGAATCAAACAGCATGTACGACAATAAATAGATTAAAATATGAAAGGATAAGTCACTTACACGCCGAAATATGATTGGGAGATTGTAGGTTTGGGGAGACAAATACTGTCAGATTAGCAATTTTTTATTACTGTTTCTTTAACTTATTTTTAATTAAAAATAGAGCAAACATTTTATAATACACGTTATGATGTGAAACTATTCTGTGTACAGCACCTCATTCAAAGCATAATTAATAATAATAATAGTAATAATTAAATAACAGTAATCAGCTTAGCTACAATATAAAATTAATGGTTAAAGCTGCAAACCAGAAATCTGGATTTATGCTAATCAACATCTCACAAAAAGATATACTCTTCTGCTTTTTTAAGAGAGGAAAAAAAGGTCTCTTTTTCTAACCTGGAACTCCAATACAAATCACTTTTCATGTTCACCAAATGGGAAAATTATATTTGTATTTAAAATATTTATGTTAGATTCTCTCAAAGTATTAATCTAATTCTAAAGATTAAAGTTACAACAACAATTTATTAAGATATTTTGAAAAATTACAAGCAATTATAATTTTTAAAATGTGACAACTAGTTATTGAGAAAATTATGTAATACAAATTCCGTCTCAAATTATAAAGTACTTTTTAAAGAGTTGTTTATCTAAATTAAAATTTTATTAAATGCACCAACTTTAATATTATCCTTTTTATTTTTATAATTAATCTCCGTCCCTTCTTTTTTTAGTATATTAAATAATAGATATTTTTAAAAATTTATATTCTTATTTTTAAAAAATAAAATTATTAAATATATTTAATAAAATTTAATGATATATTAAATTTTATTTAAAAGTATTTTATAATTTAGGACGGATGGAGTAATATTTTAATTATAAAATGTTAACATAAATAGTTGAAGTTTTGGGTTTATAGATGTCATTTGCTCTCAGGAAATGAATTATAAAAGTTGGTGAGATGATCTAGCTTTTTGATTCATTGGGTCTAGTCAGAATTTCACCACTTCCAACCTGGGATGCTTTTGATGCTCAATACTTCCATATAATTATTTTAAAAAATGTCTTTTTTTAAAAGGGTTGTTCTAACTTCCATCCCTAACCTCTACATTTCACTGACAAAGTCACAATTATTTTAGGTTCTTATCATTGAGGACAGTTAGTGTGTATGACAATTTATTCTTCTTCAACTCTTTTATCTCACTAGGTCAGTCACAACATTGGATTTTTGTTTAAAAATTTTTTTTTCCCCATTATACGTTGTTTTAAAATTTTTTTGTTAAGGAAGCAGAAATATGAAAAAAAAAATCCTAAACGCAATAGAAGATATTTCAACCCCCTAAAAAAATTAGAAATTGCTGTATCAGCTCAACAAGTAGTGTAGAGTTCAAGTTCTAAATGTGCATATATAGTTAGTTAAAAAAATTTTGTTGATAGAACTTTGCTATCTTTATAAGTTTATAATGTAATTTTGAGTATTGGGTGGTTTAAGAAATTCTCATAGCGTCTAACTCTCCATATTTGATTTTTCTATTAAAAAAATTGGTAAAATATTGAATGAATAACAGCTAAATTTCCAACAAAATTTTCTAAAAAATGAATTATAAACATCAATTTATAAAGTTATAAAGAAAAATATCAATTACAATTTAATAGGTACAATTTAAAATTAAAATATTTTATCTATAATTGAAATTCTTGAATTTATAATTATTTGAATCAATAATTTTAACTCATTTTTCAGAAACTTTTGATAGAAATCAAACTATCATTAATTTAATTTTTTTTTGAACCTATCTATCATTTCTATGTAATTTTTTGACGGAATTACACCCAAGTTTTCACAATTTATTTAAATATCACAAGATTTATTAATAATTTAATAAAAATGGCAATTATTTTTTTAACCTCAAAATAATTCTCCCCATTTTTTTCCTAGAGAGAGAGGGAGGGGTACTATTTCTGGTGGAGATAAGAAAATTAGGAAATTACAGAGAAGTCCAAGAAATGCCAGAAATTATGGTTGACCATAACTCTCTCTCTTTCAAGTTAACCAAATGTCATAATCATTGTAATTAGACTTTTTCTGAGAGACAAAAGGATGAGACCCCACAAATACAGCTGGTTACAACACAAATATGAGAGAATCATATCATATCTACCAGATTACGCCATTTATCTCTCCCCACATGACCTTTAATCGCATTTTGATCCGCACGCACCAGAATTCTCACTTCCCCTTGATTGTGATGTTTGAAATTCAATCACACACCTCACAACACCAACACAACAAGAAGAACAACAACTTTCACCTTCAATTAGCATTATAATTATATATAGTATCTTACAATTGGTGCACCAGTGATAATAATTTGCACCTCAGAATAATACAGATATCCAGAGAGAGAGTCCTAAGATTTTACATTGAATAGTTGTACAATTTAATAAAAAATATATATGGAAGAAACAAAAAAGGGTTCTACAGAAATAGACCTAGAAATAATAATTCATGGGGGTTGTTGGAATTAAATCTCTTGTTTGTATACAACCAGTCTTCCTTTCTAACCCTCAATTCAGGCGTAATGGTAGGTCATTAGGGTTCAACTTTCAGATGGGTAACTTGATTTGAACCTGCAACGGACAAAAACAACAAACCTGATATATGAATATAGATTATACATATCAATTTCTTGGGTGTAATGAAAATGATATTCCCAATAAATTCAAAACTTTTCTCTTTTCTCCTGTATTACCGTTGAAGTTCTGGGAATGACTGGGTGATTTTCCATGTCCAGTTTGGCCGAATCCCATCTGAACAATGGTGTGAAGGTCATCCTCACAGAATGCTACTGGAAACTGAAAATTAAAGGACAAAAAAAAAAAAACTAATATTAGTGTGCTTCAAATTATATTACATTTATAGTATTGATTACATTACAGCAGCACAGAACAGAATATGAACTCAGTAAAAAAAGGACGCTTTTAGAGGCACTCTAATGGAGTTAGAGTACAAATTGATTTTACCTGAGAACCACCTTCATTAAAGCCATTAAGTGGAGGCAATTGCATGCCCATGTTTTGGCACAGAGAAGCAGTTTCTAATGGGTCTACTGTGCTGTGGGACACAACACCATTAAGAATGTTATTGTGGATTCCTGGGTTTTGCTGAGCGTGCTGCTGCCCATAAAAGGCTTGTGCTGAGGAATCTAGAGGGAATATTGAGTGTGCCAAAGAGTTATTTGACTGAAACATCTGGAAAAGAAAAATAATCCCGATTCAGCAAGATCAAGAATTTTTGTTGATGGAAAGAGAAAAATCATTGTGGGGTCTTAACTCTTAAGACTTACATCTTTTGAGATTAGATTGTCAATGTTGAAGTCCAGCCTGCTGTCCACAGAGGCCAGTTTCATAGATAAAAACTGCGAATAAAGGGGAAACAAAAATAAATAAAGGATGCTTAATCAGGAAGAAAAACTAGCATGATGAGCATCTTATCATCTGAGTGAGATGCTTATAGGCAAAGACTGGTTTTACCTCAACTTGACGCTGCAATGACTGCACATAGTTTATAATTTCATCAAGCATAAGTGCTTTGCCAGTGACCTGCAAAAAGATCATACCCAAATTAGTAAATTAGTAAAGGAGCTCATACGTAGATAATATGAACTTGTGGTTCAACTTTTCTGAATACCTTATTGCAACCAGGTACAAGATCTTGAAGAAGCTTCATCCTCTCACTGATTTTTTCTCTTCGGACCTATTTAGAAGTAAGTTAGTCCAATGTCACAACAAAGACTAAACCTATCCCAAGGGTTAAAGCTAAGTCAGGGGTCAAAAAATATCTCTCAATAGTTTTTTATTTGATTTTTCCAAAAATCAGCCTGAGATTAAATTCTTAACGTGCCAAGTTGATACATCAGAATATGCCATTTAAGAATCTTCCTGGAAAAATCATCGCAGATAAAGTCCAATATCTCACTGTCATAACCAGAAGAAAAGTCAAGGAGAATTGATCTGTTGTGATACAGTGATTCTTACTCTTTCTGCAAGACTGTGGCTGTCAGTGGCTTGGCCTCTTCTTGCTCTGACATGAATGTAGTCTTTTGGAGGTTCAGGAGGTTTTGATGAGTTACTCTTGGTCTGTTGCTTCTCATCTCCTCCATTGCTAGTACCTCCTTTTGAATCTTCCTCCACCTTCACAGGTCCATTATCATGTCCTTCACCTTCGTTTGGCTTGCTGCGCTTTGCATTTGAATCTTCATTGGTTTCATTAGCCTGAAAATGGGAACATCATTTTGGTCTTAAGAATTGACCAACTCAATCAAAACCCGAATTCAAACAATTCTGATTTGAAAATTGAAACTAGAAATCACATTACCTTGGGAGTAGGATTGGTTGAAGTTGAAGTTTCTCTGGTTTTTCCCTTGGAAGAAGCTTTTCTTTTCCTTGAATTCGCATTCACCCCATTTTCCCCATTTGGGGTTTGCTCTGAGATTGTTGATTCCTCTTGAGAATTCGCCAATTCTGTTTGAGATCCACCAAGTGCTTTCAGAACAGGACTACTCGACACTCGAGCGAGCTTCTCATTCTCCATCGATGGAGTAGATCTTACAGACAACTGACCGTTGTTCCTGCCCAGTTGGCATGTTCTGCCATTGAAGCTCCTGCTTCCAAAGCAAGAAAACTTGGCAGCTCTCTCCGCAAAACCAGGATCAGATGAGAATTCTGCAACATTAGAATTCAAAACCATCGATTTACCTAAACTGGGCAAGTTCTCTTTCAGCAACTGGTTCATCATGTTCATCTTCGGAGGTGAGCTCAAGGGAGTACTATAACACGAAGTATCAGTGCTATTACCGCCATTAATGTAAGGAGATGCACCAATGTTCCCCAATTTTCCTATCAATTCCCTGATCGTGAAATTCTCGTTACTGGGCATAACATTGGAATTGGACGCCACGGGGGAAGAAACGATGGAGCTGAGAGCAGAATCGAATTGAAGACCATGATGATCCGTTGACTTATCCCATTTGGTGTTGTTGTAAAAGCAATCTCGGGGCTGCTCGGAAGAGCAATTGAGGACGGAAGCTTGAACATCCATGGCGGATGACAGTGATTGCCACGTGGGCATTGAAGAAGGAGGAGGAGGTTCGAAGTGAAAAGAAGCGGCATTGAGGAAGAATTCGTTCTCCATGATTGAACAAGCAGGAATCAAAACACAACGAACAAAGCAGAAACAAAGGAGAATTTTAGCAGGGGAGTTGAATTACACTGAAATTGAGAGGAAAATGGTTCAGGATTTCACATTAGAAGGCGCAGAGAGAATTGAAAAGGGGTAGCAATGTGAAGAGAATGGTGAATTGGGTGGAATGAAGTGAAGAACTGGAATGGAATGGGGTTTCAATTTCGTTGGATTTCAGTGAGAGAGGGAGAGAGCGGTGCGTATGGAAAAGGAAGATGAGAGAAGAAAGTGAGAAAAGCGAAGCAAAAGCGAATGGGAGAGAGAGAAAGGAAAGGAAGGGGGGAAGAAGATAGATGGGATACCACCACGGTTAAATAGACCCCAATACAGTGACGAAAACAATATTAAATTATGCTTGTATTATTATATCATTTATAATTTCTATATGCTTTGTCTTTTTCTTTTTTTAATAAAAAAGAAGATAAAATATAGAATTTAATTTAATAATGTTATTTTTTACCAGACGAAACCAGCAGGTTAAAAAAATAATATACAACCTGGTTGGCCCACCCAACGAAGTGAATTAGTCGAATTACCAGGGGTTAATTCTTACTTAACCATGCTGGGCTGATTGACAAATCGGACTAACTAAATGATTGTTTCACTGTCCTGGCCCAAAAAAAAAATTTTTTGATTGTTTCAAGTTCTAATACCATCATTTTTACATAGAATCATTAATTTTGACGGTTGAATTCATTTGTATTGAATTTAAAATACTCAAGCATATAAAAATTCTCATTGAGTTAAGCCTGTCCTAATGTATCGAGCTTTTAAACTCTTTCAGGATGACTTAAATGCTCAAATTATTTTTTTTTAAGAAAATTTCAGTTTTTATCTTAAAAGTTAAGATTTTCAATTTTTATCCTATTTTATTTTTAATTTATTAATAAAAAATATAAATTCAATTATTTAAACTAAATCTATTTGGGTTCAAGCTCATTTGAGCAATCAAAATAAGCTTGACATAGGGAAAAAAAAAATTTAACTCTCAAACTCAACCTTAAAATTTTTTGGACTTATTTAAATTGATCTATTAAGCTTGGCTAGAGTCATCAACTTAATTTTTACAAACCTAGAGATGAAGTAGAGGAAAGTAATCGATAAGAATGAAGAACTTAAGAATGCCACATGAGTATATGCGACCCAATTAATTAAAACAACAAAATTGATAAAAAATAATAATAATGGGAATTAGTGATAGGTGTAATATAATATATATTTCAGATATGAAGATTGAAATAATAAAATGAAAAAGAGAGAGGAAAATATGAATAGAATATAGGGAGGGAAGACAAGTAAGAAGAAGAGAGAAGGGCGCAAAAGACGGAGGAGTAGGAGCAGAATGCCGCGCCTTGGACGTCAAACCACCTTTTCTACTCTTCAATCTTCTTCCTTCCTTCTACTTCCCTCTCTACTCTTTTGTCCTTCTTCCCCTTTTTCAACTCTCCCTCCCTCCCTCCCTCTCTCTCTCTCTCTAGCTCACATTATCCGAATAAGCTATGACCACTTAAAACATGAGATCTTATGTTCCAATTCACATGAATATATAAAAAAACAATTTTAGATGAATTACCTTCTATATGTGTGAAGCTTTCCTGAAAATATTTTTTACATTTATATGAATTTGAACTTGAGATCTTGTATTTAAGCAGTTATAATCCCTTCTACGATGACTAATACATACTCCCTTTGTTTAAAGATGTTTTTTTTTTAGGAGTTAGATGTTAAAAAATATAAGGCATTTTTAATCTTTTTTTTTTCAAAAGTGTCCCTGATTTTATATTTATTATAAAGTGTTTAATTTGAATAAATATAAAAAGATAGGGTTGGTTTGAAAGTAGGTAACTACTTTATTGAAGGGTGAGATTCGATTAAAAATGCATTACATTTTTAAACGGAAAGATTATTAGCTTGACAACACTTCAATATGACAACATAGCATTGGATTTTATATGATCATATCAAAAATGAAATAAATTGCATTATTATTGACTTAATAATATTGTGGGATTTCAGGATTCAAAGTCCAAACTAGTAATGGATTAAAGCCGTACGTGACTCACATGAACATGAAGCTGAATGATATTGAAGTTTTCATACTGCTACATATTGTAGATTATAGTAATCATAGTTATGAATAATGTCAATGAGACACATTGAATTTTGTTTAATTTGTTATCCATGAAACCTGAATTCAACTAAACAGGGCCTGGTTTTGTAGCATAAAAAAATGATAGCTTGTATTAAGCTGCGAGGTCAGACGTTTAATATCATGTCGGAGCTGAGCAGTAACGTTGCGGGCACTTCGCCTCAATCTTGCAAGACATTGTGGTTTTTCAAACACCAACCATAAATTCACCGCTTTAAAAACGATTTAATTCATTATTATGTTATCTAAAATCCCCACACGCAATACTCAATTCATCTTGAAATTTTAAATTTAAATTTTGAGATATGCAACCACACTAAATAAAAATATTAAAAGTATTTTTGAGATAATAGCGCAGCTACCTTTGGTAAAAACAATTCCACATAACAGGGGTCTATATTAGTTTAAGTGAGTGGTAGTAATATCTTTAAATTTCATAGGATATCAGAAAATGAGATATAAAAAAAGCATTACATAGTCAAGTGTATTTGTCAAAATAACAAAAAATAGAAAATAAAATAAAAAATATTTTTAATCCTATTTATATATAAGTTTTAACATGTTTTATTAAAACTAATGAAAATTTTAAAATTCATTGACTTTGTTTGAAAATTTAATAATTTTTTTAACTTTATTTTTATTAAATGTATATATATAATAATATATTTTCTCTTTCTAACATTCAATTGAGGATACATTAAAAAATTTCAAAACAAATGATATCTTCGCATATCCTGCCTCTTTGAAACATCCTCTTTCATCTATCGCGTTAGATTATTTTCAAAAACTATTCAAAGTAGCTTCTCAAAATATCAGATATCTACTTTTTTTCAAATTCTGATTATTTTTAAAAGTTTAAACAAATATTATAAAAACTCACAGAAATAGATTTTAAAAAAATAAGTAATTTTTTCATAAAATAAATGAGCTCTCAGTAAGGTGACTTATGAATAAAATAAAAAAAACTTTTATCTTTCTACTCTATAAATAAGAAAAGAGTAGATAGGATTTAAGAGTTAGCGGCTATGCCCTTAGTCAAAAAATAACAAATAGCCTATTCCCACAACTTGGTAATGTCTTTTTATTTTATTTATTAATTATAATGATTTTAATAATCAATTAAATTAATATCACTTTAAAGCATATCAGGGTGCTGGTTTTATTTAACTATCATACAAGTTTTATTTAAGATTAATTAGTAAATAAAATCCTAAACTCGTTCTCGCAAATCGTCCTGAACCTTAAATTCTTAAAATGTGAAAAATAAAATTTAAACTTTTAAATTTATAGAAAAATAAACTCTAATTGTTAATTTTTTAATATTGTTAACTTCTACGCGAGTATTGTTTAGAGTTTATTTTTCTACAAATTTAACTTTGACTATTACAGTACCCACGTGAACAGTAACGGTGTTAAAAAAAATTAACAATCAAGGTTTTTTTATGAATTTAAAAGTTTAAGATTGATTTTATATATTTTAAGAGTTTAACATCTAGGATGATTTTTTAGCTCATTAATCTTTTTATTTAATCAATTAATTTCAAATTACTAGCTAGTAAGGTAGTAAGGTATAAGTTGATTGGTATGATAAGTAAATCAATGCACTCCTGCTCTCCTTTAAATAATACCCTACCTTTTTAATGTATGTCACTTGCCTCGAGTTTTCCCAGTCACCTAAACCTAATGCCTCAAACCAAATCAATAAAATATTTCTCTTTTTTCTAATGTTTAAATTCTAATCGTTTTAAAATAATGAACATAAATTCCGTACTTAAATAGGAGTCATAATTTTTAGAAAAAATTACAAATGAAGTCCTTGAAAAACTTGTGATAATAATTGAGAAACACAAAATTGAATACAAGAACCTGATTTTTTTTAGTTCAAAAAATAATTCTTTTACTGAAACGCCCTTCTTTAAAATGCACAATTATTTAGTGTGGAGGGTTTTTTAGTCAATTTCTTTTAAATTGTAAAAAGGAGCTATTGTCCTTAAATTTATTTTCAGGATTTTGTAATCCTCAATTGTTATTACTTATTTTCCTAAGTTCTTAATTGTGTTTTCTCCTCTTTTTTTTTTTTAATCTTCCTTTTGTCTTTAGATATACGCCCTAATATAAGTTTTTTGGTATGATTAATTTTTTTTACAAAAATACCCTTTCTAAATACATACTATCTCTGTTCGAATGCAAAACATTTTTAATTAAAACACGTGTGCCAAAAATTAGTTAGGTAATTCAAATTTAATTTTTGGTTATCTAATGTATCCCACTGGCAACTGTGAAATTAATTCTTAGAGAAACTTAACTATGGTTTAAAAGGTTTTTTCTTTCAGGAGATATTTTTTCATACACATTTTCTGGAATGAATCTTGAAATGATGTTTAAGGGCTACTGTCACGCCTACTTAGTGGAAAAATTAATTTTTTACATAATATGAAAATTCGGATACTTCCTTGATTTATGTGTTTTCCAATTTTATATTTAGAAAAAGAGAAGGTACTAGCATATGCCCAAGTTATCAAATCAATAATTTTATTTTAATATGAATTTATTCATTGGTCAATAATAGAAACAAAATTATAGTTAAAGAAGTGTGATATTTTATATAATTAGAAGAAGTCACCTCTTACCTAATCAATAATTCAATCATTCAAGGCTGTGGCCAACTGGTGACTAAGCAGCCGATAAATATGTTTTTTATTTTTTGTTGGAGGTCATTAAAGCTGGTGAAAGAATTAATGGCAACATGGCATTATCAATTAGATTTGTACGGATTTATTTTTTTAATTTTCTATAATTAGGTTTCTTTTATCACCCGTACAAGTTACTTCAACTTGTGACTCAATTTATGAGGTATGAAGAGCACTTATTGGTTAGAATTAAATTCCTTTTATTTTAATATTTTAATATTTTAATTTTTCTTCTTTACATATTTTGGATAAAAAAAGTTTATATGACTCGAATCATAATTATAATTGTTAACATTTAACATTACATAATTTTTTTTAAAAATTAATAGTTGAGAACTTTCTTAGAGTAGCAAAACATAGATATGGCATCCCCATGTTTTTTAAAATATTAATTTTAAGCTTAAAATTTATTAACTCACTATTTAACTCCTAATAGAAATACGTAAAATAACCCAAATAAATAAGAGGGCAACAATCATCAACAATTACTCCCTCTATTTAAAAATATAAAGCATTTTTTGAGTAATTAAATATTCAAAAATGCAAGACATTTTAATCTTTTGAGGTGTAATTATTATTTTTTTTAAAAATGCCCTGTTAATAATAAATTTATAGTTATTGTAGGGTGTTTAATAGGGTATATATGAAAAGATAAGATTAGTTAAAAAATAAGTAATTACTTTATTGAGGGATGAGATTCTGTTAAAATATCTTATATTTTTAAATGGAGGGAGCATGTATTTCTAGAAGTGACAATTACCTTAATCTCTCTTGCTTTTTATTTTCCCCCCGAAACCTTAATCTCCCTGCTCTCTAGTTACAATATCTATTAAAAAGATAAAAAGCATAACAAAAAAAAAAGATAGAAAGTAAATGACAATATTAATGATCCTATTAGAATAAAACGAAATAAAATCATCAATCAAATTAATATATAAAAGCAAAAACTACTATAATGTAGGGACTTATATTAATTTAACACAAAATCAAGAAAGTAATTTAAAATGAAGAAAGATTTCGAAACTTTTAATTTTGACCGAATGAAAAGGGAAAAATATGGCATACGATATAAGTCAAAAAAGGAAAAATAAAAAAGAAGTTGCGTGATGAATATATTTTAGTATTAACGTAGCACACACTTGTGAAGTTGAATTTTCAATCCTCCAATGCACGTGAGATTTTGGAGCTCTCACAAATGACAAAAAGATAAATTCATTTTAGGACCACATTTTTTTATATTTTATATTTTATGGAAAATATTATTTATAGGAGTAATGTACTTATTGTTTTAACTTTTAACATCAATCGTGGGGCATTATCCTTTGTATTTTTGGTGTACTTTGAGCATTCCAATATGTGGTGGGGAATGGAGGCAATTTCAATGTGATAATTTTTTTTTTTTTGGTTTCACTTTTTGAAAGATTTACATGATTCCTATTAACTTTTTGTTGAAACTACAACTATTTATAGTACTTTTTAAGGTTTTATAACACTTTTTATTTTTATTTTTTGTTATTTTTGGTTTCCCATGTTATCTTCATGGTCGAAGACATAAGTTATCAAGAAATTTAAACCCTATTTAAGAAGTTTTCCTCTCTCAAGCAATGGTTTTTATACACGTTTTCATGAATTGAATTTTGAAATGATACTTAAAGAACCTAGATCTCTATCATATGTGTCATATCTATTTGGTTATGAATTTTTAATTTTAATTTGAATAAATTTACACATATTATTCTTTTCTTTCAAAACTTAAAAATTTAGAAAAAATATAATTTTAAATCTCCATATTTTTCTCGTATTTTGTTATTAATCCTTGCATTTTTTTTATATTTTTAATATTTTAAATTTTTATTTTTTGATATTTTAGATTCTTCTAAAGTCTTTATACTTTGTTTATAGAAGGACTTAAATATTAAAAAATAAAAATTTAAAATATTAAAAATATTAAAAAAAATATAAGAATTAATAACAAAACACACACAAAGTATAAAGATATAAAATTATATTTTTTAAAAAAATTGTAAATATCTTTGGTTGATTTGGTGAAAATAATGTAACTCACTGGCCCACATCATACAAAAGTCTCGGTTCATATTATCCCAAAAAAAAAAAAGGAAAGAGTAGGTTCAAATTCCACCAAACAACATAATCTATAAATACGTTTTTCAGTCCGTAGTATAAATCATTTTCAACATTTTCATCAAAATCCAACAGAAGTTTAAGACTCATTTAACTTTTGCAAATTAACAAAGTTTTCAACCTTGTTATATTAAACTTATCATTCAAGATGTCAGGAAAAACATAAATCAGGGAAATATATCCATGTAATTTATAGTTTATTTCTTCAAACAACTTTACACAATGTTTAAAAATAAAAAAAAATATGATAAGAATTAAACAAAATTTAAAGAAGATGCATAAATCCCAATAAGGTTCAAGTCCAGCGGAAGGGAGCTAATATCTCATAATATAATAAATTAAAATTTATTTTTTTAAATAATGGGCCATGGTAAAATGGTGCAAATAAATAAACTAAGTTATATCATTACACAAAAGATTTTTATAACTATAAGGTAGGTTATCAAAAATTTAAACATTTAAATTTTAACTATTGAAAGATGCTCATACGAAATGTCAAATCACACCTCAAATAAAATAGTTTTTAATAAAAACATACATATGAATAATAAAAAATTAAGAAGTTATATGAATATATTTCACTGTGTTTTCAACAAATTTTAATCAATTTTTGAAAAAAAAAATGAAAACTAATAACATTTTTATGTAGTGTAAAGTGTTATGGGTTTACTGTTCATCAACAGTGACTTGAACAGAAAACCTTCATCAAGTTATTTTTTCAAAACACTTTTTCACGGTTAGTTTAGTTGTTTTTTTTTTTTTACTTTTATATGATTAAGAAAAGTTGAAAGAATGTGGGGCCCATGATTAAAAATGTAGATGTGAGACGCATAATAAACAAGGTAATAAACAAGGTAGTTAATGTGAGGTGATGATAAAAAAGATGAATTTGGGCATATTTTTAAATAAAATAAATCATATTACTTTCATTTAAAGAAGTAAATTATTTTTAATTGAATTATATTTTCAATAAAATATTTATTGTTTTTAAACTAATATCAAAATAACTTTACAAAATAATTAAAAATATATTTTTTTATTCTAATTATTTTAAAAGTTTAAACCAATATCATAAAAAGTCACAAAATAATTTTTTTTTTGAAAAATAAGTAATTTGTTCATGAAATAAGCTGAAATTAATGACCCTAAATTGTTTTTAATTAATTATTCTTAGTCCTTCTCCTTATAGTTTCTTTTTATTAAATTTTTATAACATCACTTATCTTTTTTTTTTAAATGAGCTCATCAAAATATTCTCCTTTTTTTAATTCCATTATGATTCTTTTAGACTAAATAATGTGTTAAAAATGTAGTTTTACAAAAAGCTTGCCTAATTTATCCCACTTATTTAATTTCTGGAAAATATATGCATAAACACAAATAACACCATTGCAATAAATATACTCATTCTGTTAAAAAATATAAAATATTTTTTGAGGGGTTAAATGTTAAAAGATATGAGATATTTTTAGTCTTTTAAAGTGTAATCATTGTTATTTTTTTAAAATGTGGTTATTAAATAAATTACTTTATATTTATTTTACAGTGAACCATCTTATTAAATAAAAATAAATATAAAAAAATAAAAGATAAGTAACTACTTTATTGAGAAGTGAGAGTTGATTAAAAATGTCATACATTTTTTTTAATTGAAAATGCCATACATTTTTAAACAGAAGAAGTAGATATGTTGATAAAACAAACACTAATGCATATAAAGTGTGAGAAAATATTTTTTATTTCTTCTTCTTATTATTATTAATTATTATGTTTTATTTTTAGTAGAAAGAGTGAAATTTAAGAAAAGAAAATTTTATAATGGGAAATGATTAAAGTCAACACAAGCAACATAAAACAACGGTGAAAATAAATAAAAGTCAAATCCAATTTAAAAGGCTTCTTTTATTGGACGGGTATATGTCGTTGATATTTTCACCGAATACAATTGGGCGTATCAAACTATCAATAATATCATAATATAGAAATAAATAATCTCATAAAAAAATAAAAAATTATTTCTTAAATTTCAATGAGATATTGATGTTCTTGGTCGAGTCAATGATTGCATTTAATTTCGAACTCAGCTGTTAACACTGCCATTGTCGGATTCAGACAGTTTTGTATTGCCGACTCAATTAAATTACATTTTAATCTCCAAATATCAGCGTATGTGTGTATAATGCTAGAAAAACTAATCTCTACTTCCTCTGTCAAAAAAATATAAAACATTTTTTAAAAGATTAAATATTTAAAAATATAAATATTTTTAATTTTCAAAACATAATCATTACATTTTTTTAAGGTGTTTCTATTAAATGAATCATTTTATATTTATTTTAAGATAAAATACCATATTAAATAAGGATATGGTTAGTTTAAAGATAAATTACTACTTTATTTGAGATGAAATTTAGTTAAAAATGATATATATTTTTTAATCAAGGGAGTAAGTTCTTATAAATTTTTTTAATTTTAAATTAGATTCTTGTAACTATTTTTATTAGACTCTATAGTTTGACTTCTTAAATTTGTTAACCCAGGTTTTAATTCTTAGTTTTTTATTTTAAAAAAATGAAATTAAAACATTGTATCACCTTAAAATTGATTACATAATTTTTATACATATAAAATTTTTATAAAATTTAATGAAAATGTAAATATTATATTAAATCAAATTTTATTTTTCTTTTTTAGCTAAAAGTATTAAATCAAATATTCTATAAAATTTAAAAATATTTTTATTTTAAAAAATCAATAATTTATTAGTAATTTTAACTTTCAGAAATTAATATATGTCTAATGAATCAAATTATAAGATTTGATTAAAAATCTAATTTAAAATTAATTTTTTTTGCAGATATGTGAATTAAATTTTTTATAATTATTTATAAACAACTTTTCTTTGAAGGGCATAAGAGAATGTGTATCACACTTTCTAATCTGTCCAATTTATGCTCACATATATTTATGAACTAGTTTCATTGCTCATTACTTTAGAACCATTCTAATTTTTGATGATCTAGATTTATAGCTTTTTATTTTTATTTTTTTAAAAATTATTTTAATAGATATTGAATCTAAAATAAAGACAATTTCTCTGCCATTGGGTTTTCAAAAAAAAAATAATTTTTTATTTAAAAAAATTCCTTAAAAATTATAAATCTAGATCATGAAAGTTAGATTTGAATGATCTAGAGGTGATAATAGATGAGCATTTAAATTAATTCTCATATATTTATAGGTGTTTTCCGTAAATATGGTTGAGAAATGAGCGCTAAAGCTAATTTCCTATAAGTGCTTCCCATAAATATGGCTGAGAAACACAGCTTTTCTTTAGTTGCCATATTAGTTTTTTTTAAGGAAAAAATTTAAACTAAATAAAATAACACGTACCAACTAATATACTCCCTTCATTTAAAAATATATATTTTTAATATTTTAAGGTGTAATTAATATATTTATTTCCAAAAGTACCCATAATAAATAAATTATTTTATATTTATTTTAAAATAAAACACCTTATTAAATAGGGATAAATATAAAAAAATTGTGTTAGTTTGAAGATAATTAATTATTTTATTTAGGTAGGATTTGGTGAAAAATGCCTTAAATTTTTTAATAAAAAAAGTAACAAATAATTATATTATGAGCCTTTACTATATATAGGTAATTGTAATATTAAAAAATTTAAAGGAGTTGAGTTTTAGGAACTCACCAAAGCCAATTGACTAAGACATGCTTTGTTGTTTATAAATCACGTACCAATTAGGTTCTTTTATCAACAATACAATGAAATTTAAAACTAGGATCTCTTTATTAATTGAATTAACTTTTTATTAGCATGCTATAAGTAAATTTAAACAAACTTGTTTATTTGTTTCCAAAATGACCATACCAACACCTAAACTGACTTAATCAATGTATATAATCTATAGCTTAAGGTAAGTATAAGCCCCAAATAGCATGATTCGCCTTTCTTTCTTTCTTTTTTTTTGGCCAAAGAAATTAATCTCATATTTACTTTTTTTAACCAACAAATTAATTCAGATCTTGTCTTAATAAACTGACCCACCGCCTATAGTTTTCACATGGTTTCTTGTAAACCTGTGTGAAATTTAGGTCTAAAAGCACATCTTTGTAGTAGTGTGAATACTATAAGTGCCTTAGGTCATGTTTGTTTATTAGAATAGAATAAATTAAAAAAATCAAGAAGAAAATGAACTAAATTACGTTCCCCTATGTTAAGCATGATAAAACTTAGTAATATATACTACATATGTGGAAATGATCATACCCTCTAAAAATTTCATAAATCATATTCTTAACTCAATGAACTAAATTATCCTTTCCCTTTATGAATGTGTTCACATATCTCTTTTAATCATTTTATTTTTACTTTTATTTTTTTAATACATTTCATTTTATTATACTCTAGTAAGCAAACATGATATAATCATCAACATAACCAATATATCCACAAGGTTTTTGACAATATGCTCATATTTCATTGTACACTTTGTATAGATGCATAAGGGGATGTTTTGCTATACATAATATATATTATTAAGTGGTAGTAGTTTTTAAATTGCCAATGACTAGCAGTTTAAATTTTCTGCTTTTGCTGGCCATATACTAGCATTAATTTGAACCTGGAACAACCCAAATGTGCTAGTCCAAGGACTTAATTTTTTAAATATATGAAAAATAATTACTTATTTGTTAAAATAGCTTTAATAAATATAATCAACAATCGATTTCCCATACTATATACATCAGAGAATTCAATTGATAGCCAAAATTGCTCCAAATTATATTCATCATGGAGTACAGTAAGTTGTTTGATGATGGGATCACGGATTAACAAACTAATAAAGGATTTTTTTAATTGTTTGTTGATAATTATCAAATTAAAGCCAAACAGTTTTGTGCACTCATTATTACACCCTCTTTAAGTTGGCATGATTATGTGGGACTATGCTTCAAAACTAAATCATAACAAAATCCCAATTCTTTAGTATAGTCACTTCAGAGAAATATTTAAGTAAATTAGATGCATCACATCATTTATGGTCTATCCAATAAAAATATGACTTTTAAATGACGTTAAATATAAATTAATTTTAATATTAATGATATTCAAGAGAAAAATGTAAGGAATCAAATGTGCATTATGTTATAAAAATAAAATCAATCAAAAAATGTTACACGATATTTTATTTAGATTATTTAAAATATTTTTATTGAATAAACCACAAATGATGTGGTGCATATGGTCTACCTAAGTATTTCTCTAATTCTTAATATAGGATAAATTTAACTAACTTCACACATATTAAAAAATGATAATGATATATTTAAAATTATTAATAAAATATGTAAATTTTTAATTTTATCCTTCTTTGTAATTAATATAATCATAATAAATTGTTGTTTAAGAATTTAAATTATAATAAATAAACAATAAGTAAAATTGAATAAAAATATTAATTTCTACTTCCTTCATTCAAAAATATAAGGTATTTTTAATCGAATCTCACCTCCAATAAAATAGTTACCTACTTTCAAACTAACCCTATTTTTCTATATTTACTCCAATTAAATATCCTACAATAAATATAAAGTTATTCATCAACAGGGACACTTTAAAAAAAAAAACAATGATTACATTTCAAAAGATTAAAAATGTCTTACATTTTTAAATATCCAACTCTTTAAAAAATGCTTTATATTTTTAAACGGAGGAAGTATAACTTTGTCTTATATAATAAGGACCAACAAAAAGATTTTAAAATTTGCCTTAGATTAATCCATAAGTTATATTATTGGATTGATTCAAGTCAAATGGATTAATTTTGTTAGTAGAGCAAAACTTTCCCAACATATATCTTCTTTGTGCATTTAAGACTCAAATTTGAGATTTTGTCTAAGTAAAATCAAACTCTCTCTATATTTGTATATATGTTAATTCTTTGAGTCAACAAATATTAGTTTTGAAAGTGTTGTGAGTAGGATATTTTTTAGCAAATGTAATTTAGACTATTTTAAGTATATAATATAGTAAGAGTGTCTTTTTTTTTTTTCCTTTTTTAACAAATGATAGTATTGTTAATCACTAATATTGTCATCTCATGAACAATGATCGCATAGACAATTATTGTAATTAAAATAGTCAAAAATAACAATGATCAATAATCATAACATTATGAATATAGGATATTGATGTACCGAAATATCATTAAAGGTTGGTTATTACAATAATTATAAACATTGTCTGATAGTCATTAATTATTGAGAATCCAATGCCAACCAATACTCGTGTGTGTGTGTCCATATGTTGTTTTTTTAACTCATTATTGTCAATAAGCCAATCATGATTTGGTTATCAAAACTTCATTTCAAAAAATTTCAACTACGAGATTAACATAATCAAACTATGTTATGAGAAAATTACAATTAAAGACCTAAATTCAATACACACACAAAAAGGCATCTTTAAAATTATAATATAGTTATTTCAAAAATTGAAGTCACGTACAATCAAGTATCATCAAGTACTTAATTCAAAAAACTTGTCACCAAATTTACATAAATACACTCTGTACATGTAAGAGGATAATCAATATAAAAAGAACATGAAATTCAAAGATAGCGTTTAAATGGATAGATTTGAATTTAAATTTTATATTTAAAATCTTACATTTAAAATCTTGTTATTAATTTTGGATAGAGACTTCAGAACTTTTCATAATGATATGCAGACTTTTGCTAATGCTCAAGATTGCGAGGAGGATTGGTTGATTTTATTTTCATTGTCTTGTTATCATATATGCCTTTGCCTATATGATTTTGGCTCTTGTTTTCTTCTTTTCCGTTAACGTTATATGCATATCCCTTTTAAAAAAATAGCAATCAAGGATCTCTGTATGAAATTTATATCAGTCAAAAATTAATTATTATCAAAACTTAAAAAGATACTTGTCAATTCAGGTTAATTTTTTACCAACAAATATCCATTCGAGTTTTAATAACAACAGTCCATTCGAACTTATTTTTTATTTGAGTTTTGATAATAACTAATTTAATTGATATAAATTTTATATAGTGGTTTTTGATTGCTATTTTCACAGCCCCTTTCTCGATAAAAAAAAAATCTCACAATTAAAATTTATGTAATAAAAATTTTTGTTTGGATACAAAACTTTTTAAGGGAAAAGACATATGAGCTGAAATTTGAAATAGAAATGGAAGATTAAAATTGATAAACTTACCTCCATTCTTTAATAAATAAAAAATGATAACAAGAGATGAGACCACGGGAAAGAGCAACAGAGGATAGTATTTTATACAATTGAATTGTTATGTATTTTATACATTTTACTTCCTGTGTTTCCATCTAAAAGATTTTCATTTTTTTTTGGGTTTCCAAGATATCTCCACAACAAACAGTCATAAGACCAATTCTTTAAAGAATTTAAATATTATTTAAGGAGTTATTCTCTTTTAAATAATGCTTTCTATACATATCTCCATCTAATTTTTTTGGCATCTCCATATCTAGCAATCATAAAACTAATCTTTCAAAACTAACAAAAAAATTAATCTTTTCAAAAATTTGAACGTTATTTAAGAGGTTCTTCCAAGTTCTTCATTGTTTTATTTTTAAGTCATTTTATAAAATTTATAAAATAATTAATATTTTTTTAATAGTACCCTTGACAGAGGGGAGGGACGGGGGCGGAACTATGTGTATCTTGAGGGGGGCCAAGCTTCCACCCCTTCCACATGAAGTAAAACACCAACCATATATATATATAAAACGCCAGCACCCACTTTTGATTTATTTGTTTCACCATTCACACCTGCACAGCGCACACCCATACATATAATATTTATACATCTTATAAAGCATATCTATTATATAAAATATACTTATTATATATGATAAATATATGTTATAAAATATATAATTTAGTAGTTTATCAAAGTATTTTTATTGTTAGCATTAATTTTTTTTATTGACAAAAAAGAATGATGCATAATGTTTATATGTAAACATTAGTCTATTTTGTCTTTAGACTTTTAAATTAAATCATTTGAAATAATACATCATTTTTAAGATTGTCCTATATATGCATGCCCAAATTTTTTAAAAAAATTATATCTTATATATGTTGATTTAATTTTTATAAAAATTTAAATATTTATCCTATTCTCTTATCAAATCTTAATATTCAATAGAATCTAATCTACATAATTTATTATAAAATGTTTTAGTGCTTGTTATTTAAAAAAAATTAGGTACTTAAATTTATAGACTTAATGCAGTTTTTTTTCAATCAAATCAGAATAATTGGATTTTAAATTTAAAAAATTCAAAAATATCAATAATAAGAGATAGTTATAAGGTAAAAGTGGCAGCTTAAAAAATCATCTGATTTTGATAGAAAAAATTGTGTATATAAGTTCAAACATTAAAAAATCATCAAAATCATCATCATCATCATCATCATTTAATTAGTTATTTTTAAGGAAAAATGACAAAAAAATCCATTTAAATTATGTCAATGACATATTAGTCTCATGAAATGGCATAATTCTCCTAGAGTCCCATGAGATGTTTCTGTCATTAGAGAATTAAAAAAATTACCAAATTTTTCTCAAATAAAATAAAAATTTCAAACCTCAATGCAGATTCATTCTTACGTGTTCTGCCTCTGCTTCGTCTTCTTGTTCTTCTCTTCTCTTCTTCGTGCTCTTCTTCTGGTCAGTCTCCTTCTTTTTATGTTTCTATAAATGGGTGATTTGTTTATTGAGTTGTCGTATGTGAGTATATGTAAGTGATCATTCTTTCTTTGGTAGTTATGTTGTACATGGGTAAAATTTTTATCCTCCTTGAAATTTTTTCCTCTCATATATGATAGTTGAAGTTGATGTGAGTTAATGTGCATAAATGATTAAGGTCTTCATTTTCTCTTCTTGATTGAGGTTTTTATTTTCTCTGCTGTACATGTGGATATAAATGCTTACTCATGGATAAATGATATATTATTTTTAATTATATTGTAAATTCATAAACCAAAGTTGTGAATGACCAATATAAAGTTGTGAATATAAGAAGAATAGTTGTTGTTGGATAAAGTATAATGGATATGTGATTATGATGTTTAGGAAATAGATATGTTGATGAATGGTTATTTCATTATTTTAGGTTAGCATGAGAAATGGTTTCTTTTGCTTCTAGTTTTAAAAAGCAATTATTTTGTTATTTTCACATAGGGGGACATTTTGTAAAAAATATTATAGGTAAAATATAATATGATAAAAATGATAAGATAAGCGATGACACTAAAACATTCAATTCTTCATATATTTTTGTTCAAAGGGTTGTAGATATTTTGATTCAAGCTGTAGATCATATAATTGACAATAAAATCTTATATAGTTGTCATTTTTTAAGCTTTTTTGTCATTTAAATTAATAAAAGTTGTTATTTCTTAGATTAAGATGATAATTCATTTTTATTGATTTAGTCAATTTATAGAGGGTATTGATAAATTACAATTCCTTGTTGCATTGTTGCTAATCTAAGGACAAAAATTGTTAATATAGGAACAAAAATTGTGAATGAAAAGTTACAAATTTTCAATACCTGATGCATATCAAGACTTGTATATGTAGAATTGCAAATGACTATTGAATTTTTGTGAATTTAGAAATAGAAGTTGTAAATTTTTAATACCTGATACATATCAAGACATGCAGATATAGAGTTGCGAATAACTATTGAGTTGTTGTGAATTTAGAAACAAAAATTGTTAATATAAAAATAAAAGTTGTGAATAGAAAGTTACAAATTTTCAACATTTGATACATATTAGGACCTGCAAATTAGGACTTATAAATAACTATTAAATTGTTACGAATTTAGAAACAAAAGTTGTTAATATATAAACAAAAATTGTGAATAAAAAGTTGTGAATTTTTTTTAATTTGAATAAAGGGCAAAAGCATCATTTCCTATAATTCTCTAATGACAAAAACATCCCTTGGAACTCCTAAAAAATTATGCCATTTTGTGAGATTAATTTATTATTTACATTATTTAAATGAATTTTTCTATCATTTTTACTAGTTTTAAATTACTTAAATTAAAAATATTTATTAAATTAAAAACTTTGCCCCCTCAGATTTCAAGTCTGGTTCCACCCCTGGGGAGAGAGGTCTAACGAAAAGAGCATAATTAGATTAAAAAAAAATATTACATTTAATGAAAAATATTTTTAGATAGCTGGGGTGATTTAAAAAATATAAACTAATTTTAACTAACATTTATGATTTGTTTGAATTAATTAAAAGTGACTTATAAATAAAGATTAATAACTAATTAAATCTGTACTAAATAATTTGTCACCAGCTGATAAAAAATATTGACGAATGGCGTGATCTATTTTAATAAATCACTTAAACACATACCAAAAGATTTGGGTGGTTCATTCATTCTCACTTTTCATACACCGTCACGCAGAATCTAATGTAAAATTGTACCTCCTTCGGTCTTAATTATAGGACCAAATTAATGAACTTCATAGTTATTAAGACACATATTTTGTTTTTTTTTTTATACAAGAAGAAAATAAGAACAAGGTAGCGACATGAACTCTTTCAAGGGAAGGAAGTGAATATTAGGGGTAGATTGAGAGCTCACTTTGCCAAAAGATTAGATTCAATACTGTCCTCTCTTTAAATGAATCCAAGTTCTATAGTCCAATCTCAACAAACCATATTACGACACTCAAATATTGGATATCAATTGTCATGCATATCATTATTCCTATCTCTTTGAATGAATCACTTTTGTTGTAATAAATTAATGTCATTTTTTGCAACTAATAACATAATAAATTGATGCTTTTTTTTTTGCCAACATAATAAATTGATGTCTACTCACAAAAAAATTGTTGTAATGACAAAAAAAAATTCGATTCTCATAAATATAATTAAACTCTCAAATAAATAAACAAGAGATAAAATAAAAAATAACTACTCAAACTTTACCCTATATTAAGGATTAAGAAGAGCTTTAAAAGTTTGTCATATAATTAGGACCGGAGAGAGTGCTATTTATGACTTTGATGTCCTAAGAATATTAGCTTGCTTAAGATTTTATATTGAAAAAAGCTTATATACTTTAACTTATAAAGGTATTTATTTCTAATTAAATCAAGACATATGCATTTTTTTAGATTATTTATTCTATAACAAACTCTTATTATCAATATTATTAATACATTAAAATATATATGTTTGGATTTAATTGGATAAAATACTTAATTCTTTTCTTTTTATATTCTCTATTGATTTATAAATTCAATCTTCTTGTTTTAATTTTATTTTTTATTAAATTGAGAATTTATTAAAAAGAGATTTAAAAATGATATAAAAAATTTCATACATATCTAACGTCTCTACTCTCAATTTTACATGTCTTTTTCTTTCTAGGCATTATAAAGTTCTATTTATATATGTGTGTGGAAATTTGAATTCATTTATTAAGAATGATATAGACGTGATTTAATTCAACACAATGTGGACGGCCTGTTGACTGTTGAATGAGATATACAAGCAATATATTTGTGTGCGTGTGTAGTAGGTCTGTATAGTGTATACTATCATATATTATTATTATTATTATTATTATTATTATTATTATTATTATTATTATTATTTTTAAACACTGAAAATAACAGCCAAAAATTTTAGGTTTTTATACATAGGGTATTTATATTATTATGATTAAATTTAAATATCTAACAAATATTTTTGTACAGGTAAGAAATCTATCTCTAATTATCTAATTAACACATATATTAATCTTATTATGTTTGATAAGTTTTTTTAAATTTTTTTATAATTTTAAAAACATACCAACTGTTTCAATATTGTTTCGTAAATACATAATGTTGGATATATTTTTCCAAGAAAAAGTACCCTTTTAATTAATTTCATGAAACGTGACAGAATTGATAGAACAATATCTATAGATACATATATATATATATATATATATATATATGGCATTTATTTGGCCTGCTTTCTGTTAGGTGTATGTATAATTTATCCACAACACTACATAGATAAGTATATAATAGAATCTTTCTTTTTGGACCATCGAGTGTCCAAGTCTAAGTTTAACACTAGCTAGTCCAAGTTTCTCAATCCACATTAAATTAAATATTTGAATGCAATTAATCTCATGCCTCACAAGGCATATACGTATATATTGCCCATGCTCAAGTACATCATATCTTCTGGCCAAATTTCAACCTCCAATTAATACTTTCACTTTATCTATTTGTGTTGTCGTGCCCCCTTAATAAATATCATTTTAATTAATAAAGTAATATATCCTCTTCCAATAACAATATAGCATATTTTTAAAAAAATTTACTTGATCTAAAATATAAAATAGTGAGTAACTTTTATCATTGCTTTTTTAACTATACTCATACTTTATTTATTATTATTTTTTAGAAAATAATACATTAAGATTTTTATTGTCATTATCAAGACACTTATATAAGATACTCAATGAGGGTATAACTGAAAAGATGTTTAGGTCTCAATTAATATTTTTTAGAATAATTAATTACTAATGCCTTATATTGCATCCTCGAAGAACAGTATCAATATATATAACCAATAAATTTAAAAGAAAAAATTAAGAAAGTGAAACTATATGAACTTTATGAGAGAAGTGGTTGATAGAACTCGATCTTCATATATTCCCAAAGCCCTCCATTTGCTTTGTTTGTAAAACATACAAGTAAAGTGTGAAGATAGACAAATTAATAAATAAATTAAACGAGTATAATGCTAATGTGTTTATAAGGTATTAATTATTATATATGAGAAATGACAAGTGCATGAAAAGCATGCGTGAGAGAAATCAGATAAAGATTCGTTTCATGTTTGATATAATTAAGGAGGTGGCAGATGAAGAAGGTCACAAAAATGAATTGTTGAAGAAGGGTAGGTTTAGATTTTGTAGGTGAAATCAATTGTGCTCACCCTTTGACCAATACAATATTCGAGGGAAAAAAACCGTTTTTTTTTTAAATTGGCTTGAGATTACTTTTTAAATAGAAATGCAATATTGAACATCAACATCAATAATAGAATTTATAAATCATACTGTTATAATAATAAGTTATGAATAATACGTTTAATTCACGTACTCATATGATTGTATATCTACACATACGGACAACTTTAATTTTTCTAGCAAGGTATGGGACTTTAATTTTGTTGCCAGGAAAAAGAACTTAAATTTTCTTAGTTCTCAGCATCTTAAATATTTTTGAATAAAAATGGCCATTCTTCTATCTATATATGCATTATTTCCAAATGAAATAACCTATTCATCGATCATTAGTTAGTCTACACAAAACTCGGCATATTTACATTAAATGGTACTCCCTTTTTTTTAAATTATAAGATAAATTTTGAGATATTACATTGTCCCAAAATATAAAATAATATGATAAAAAAAAGAGGTTTTATACTTTTTTAATAATACTCTTCAAGTGAACAGAAAATTGAGATAATTGTGATGTAATGATTAAGTATATAGATTTAAAGTTATATTAAATTAAATATGGATATTTTTAGAAATTTTTATTTTTATTTTGAAATGATAAGTTTGTAAAATGTATTATTAAACTTTATTAATATTTGTAATATTGTATCAAATTTTTTTATAATTTGATATGAAGGGAGGATTGCCTAACAGAATAGGGATCACAACATTTAGCTTGAAACTAACAATTAATTATCATATTAAAACGTGGTTTTAATTAAAATAGGGAGAATAACATTCAAGGACTGCACCTCGAAGACATTTAATAGCAATCAAAACTTTTTGATATATCACTACAGGATCAAATAATTAATTTAAAAATAATTTTAGATAAGAAAATTGAAAATCATAATACCTCTTTTTTTTAAAAAAAAAAAACTCTCCACTATAAACAAATTTTTGATCGTTTTTTGCTATTAACTATCTTCAGCTGTACTTGAATGCTATTCTTTCATTAAAATAATCATGCTTTATATCAGTCCACATGAAAAGTTCAACACACACATACGTAAGGGCGATGTGGAGGGCAACTATTGGGTCAAAGAGATGAGGTCTTGGCATGGCTGACTGGGAATCTCTTGATCCCCCAAGTAGCACGACATGGGCAATTTGAATATGATAAGTCCACGTCATCTTCACAAATGCTTCTCATGATTTTTCTTTTCTTTTCTTGAAATATCAATTGCTAAATTCCATTTTGATAATTTCTACATCATGGTCAACATTTATTTTTATTTGACGAGGTCTTATGCAAGAATTTATAAAGAGGAATATAATATCATAAAATAAAATAACGAATGAGGGTGTCTCTCTCTCTACGTAGGTAGTCCGATTCAGATTTTTATGTTTATGGGCTTTTCATTTAGGCCTAGATGTTTTTGGTTCATATTGTATTTCTTCATATATCTTCTTGTTTTCTTGATTTTATTTTAGGGCTTGGATAGCCCAGAGTTATTGTTAAGTAAGACAATAGTGCTTTGCCTAGTCATGCGCTCAATTCTGACATATGGTTCATCATCTAAATTGTTTATTCAACTTTGATATGATTTTCCCACATGGCACTAGAGTCAGGTTGGATTAGGTTACCTATTTTTTCTTCTCTTCAAATCCGATTTCTTCTTGCCCTATTTTCTTTTGTTTGATTCTCTTTCTTGTCCATTTTCGACATTGTTCTTCTCTATTTTGTGCTCTAACTCTCCACCATCATCTTCTTTATTCCTCTCTTCATCGATCTTTCTCTATTTTTCGCCATGGGAGAGACCACAAGGAATAGATCCACAGCTTTCGCTCTTGATATCATGCATCCATTGTATATTCATCCGTTTAACGCTCAGGTTGTCACTCTCATGCCTCAACAACTCATTGGAATCATAATTATGTCATCTAGAGTTGCACAATGCAAATGGCCTTACGAGCAAAGAACAAAATTGGAATAGTTGATGGTTCTTGCAATAAAGATGCTCAGACGGAGAACCTTCAAGATTAGTAGGTTAGATGCAACACCGCTGTACTTTCTGTCTCCAAAGAAATTGCAGCAATAATCACATTTCTAAAAGTGCTCATCTCGTTTGGGAAGACCTGTATGAAAGCTTTAATCAAACTGATGGCATAAAGGTATATAGTCTTTGTCGCATTACAAACTCACATACTCAAGGAAATTTATCTATCTCAAGTTATTTCACAAGACTTAAGGAGCTATAGGAGGAGTATGTAACTATCATCGCCATACCAACATGCAAATGCAACTCATATGTGGAGTATGCAAAAAATGTTTAACAACAGAAGCTATTTCAATTTTTAATAGGACTCAATGACTCATATCAATTTATCATGAGTTAAATTCCCCTTATGAATCCCTACCATTCATAAATAAAGCATATTCTATGATTTCTCAAGAGGAGGCACAACGATCTATCTTGGCATCTTCCTCAAATCAACTTAAAGGATCTATTATGCTTTCAAGAGATCATGGCAGATTCAGTCAAGGGAGAGGTAGAGGAAATCCTAGTAATGAATGCTCCTACTATCATAAAAAGGGCCACGTGAGAGAAAATTTTTTTCAACTTATTGGATTTCCTTTAAATTTTCAAGAAGGAAGGGGACGCAGCAACCAATTTAAGCAAGCAAATCACACCGAAGGATCTTCCTCCTATAATCCATCTAAGCAAGGCTAATCCTCCTCTAAGAGACAACTGCTTTCACTAAATGAGTATGAAAGAATCATTGACAACCTAAAGGAGATCAAGGTATTATCAACCACTGAGTCATTAGTGGGAGCTATTATGACCACAGATTAAGGGGAACCCTTAGGTTTGAACTCCTTCATTTTATCTTCCATAAATGAAAATCAAGCACATTGGCTTCTGGACTTAAGGGCCACCTGCCATGTAGTTAGCCATTTATCCTATCTTGATCATTTTGAGGAATACACTGGCCCTCTACTTAAAGTAAAAATTCCTAATTTTGAAAAATCATTAGTCACACATACTAGAACTATTAAACTATCTGATGATATCACTCTAGAAAATGTTTACCATGCCCCTAGAATATGATATGACTTAACTTTTATAACTTGTCTCACAAAAGAACATAAATGTGTGGTTGCCTCTTTCCCTAATGTGTACATCTTGTAAAGACTTTATAGTGGCAGAATGACTATGATTGATAGAATAAGCTTAAGACTACATGTTGTAAATGAGTCTTTCAATTTTTCTAATGCTCTTATTGAGCATGTCAATCAATTCTAATAGTAACATTTGGCACCTTAGATTGGGGCATCCCTCAGGCTCTATACTTAAATGCGTTACTTTATTACAGAACAATTCACTTTCTTTTGATTTTCTAAATGTGATGTTTGCTTCAAGTCAAAATAGACTCGACTCTCTTTTCCTACTAGTGAAATAAAATCTAAGTCCTGCTTTGATTTGTTACATGTTGACATTTTGGGGACTATATAAAATACCAACCCACTAAGGATACAAATTCTTTTTAACAATAGTAGATGATTTTTCACGTCTCACTTGGGTTTATCTACTGCATAACAAATAGGGAAACATCTTATCAATTGAAAATTTTCTTTAACTTTATAAGAAATTAGTTTAAGTCTAAAATCAAAAGAATTCGAAGTGATAATGGTTCCGAATTCCTTAATTAGGACTTATCTACTTATCTTTTAAAAAATGGGATTTTGCATTAAACTACTTGTGTTTATACCCCCCCAACAAAATGGGGTTGTTGAAAGAAAATACAAACACATTTTGGACGTTTCCAGAAGTCTAATCTTCCAAGCTAATATCCCTATTAAATTCTAGGGGAAAGCTATCAGAACTGCAATCTATCTTATTAATATATTACCTTCTAGAATATTGGATTATAAGACTCCATATGATATATTATTAAAAAAGGAGCTTGATTTGTCTAATTTGAAAGTGTTTGGTTGTCTTGCTTATGTCAAGAGTCCAAAAAAAATAGATAAATTTGATATTAGGTTCGATGCTTATGTCTTCTTAGGCTATCCTAATAATGAGAGAGGATACATTTGTATGATATCAAAAATGATAATATTTTCATAAATCGAGATGTAGTTTTTCTAGAAAATAAATTTCCTTTTTTAGATACAGAAACTACTATTCATAATCCAGATATGGTAAGCCTCTGAGACCCCTTTCTTTATGACTCTAATATTTTTCCAAATTTATGCTATGATATTGCATTGCCTAAGCAAAACGTTATTGATCCTATTCTTAGAAATCCACAAATGATATTTCTCCTCCTTCTAATTCTTGTGTTAGTTCTAACATTAGAAGGCATGATAATGAAAATTTTGTAATTATAAATCCTAATATTTTATTTAGAAATGAGAATAACAATAGGCCTCTTAGAGATAAAAGGTCCCCTGGCTTCATGACTATGATTACTCTAGTCTATAATTTGTAAACCAAATTGATAGCAAACAAAATAAAAGGATTTTATATCCTGTGCAACACAACATTAATTATGCTAACATATCACCATCATATAAGAAGTTTATAGCTTGCATTGATGATATGATTGAGCTATATACTTTTCAAGAAGCTATAAAAGATGATAGATGGCTCCAAGCTATGAAAGATGAAATAAATGCATTAGAAAGAAACAGAACTTGAGAAATAGTCAATTTACCTCCTAGAAAAAGGGTAATAGGCTATAAATGGATCTTAAGAAAAAATTTAATGCAGATAGTGTAATGTCCACCTTGACATTACCAAAATTCACCACACAATCACAACAAACAATCATAATTAGGAGCAAGGATTTGCTCCTAATCTCACATTATATATATAAGAGTTAAAATTAATAATCTTTTAAAAATAATTGAGGAATATTTAGGATCCTATAAAAACCCTTTAAATTGTTAGTTTGAGCTCAAATTTAATGTTTTAAATAGGCATTGGAAGCATGGAAAAGTTTTGGGAAGTAAACCACTTCAAAACAGGGCTAAAAATGTCATTTTTGAGTGTTTTGGTCCATGCACTGCGACTTGTGGTTCGTGCGCCGCGGCATGTGGCACAGAATGTCAAATTTTTTCCCTGTACCGTGCGCCACGGCTTGCGCAAAATGCGCCGCAGCGCACCTGTCCATGACAGCAATGCTGTCATGATAGCTTTTCTGACGAACTTCGAATGTGTGCCATTTTCACATTCGATGTCTGATTGGAGTGATTCAAGCGCCCACGCGAAGCTTATTCAATAAGCTAACTAATGGTATAATTTTTGTTATGATTCAACACTGTATGAGAATTTTAGATACTCGGATATAAAATTTAATTTTTCAAAAAAATTTTCAACCATCCAAGTACCCCAAACTCATAACTAATACTATTAACCCATTGTGAGGCTTGAACCAAATTCAATGGACCAAAATACAATTGAGTAACTAATCAAACACATAAAAACATACAAATACAAAATTTGGCCACTCAATGGCCATTTTGCCCAATATGGCCAAAATACCAAATCAACATCGTATATGCTATTTGGCCTCTATTACCACATAATACATTACAAACACATTGTCACCACATAAATAAAATATTCCTTGCACTTGTATTAGTATTTTAGCCCATCACCATAAAAATTACCACATATTCATCTCATATACAATATTGGGTTAAAATACACAATAACATAGTATGAAACAAGTGCAACTGATCAAAATGATATGCATTCCTAGTTGGCAACATATAATATCATATAACAAGTTTATGTACACTACTCAAACCAAAATCGGGCATTACTATTCGATGTAGCAAATTTACTAGTCCCTGCCCAATTCCTTTCCCTGCCCAGTCTCAGAGGTAAAACCTGTAAAATGATAATCCACGGGGTGAGATAAAAATTTTAGTAACTAAGATAATCTAAATTATTAATTAACAAACTAAGTTATAAACAAGCATTAAAATAAGTAACATGATCACATCATATAAGATCACCATAAATTTACATGCATGATCCCTAACCATCCAATCCTTCAATACTCCCGACCGAATTAGTAGGCTATTTCACAGAACCAAACCACATGTATGGTCCCCAAACTCACTATCCATGGTAGGACTACCCAGCTAAGGTATCCTAAACCACTTTCAGACTACTGTTTCCCCCTATTACAAGTAATTAGGGTGTCGTTACTCCAACACCGCATCTTACGGATGCTAAGGAGCATAGTCTCCAACTTTGCACCCTTTTGGGCACTGATGAGAGAAAGTCTCTAACACCGCACCTATTTTCAGGCACTAAGGAGAGTAAGTACTGCACCTGGTGTCTCAAGGTGCCAGCAATGTCATATGGATTTAATTTTCACTATCTTCACTCGGGTGACCTCTCACCCTCTAATATGTCACATTTCACTACATATCTCCACTTAACCATGCATAAATAACTTTCCAAACAAATATAACAAAATCTTACCATTTACTTCAAAAATATAGAATTTTTCAAACCAATACTCCACTTTTTTTAAAATAGTTAACCTTTAAAGAATTTATACATATATACTCAACAATCATAGAAAAGCACTTGAAAATAACTTATACAAGGTAATAAACAATGTAAATTATCTAGTTACCTCAACCCTTTTATTACTAAAAGGGTTACCCGTGGTACTAAATTTCTTCTTGTATCAAGGTAAGTCTTCCCACACCATAATCTACATCAATAAGTACTATATGTTAATTTTCAATTAACACAAGCACCATTAGCTAATAATAACCTCCCAATTCTCCCACTTCTTAATCAAATTCTCAACAAATAGACTTGTCAAGATTAGAATTTGTTCACTTCATCCCTTTAAGTCTTTTTCTAACTCTATCACAACATAAAACTCAATATCTCAACTTATCACTCTTCAACACCCTATGATCAAGTTGGGGCTTGATCCAAAATTCACCAAACAAGAAAGTAGCTTCCTATTACCACATATCCAAGATTAATAAACCTAAATTAAACCTTTAGAGTCAATAGAAACCTTCAAAACATTGACTCATAGCTTAATCCAATCAGACCAAATTCTCACTCTTCTAAATCTCATGAAAAATGAGATGAAAAGATAGAGGAGAAGGATAGAAAACTTACCCAAGAGTTTGAAGACTCAAATGATCTTCAAAATTCTTCTAAATTGATGCCCTAGTAGTGTCCAAAGTTGCCTCCTTTGTGCTCTAGGTTTTCCATCCCAAAATTTGTCAATTTTTGATGATTCTTGAAAATTTAAGTTGCCTGCTGTGCCGTGCACCGCAGCGCACACCACACAAGCCGCGGCTCACTACGCAGTGAGCAACAACTTGATTTTGCTCCTCCTGATACCTCCCGACTTGATCCGACTTTCATCCTATCTCAATTTAGAGCTAAATATGACCCAAAAATCTAATTAGCCACCCAAAAATATAATCAAATAAAGTAATTATATTTTTAACTAATTTATCCCTTAATTAATCTATTTTTTCAGATTTAAAGTTTTAGGATGTTACAGATAGCAGCTTAAATAAATTAAAAGCAAGACTTGTTACTGAGGGCTATAGTCAAATAGAAGGTATTGATTATTTAGAAACATTTTCACTTGTTGTTAAAATGAATACTGTGTGTTCTATATTGGCCATAGCTGCTAGAAATAATTGGAATTTATTTCATATGGATGTTGACAATGCTTTCTTGCAGGAAGATCTCAATAAGGAAGTTGACATGAAAATCCCTCTGGGATTCAGCAACCAAGGAAAAAAGAAGGCTGACTAAGTTACTTCATGGTCTAAAGCAGGCTGCAAGGCAATGGATTGCCAAACTCTATGAAGCCCTGCTTGCTGGAGGTTTTGTGTAGAGTAAATTTGATTATTCTTTATTTACTAAGAGACATGAAAAGGATTTTATTGTTATGTTGGCATATGTTGATAATCTTGTCATAACTGAAAATAGTAATAAAGGAATAGAAGAAACAAAGAGATATTTGCACATTTTAAAATGAAAGATTTTGGGTTATTCTAGGAATAGAGATTGCCAAGTCTGACAAGGGTTTGGTTTTTAATCAAAGAAAATATATCTTAAATTTAATTGCTGCTACAAGACTTGGGCTTGTAGACCTAGGGATATGCCAATGGACCTAGGCTTAAGGCTTTATAGTATTCTTAGAAAAGGGGAGAAAGATGATTTGCTAATTGATCCATCTAGATATAGACATTTAATAGGAAGGTTATTGTACTTGACTACTATGAGGCCTACTATTAGTTATTTTGAGCAATTATTAAGTCAATTCATGCAAAATCCAAGAAGATCTCACTTTAAAGTTACTATGATTACTATAAACTATTTGAAAAAAGACCTAGGAAGAGTTATGTGTTTTCCTTCTTTAGGTAACATGAAATTAGAAGGATATTGTGATTCTAATTGGTGTTCTTGTCCTAAGTCTCGTAGGTTTGTCACAAGGTATTTGCTCAAATTAGGAGGAGTTATCATTGCATGGAAGTCTAAAAAATAGTCCACTGTGTCGCGATCTTCTGCTGAGGTAGAATACAGGGCCTTAGGGGTAATGTTTTTGAAATTATTTGGTTAAATGGTTTGTTGAAAGAATTATGTGTGACTAATTTGGCTTCTGTTTCTATCTATTGTGACAGTAAGGCTGCAACATAAATAGCTCCCAATCCAGTTTATTACGAGAGAATAAAACACATAGAGATCAATTGTCATTTTGCGAGGGAAAGGCTACAAGAAGGCTTGATTTCTTTAAAGCATGTGACTTCTGAAGAATAACTAGAAGATGTATCAACAAAAGCTCTTGGGAAGAAGAGCCATGATAGATTGTCATCCAAGTTGGGTACCCTAAATATTTTTGGGTCCAACTTGAGGGGGAGTGCTGAAAAATAGTTCGATCTAGATCTTTATATTTATGGGCTTTTCATTTGGGTCCAGATGTCTTTTGGTTCTCATCATATTTGTTCAGATTTCTTCTTGTTTTCTTGATTTTGTTTTGGGGCTATATAAGCTTTGGATAGCCTAGGTTTATTGTCGGTCATGCACTCAATTTTGCCACATGGTTCATCATCTAAATTGTTTATTCAGCTCTGATTTGATTTTCCCACACAGGCAGACAACCTCATCCCAAACCTGAATAAAGAATGGGGGGTTTAAGTTAGATCTTTCATGAATATGCATGGGATACGGTTGATAGAAAAAAATCAGTGAAAAGATTGACTGGTTTGGTGTCTTATGAACAGAGGTAAAGGAAGTTGGGAAAAAAAAGTTGAACATTTTAATATTTTCATGTTATTTTGCACAATTTTCATGTAATTTGGAAGTTTAATGTTGATTTTGTATGCGGTTTATTTGATATGTTAATAATTGAAATGTGCTATGATATTTTTTATGATCTAAGGATGTAATTTGAGATTGACTTTTCAATAATTAAGCTGACTTTGAATACACACGCGCACACATATTCTAGAGAAACAAAAAAGAAGAATAAAGTCAAAAATCAGTTCAACAAGGTAAAAAATATAGGAAGAAGATGAAAAATAATTGAGATAACATGATATATGTTGCTCAATAATATCAGGGTACCGAGTTTGCTAGCAAACTTGACATGTTAGAGCTTCATGTTGTGATATGGGTAAATCTTAATGATATTGTACAATTCATATAGGTGAACTCATCAATCTAGATGGACAATACAGCTTATTGTTATTGATATCATCCCATGTACTTAATTAGTAAAACAATATGTTAATTAACTCATCATAAAAGATGAACCGAGCATAATGTTTGTCCTTCGGTAACACAGACACACACACAATACATTTTAAGCACAGGACTTGAGGGAAATTCCCTGAAAATGATTTACTTGAAGTAAATGGAAATTATTTTTGCCCTCCTATTTGTCTCTGACTATAATTATAAATTTTTCATCAATTTTTTTTAATACAAGATCATAAAAAAACTGTACAAAAAAGGCTAGGATCTATTTATATTAAAAGCCATGATGCTTATACAATTGGGCAACAAGTTGATTAAGATAAAAATATTAAAATCTTTATAAGATATCTTGTGAACTAAAAGGTCAGTACAATTGTTAGCTTTTTTGTAAAAAAAATTTCATCTTTTTGAAGATAAATGCCTCTTCCATAATTCTTTTACTTTTACATTAAGCGGGAAATAACAATATTAATTTTTTTTGAAATAACAATATTATTTTTTATCGGTGAAAGAAATTCTTGACTCTTAAGATTCCAAATCAAACTAATAATCAGAAACACTACTAAACTATATATGGTCTAGCTACCTTTTAACAAAGCCAATTATGTACTGTATATCTTCACTGAAGTCATCTGCTTGGTGACTGTTTATTTATTTTAAAAAGTGATCTTCTACATGTGAGGATACACTACTGCATGAGAATCAGTCTTGTCAGAATGGTGTAATTTGGATTAATTAAGCACAATATTATTTATTAATATTAATGCTAGAAACTTTAATAATAATAATAATAATAATATAGAGTGACAATTGCGTACACTCAGCATTCAGTTTGACGTTCACGTTACAATGTTTCACTAATTTCAGGGACATCTTTCTGGTCTCTCTTCTTTTGTCTGCATTCCCTTTACCTGTACCCATACACGTGTCACACCCCTCTCTCTTTGTACCAACTACTAAGTGCTAACGTTTAAATTATCTTAACTACCACAGGTCTTATATTTTCATTAATTATTATTGACAGGGCACTGAAAAACCAAATCGGATATTAAATTGATCATTCAAATATTAATGATTAAAATTATAATTAAATCATAACCAGACTAATTATAAATAAAATATTAAAAAAATTAACTCATTGACTTCAAAAAATATAACTCTCATAAATTATTGATGGGGTTTTTGAATATTTTAAAATATTTTTCATTCATAAAATTAATTAAATATCTTTTTTTATCTTCAAAATAAATTTATTATTAAAACATAATATATCAGATTTAACAAATCTTTAATCGACTGAATTTTTTATTTTTATTATCAAAAATCATATTGTGCATGCTCCTTCTCTGATTTGGCATCTCTTAATATTTTTTTATCAGATTTTTTGATTCAATTTTTTTGGATCATTATATTCATCCCTTGTACAGTGCTTTTTTCATCAAAATTTTTGATCTAATTTACCTGGATTATCATCTTCATTGTAGAGCTTTTCCTCTCTCTCCTTCTCGATTTTTCCTATATATTTCAAAAAGGACATTAGATATTAAAGAGAAAACTCCATTACTAATTTACAATACTACATCATTGATATACGGTTGTATATTAATAATAAACAAATGGGTAAGTTTTTGCTCATAAATAATTATAATTGGTATACAGTCTTATATCAATAATGCAATATCGCGGACCAATAACGCGAAAAACACATAATCATTTAGTCAAAATAGATCAAACATGGTCCATAAAAATTTTTGGTCTTGCAGCTTATCATAGAGAATTAAATACCTAAACTAATAAAATAAAAAATCGTAAATCTGTAACTCCGTTTTCCCACTGGCATGCTTTGTTTCATCGAGTACCGTCGATATATTTCACCCCACATTTGTCTCTAGCTATCATGATCGTGGCTCACTCACACTTCTCTACTATCTCGCGTTCGTCTCTCTCGTGTCGAGTTCCGTCTTCTCTCTCTCATTAGTCTCCCTTGTTCTAAAAATTTCTTGCATTTTGAATCTCATAATATTTGAAAAAAAAAAAACAGATATTAAAAGGGAAAATTTTATAAATTAATTATAAATTAAATATTAAAAAGGTTATTTTTAAAATTTAAAAAAGGATATGATATTTTTTTTACTTAATTTTATAATATGGGTTATCTGTGCAAAAGTTCCATAAAATATTGTATTAAATTAGCTAAAATATTAATTTAATAGTTTATTAGTTTAATAATTGGGATAAATTAACTTGAATTTTCATTCTATTTTTATTAACCCAAATCTGAATTTGACCAGTGGCAGTTTACTTTTTCAATCGCAGTTTGTTTTGACTCATCAATTTCAAAACTAAGATCTTGCTTGAGTAGTTGAGTGACATAAATTTCCTTCTATTCCATTTCTCTAACCCTTATTGTTAACAATGTTATTTTTTTTTTTTACTTATTTACAAGTGTGCACTTGTTAGTGGCGCTTTAAGACAGAATCACACTATAAATGTGGAAACTTTTGCTCACAGCCATCCAAATATTAATTTGCCATATCACGAGAGACCAACATCTTTTACTAAATTCAACATCCATAGTAATACGTGTTGGTAAGTAACTAGTCACTATATTTGAAAAAATATTAGTTGAAATCTTATTTCTTTAAAAAATTTATATATTTTCAATTTTATCCTGATTAAAAATCATATATAAGTGTTTTAGTAATGATAATTAAAATTTTAATATATTATTTTAAAAAAATAATAAATAAAGTAGAGGTATAATTTAAAAAAATATTATAAAAATTATCTAATGTACTTTATTGTGGCCAGGTGGGAATAATGTCGGTTTGCATCTAAAAACATAACGGGAAAATATTGATGAACAATAACTTGGAAATATGTAAATCTGCCTTTTTATTTATTTATTTATTTATTTATTTATTATTATCTCTTATATTTTACACAAAACGGGCTTAGAAAATCCAAATTCAAGAAACACAATTTTTAGTTATTTCAATGATTGTTTTGGTTCCTTAAGTTTTATATTTATCAATTAAGTTGTTAAAGTTTTATAGCTGTACCCACAACCATAGTTATCAAACTCTCCAATTAACTTTATCAGTTTAATATTTTTATATTTTTAATTTATAAAATTGTGTCAACTTACTCATAAACTCAAATTAGATATAAACTTAATTAAATTCAAAGTTCACCTTCGAGTTTATCATTTTTATATTTTTAACTTATAAAATCATGTCAATTAATTCATAATGAACTAGATACAAGTTTGGTTAAATTTGTTAAACTCATCAATTATTTTTTTTTTGAGTTGAGTGAGTTAAGTATATACTATAAAAAATTCAGTCTATAAAAAACTTAAAATGCAAAACTAATATTAATAGAAAAGAAAAAAATTATTAAAAATATGTTTCCCTATTTTAAAATTTTTATTTCTTGTATATGATAATTTATCATGTTGATAAGTTTAATTTCAATGATTATATTTTTAATGTATTTAAATTAAATTATATTTATATTTTAATAGTTATTTATTAATAGAAGTAAACTTTTACGAGTTTACAATTTGAGTTTACAATATGAATTTACATTCCTATCATGAGTTTAATAACTTTGTCCACAACTAGTCTTTATAATTTGAAGGGGAAATAATACTATAGGAATTAAAAGTCGACGGTCATAAAACTTTAGATACTTAATTAATAAAAATTAAACTTTAATTTAGAGATTAAAGTGATAACGGATGCAAATTAAAAGGAACCAAAAGTTTTATCATCCCAATATGTTAAGCTTTGTTTTTTGTCTTCATTATCTCATGATTAATTAATTATATTACTTTGGTGCGCAAGTATTTGTGTAAATACAGAGCCAGGTCTCTTAACGACCTAAACTACTAAAACCAATCAAAGTAATGTACAGTGTAATTTATTTATTTAAATTTTATATGATACATCGGAGTCTACTTTTTTTTTTTTTTGCTTAAAAAAATTTATAGATAAGATTATAGGAATGGATGTCATACAAAGGGTTAGCCTAAAACAGCTGTGATTGTTTTTTGATGTTTAGAAAAAAAGAAAAGGTTGAGTGATTAATTTATATAAATATTAATATTAATATTTTAATTTGGTTTCAATGAATCTGACATTAACAGTCATTGTCAATTAGTGCAAACATTACTCACATCACTTTTGCTTGCTAGCTGTATTAATTGTTGTTAGTGTCTTCCTGACTTCATCTCTCCACATCTTTACAATTAACACTTTATATTTAATTTATGTGTCACAACTTATTCGTTCTTTTTTATTTAATTATTAGCTAAACATTTTCAAACAATTTACAATACACATTAATTAATTGCTGACGACACAACTTTTATTTTCTTCCCTTCCTTATGCACTCCAACTCATATTGTGTTTTTGCATAAAATTATTAGACTATTTGAATAATTTACTTTAAATAATGGCTCTTATTTTACTTGGAGTTTGAGAATTTAAGAAGGATTATGTTATTTATACAAATTAGACATTGTATGGAAATATAATAATATACAAAGTAAATTATTTAATATTACATATTTTTATTTATAAAATATACCATAAAATGATAAATAAATTTTAATTGTAAATTAAAAATGATTATAGAAATAAAATATCAAATTTAAATCATTAACAATAGACAGAGGGTCATTAAAACTGTCTGACTTAAATTTAATGTATGTAAAACCCTAAATTTAGGCAAATTTTTTTAATGTGAGATTAGAGGAACAGACCTCATCCATAACAAAGCATAATCTCCTTTGGAGACTCAAGATAAAGGGCCCATTTGAATTTCAGTTGGGTATAATTGATTATGAAAATAATTTATTGATATAACTAATTTTAATTATAATTAATTATGTTATAACGTAATCTATTTGAATATTAAAATTAATTTTAGCCGTACAAATTATCATAAAAGACATTACTTTTTAAAATTAAATTGTTAATAAAATTGTATTTAATATTATTAAATTTGTTAAACTTTATTTAAGAAGTAAAATATATTATTTAATAGTAAAAATTGAATCTATAAGCAACCTTACAGAGCTTATTTTAAATATAATTTTGACTCATTAATTAATTATCAAATTAATTAGCCGTTTGAGTAATTTTTTTAAAAATTGATTATTTGGACTCAATAATTAATTTTTTTTTGTCAATCCAAACAGGTGGAAAGAATAGGGCCCGTTTGTTTTAAATTTAAAAATAAATAATTTTTATATAATATAAAGATTTTATAAAATAGATTTATTTTGTAAAGATTTTATAAAACACAGATATTATTTTATGTTTGGTTACAATAATAAATTTTTTATTATTAGTTATTTATTTTTATATTTTATAATATCTTTCTTGATTTCTGTTTCATTATAATAATTTATTATTATATTATTTTATAATTTTATGAGATTTTTATATAAATTTCACTTCTTTAAAATACTCTCTCATCAGATTATTTTAAGAAGATATTTTAAGTAGTTTCTTAAAATAATAGAAATTATATTTTATTTTTATTATTTTAAAAAATTTAAGGGGTTGTTTGTTTCAATTTATTTTATGAAATAATCACTTTATTTTTTTAAAAATATATTTTATGAGTTATAATGGTATTTGTTTAAACTTTTGAAAATGATCACAAGTTGAAAAAAAGTATTTTTAATTATTTTAAGAAGTTATTATAAGTAATTTTTAAAAATAATAGACGAGAGTGGGATATATAAAGATATCATAACTAATAAAATTTTAAAATTATTAAATAATAAATTATTTTTATAAAAAAATCCAATAATAAATAACTAATAATTATTTTTTTATTACTGCAATAAAAAAATGTTTGTTTTTTTATAAGATCTCTAATAATTATCTTTTTATAAAATCTCTAAATTATATAAAAATTATTTTTTAAAATCTTAAATAAACAGGCCATAAACAAACATAAAAAAACACACAAAATAAATTTCTTTATAAATAAATGATTTTTTTCCATAAAATAAAGATGAAACAAGCGAGCCTTAAGTCATTTTAAGTAGGTTGTACATATATAAACAAGAATTGTCTCATTTAAATAACCAGAACCCATCAACCAATATCATTCAAACCGAAACATAAATTGGTTAGGCAAACTATTTTTAGATGTTTTTTTTTTTTTACATTTTTTTCCTTCGTCTTAAGGACTAAATTTAAGCATTGCTTAAACATATGTCGAGTCCTTTTTATCATAATTAGTAGTACTTTTTTCTGTTTTATTCATTTATTTTTTAAATCCTCGTACACACAGACTGACAGACACACTCTTCTTCTTAATTTTTTTTTTTTTTGGCTTGGACAAACACACTCTTCTAACTTGATGAGATCATTCATCATATTTTATTAATTTACAAGCTATTTATTTATTTTGACAATAATGTGATGTCTTTCAAACATTGGCTTCAACACAGGAGGGAGCTAGCTAAAGGACAATGTTACGCCATTCTCATTAATTTATTTACATGTTGTCTCCTTCATCAAACAACGATAACATTTTAATTCATTATTCTGCATTGATATATCACTATTGGACAAAAAGAAAATTAATCCATATAATTAATTACTTTATTTGAATTTATATGAAACAAAATGCCAAAGAAACAATTCATATATTATATATGAAGAAATTGTAATTATATGCATTATTTGTAACATGTCCTGCTATATATATCGAGACACGAATCTAAAACAAGACTTTCTTTCTTAAAAAAAAATGCGACTTTGTAGCAAATTTTTTTCCCTCCATTTAATATTATGTTATAAGGCATTTGTCAAAGTGTAATGTTAACAAATATAAGGTATTTTGGGTCTTTCAATGTGCAATAAATAAGGTTTTTAAAAAATATCCTTAATTAGATAGTGTAATTAATAAAGGTTTGTAATTAAGACATCCTATTAAATAAGAATAAATATCAAAATAGCATAAAATTTTAATAACAATTAGCTAACTTATTGAGAGATTTAAATTATAATATTGAATGGATAGGGAGTATGTACCTGGTGCACATTTAGATTAGCATATATATATATATATATATATATATATAGTGAATCGAGGAACTTCAATTAATTTAGACCCGGATCAAGATTTGAACAAATTAAGATTCCTTACCACTAAGTCAAAGTTTATTTACCAATATTAATTAGGATTTTTGATGAATAAAATAAAATGTGTCAATATAGATGTCATTTTGATTCAAACATGTTATATATTGGATAATCTAACCATTTTTCCTCTTATTATTTTTTATTTCTAATGATTTGATTACTTAGTAGGAAAAGGTTGATATCACACAACATTCACAACGTTTTTATGTAATTATTAAATCATTGACTGTAAATTTATGGTATAACTTTTCTTGGTTTTGAACTCATGGATTATGTTATAGCAATTCAATGTTTAAACATACTTTATAACAGCACAAAAACTTTTTGACAAGACGAGGATTTAAAAATTAAAATATCTCGATTAAGCAATTATATTATATCTGCACAATTAACGAATCTATTAATTTTGAGTCAAAGGATATAACTTTCAATTTTTTATATTGTAAATCTAGATTAGAATAATTTTAACATATGCAATTAAAATTAAAATATTATTATTCTACATTATTAAAATATAAAGAAAACATAAGAGAGACATGAGATGAGAAATATGAGTAAAACAAGAGATAATTGGGAGAGAAGATAAGAAGTAATTCTTATTTACTATAAAGTTGTAATCACTTGGTACCTCTCTCTATTTATAAGCATCAAGTCCTAATTAAATTCTAATTTAAGAATTGCAATGACTTAAATTCTATATAATTGTATATAATGAAGCATTTGAAGGTTATAATATAACAACAAGTTTTATCTCATTAGATGAAATTGGTCATGTGAATTGCACAATAATCACTGTAATCCATATCTGAATATATTATTAACTAGGAGATCTCTTTCACATAAAATAAATATTAGAAACCATCCATTTGAGAGTAATATAATGGAGTATAACACCAACAATGCCGTTAAACATACATGAGATGGAATCCCAATTTTTTTTTTTTTTTTTGTAGATTATGGATGTCACAATATATAGCAACGTAACATTCCATTTTTTAAATACTTTTTTAAAAATAAAAAAATTGTAGATTCACGCTGATTGATTTGATTTGGATAAATTACATATTTCGATCACAAACAATTGAGAGAATTACTCGAATAAAAATATCAAATATATTGGCGTTTGACATATATAATTGTAGACTATATTTGCCACAAGCAATGATGATAGAATATGGTCAGATGGAAAAAAAGTGATTTTCACTAATCACTATTCTATTCTTCTGTTTTTGGATCTAAACACGCACACAGAGTTGGATTATTTGGAATAATCATTACATTTAATAAGGGTGCATATACTTGGAAGCCAAACAAAACGAAATATTAATTTTCATATCAACACTAAGGCTGTTTCTAGGTTTTTCATATAGTTTTGCATAATGCTGTTGAACATGCAAACAAGAATAATCATGCAATTAATTAGCTAGTTATCAGTATCATAATATTAATAATTTTTCTTTATATGACAAATATGCATGCGATTCGCTAACTAAAATACGCATAAGAACTTAATTACGTATAAGATAGGTACCTTCGAAGTTTGGTCTGTCCCTTGTCTTGTGCTTATCTGTGCAATTACCAATCAATTTTTTTAAATAAAAATAATAATCCTTAAATTAAAATAAACATTTTTTCAGTGTGTGTTTATGTTTGTAGTGGTTGGCCAAAAAAAAAAAAGTTTGTAGTGAGACGTGTGAAAGAGACACGAACACATACACACAAATATTTTATGCTGCTAATGAGGCGATGCTGGTGGAGAGCTTTTGTTTGTCTTGATTTTTCTAATGGGGTCAATTAATTAACTTGCTTTAAGATTAATACTAATTCTATTATCTTCATTTTATTTGCCCTCTTTTTTGCTTTGTACTCTTATTTGTGATTAAGTTACTAATACGCGTACTTAAATTAATATGAAGTGGTCGGTGTTTTGTCTACCTTAATGATCAATGAAATTAACAACATTAATCAAACGATGCAGGGAAAAAAGGTTTCTTAAAATTTAAGTGTTGTGTGAAAAATAAAATGGAGCATAAAAAATCTCTCGCAAAAATTATAGTGATTATATTCTTGTGCATCTTAGACATATATATACATGTGAGATTCAACAGAATTTTATACTTCCTCCATTTAAAAATATAAGATATTTTTTGAGGGGTTGTATATTAAAAAATATGAGACATTTTTAACCTTTTAAAGTGTAATCATTACTTTTTTTAAAAAAATGCCCCTATTGAATAAAGTAGTTTATATTTATTTTAGAATAGAACACACTATTAAATAAGGGTAAATATAAAAAGATAGAGTTAGTTTGAAAACAAGTAACTATTTAATTGAAGGTGAGATTCAATTAAAAATACTTTATATTTTTAACAGAGAGAGTATTAATTATTGAGTGCTTAACACAATCCTCCTTTTTTATTTGAATTTGGGATTGGCAATAAAAAAGTTATAGAAAAAAGCATCAGAATTGATGGTTTTTTGTTGGAAAAATAGCAAGACAAAATATATGCATTGAAAATTTGATAAAAGACAAGTTATAGTGATTCGGAGGTTAGAATGGGATGTTCAATTACACCGCAAGTAATAAAGTTTAGATATTTGAGAATAATTATGCAAATTAATGGTGAAATTGATGGATTTTATATATAGAATACAAGTTGGCTGATTTAAATAAAAAAATCTTATAAGAATTGTTTATGATTAGAAATACTTCTTTTTTAATCAATGATCATAAATACTTAATAAACTTAAAAGTTATATAGTACCGCATGTTAGAATTTAAAAATATAAGAACTTAAAGTTTAGAAATTTAATTTTTCATAATAAATAATGGATAAAGGTGTAAATTTGGCCCTGAGGAGCGATTGGTAGCTTATATTATGGGTTGGAGCAAAATAAATTATAAATTACTCAAAATGGAGCACTTAGCACATTTTCGTCTGTGAGTAACTTCCATCTATTTTTAATGGTAGGGCCCGCATTGATGGTGTCATCATCTTCAACTCCCTTCGTGGCTTCGTCTCTCCCCTCCTCTCTCTCTCTCTCTCCCTCATTTGTCCTCTATGGCTTCCACAGACTGGAAATAGCATTATTAGCACCCATCATCATCATTGTCTTCATTTCTTCTTCATGGATTACATGACCTAGTAACTACAAGTCTACAACAACACTATAACTTCATGAAGCATGTGCAGGCTAGGCATCCTATTTGGAATATCATTAAGTGGCATCGAACTGTTAGTGCTAAAAGAAGATGAAGGGTGTGATTAATTGAATGAGAGAGAGGGAAGAGAGAGAGAGAGAGGGTAGAGCCTGGCGACGACGACCACCGAAGACATGCCTCCCTGAGTGGTCGACACATTAGTGTTGTTCCTCAGCTTTGTACTCACCACCACTTCCACAGGCATCTTGCCATGTTGCCTCCTTGTTTACTAACAATCTCATCATTAAACCATACATGATATCACTCATCTTGATCTTTTCCTCCTCCTCATGCATGCCTCATTGTAAGTTACCACTTTCTATGCTAGAGCTGCTATTCCACCCGGTGTTATGTCATTCCTTCCAGTAACCCTCATTTCCATCACTCATATCATTATCACATCGCTCTTCTCCACTAGCTTGTCGCCTATTATTTGGACCGTTGCATCTAGAGCTTCTCTAATGGTTAGTTTATTCTGTTTCCTCTAGCCACCATGCTTGACTATTCATGGCTCATCAATCTTCTCCAACAAAATTGGTTTGCAAATTAGATACAGATATTAAGAGGCAAGATGGATTGTTGTTCTAAGTGAATTTATGTGTGTTGAAACTGATTATTTTCCTCAATTCTCATCTGTATAGTTCTATGAAAGCCGGATGAATGAGAGAGAGAGAGAGAGGAGGTGGACAGAGATGAAGGGAGATGAAGAGGATGACATTATCAATGCAGGCCCACCATTAAAAATAGACAAATGCTACTCATTTGGATGGAAAGGTGTTGGGTGCTTCATTTTGAGTAGTTCATAATTTATTTTGCACCAATTCATAGTATTGACTATTAGACACTTCTTGAAAAATAATCTAAGGCCAATTTGCACCTTTTACCCATTAAATTTTATAATTATAAGAAAGAGACAAGAAATTTTTTTCAAATGCAAATAAATAATACAAACTCCAAAAATTAGTGCAAGAGACCTAAAGTCAAAATCTTTTATGTGAAAAAAAAAAGTTGTTAGGAGTGAAAGATGAAGGAGAAAAAAATGAAAGAGAGAGAAGAAGAAAATTGAGTAGCTGTGAAACACTTATAAAAGTACAAGCATATGCAATAAGAAAAAGAAAATGAAAAAAAATAGCGAAGGAAATATTAAAGATCATGAATATATAAAACTTATAATGTGTTGACTAATTTGTCTGACCAAATGATTTAGGTTATTTTAAAAATAAACTATCCTTAAGTATACTTAATGTAAAGTTTTTGACATGATATCAAGAGCCATTCGATCTAAGATATAAAAAAAACAGAAAAAAAGAAAAAGAAGGAATGAAAGATGGAGAAGAAAAAACAAGAGATTAAAAAGTAAAAACTCATGAGATTGTGTTTAGCAAAAGGAATTAATTTCTCATAATATAGTGAACCAATATTAGAATTCTCATTGGGAGATGTGCTCACATTTAATACTCAAAAGTGAGATTGAAAAAAATACAAACCCAGGAAAAAAGAGGAAGAAAATGAAGAAAAAAATAATAAATGGAATATTAGAGATTATGAATATATAAAGTTTAAGATGTATTTAACCAAATAATTTAAGTTATTTTGATGAAGTATATCATTTTTAAGTATACTTAATATAAAGAAAGGTTGAAAATTTTGAGTTGAGATCATTATCATTATTGAAGCCAAACAAGATTTTCAAATTTATTCTTCAATTTAAGAAATGCTGAATATTAAATTACAATAATAGTGTATACAAGTTGTGAACCTCAAAAAATGAATGAATTTGAAATTTTTTGGTTATTATTGTTATTGATGGCATCTATCTATATATATATATATATATATATATTTTCTATATTTTACTTCGAATTAGAAAAATAAATTGCACACTTCATGATATATAAAAAGTATAATTTATTATAAATTTTACTATATATTTTTATTTTCTATAAACACGGAATGAGTGGATGGCTTTAGAAGCCATGAAATACCTTGTAATTTCATGATCCTCACCTACCCTCATCATGTGCTCAAATAATTGGAATGCCATCATTGACCTTAATTATTTTGTTAATCAATCCATATGATGAAATTAATTTCCCTCACGGATTTTTAGTTACTTATTTATTATTATTCCAAAATCAAATATATCATATCCTTTGGCAAATATTTCCATGTTGTTTAATGATTAGGGTCAAGAAAGTTACTAAAATAATATATCTTTTTTAGGAGCAAGTGATTAATATAATGTCAGATAAGATAGAATATAACATATCAATATTATTTGATAATAGTAAATTGTAGATTTATCTTCTCCATGTCACTAACTTTTGTCTTTGCTCAGTGTCTTTGCTTGTTTAAAGAAGAATAACCTCAGGACATACCTTATTCACTTCTAATCTGTTTAGTCTTCAAAAAGTTCGTCGAATATCACAAAAAATTTATCCCTTCGGGAGGTCTAATAAATTTGGAACGACATAGAGAAAATTTGCATAACCTCTATATAAGAATGACATGCACAAATCAAGAATATAACACAAATTTGCTTACAAGATGAAATGTGCGCTAAATAATATTTGGAAAGAAAATTAAATAGATTGAAGAAAATTAAACATAAGGAGACCAAAGATCTGATACGATCAACTTAATAGCAAAAAAAACAAAAAACAAAAGAAAATCAACTATTGGGCCTGCTATCATTTCCTACAAACTTCTTTTTTTCTTTTTTCTTTTCTTTTTTTTTTAACTCAAGATCCTGATAACCATAAGACTAACCTCTCAAAAACTTTGACAACCATTCAAGAGGTTGTCCTCTTTTCAACTATGTTTTTTTAAGCCTAATATTCATTGTATGTTAAGGTTCAGCCGAAGGGCAAGCCCATATTTTTCTTGTTTGTATGTAGGCCCATTTTTATATCTAGAATGTGTTCACCAGGTAGCCTTCAAGCTTAGTTTAATATGAGGCCTAGTTCCAACAAACTTCATTTTTTTTTATTTACAGTTTTAACCAAGTTCAAATTCATTAAGTTTCAACATAATCTAAGAAAGAAGGTTGAAGACTGAAGTGTTGAACGGGATTTCAAAAAATATATTTATTTTGTTTTTCAGTGAAACCTATCAATTTTTCTAAAAAAAAGTATGTTTCATTCAAAAAGTGTGTTAAATTTATCAAACCAAATTTATATCCTTTTATAGAACATTTTAAAGCAGAGGAAGAAAACATGGATATAAAGAAAGTGCACATAAATTTATCTTGGTTCGGACAAGAAGTGTTCTACATCCAGTTTCCAAGCACAAAGCAATGAATTGTATTATAACAGGCAATTACAAAATTATAAGAGTGCAAAACATCCCTATGAATAGACTTTGGTTTTCATCGATTGCTCCTATAAGACAATCTAACCTTATATGACTCAAAGCTCCACTACAAGGAAACATCACTCATATTCACAACTTTTCTATCCCTATAAAAAAGAAATAAGCAAACAAGACTCATTAAAATAAAAATAACTATGAAATAAGAAAACACATCATGAACGAGCATTATGAGTCTTCAAGTGAGATTGGCATTTTATCTCAGGGCTCCATCTTCAATTGGTACCTTCAACAGTGTCACCTGCAACACATGACCATTGGACAACAACTTCCATATCAGTAATAACTCGGCCTTTGACCAAATCAAACATTTTCCTACGACATTTTCTTGTGTCAAAAGAATAAAATGTAATTGTAACTCAGCCTACAATATTTCAGGAATGATGTTGAAGCCCCACCCAATGATCAAACTAATTAAAATAACGAATCCGATGTCCTGTTATATTAACAGTGATTTCAGCCCAATAAAGCAATGGTAGAGACTACTATTTAGATAACATAGTATAAAGTTCTGTGGCTTCATCAAAGCTGAAATCAATTTGTGTTTTTGGCAGACTAACAAAGCGTTTAAAGCTTTAAGAGCATATTGCTGAATACAAACGGTTCTCTTTTACCTGTCTTGTTTTCATTTGGTGTAAGTGTGAACAAGTTGGAGAACCAATGATGTCTTAAGGATGCACATGCAGAGGGGAAAAAGAGATCTCAATGACCCTAACTTGCTTTGAATGTGCAAATCACCCTAACTTTGTCTGTAGAAGTATGTGCCTGCATTGAAGAAAAAGTTCTTAGAGGATAACAAAATAATTTGGAACCTCAAAGTTGAAAGAAACTGGAATATAGAAAATAATAAAACAGAAAGCAATGAACAATATGGGAAAAAAATGAATTTTGAGGAGTGGATTTTACAATCACATCGACTCTTTTAGGCATTGTATATAGTAAAATTATATGAATGCATTCGAAATGCGTAAATCCATCCAGCTGCACAGAACTAATTTAAAGGCCATAAAAGTAAGTTAGCAAATGGAAGTAATCGTAACGGAGTGAAATTAAAATGTACTTCATTACGAAAAGGAATGGAAATGGAACATGTTGAGGAATTCAAATTAAAAATTCAAAACTGAAGGTCAAACAGATGTGTATGGCATGTAATTGAACAATAAGTAAGACCAGTTATAGGATGGATTACCTTTGGATGGATATTGAAGGATCAGATCTTGCGGAGTGAAGCCCATATATTAGGGATGTGAGCAATTTTGGGCCATTCTGCACCTCTTCCTCTCTCACATTTTTTTTTTTTAAATGTGGAGATAAGAAGATTTCTAGTGTTTGTAAATTAGTAAGGCGATGCATTCCTTCAGGCAATGACTCCAAATTTGGACAATTTTTAATGGCAATAGATTGAAGTGATTGGAGATGGCAGATCCACTCTGGTAAAGCCTTGAAATTTTCATCACACATGAAGATTTTAAGATCGCAAAAAGAATGGAGGCAACGAAGGGCTTGGTGCTGTGAGCTAAAATCTTCATCTCCACTCCATGGATCACGGTTGTCAATGTGCCAAATTTCGAACTCTTCAAGTGTAGCAGGAAGATATCACATAAACATAGTTACTAGACCTGATAGACTTCCAACACGAAGATGCTTGAGAGAGGTTAGATTTTGCATCCACTCCTCCGGCAAACCTTCTATGTCCTTGCCATCAATCCCCAATTCCTCAAGCTTAGAAAGAGGTGGATGTAATTCTTTTGTTGTGGACGACCCACTTTGAGCTTACCTTTGCCGTGTCTATCAATGGCTTCATGTTACAATCACCTAAAAACCACAACTTCACAAGACTTGGAGGTGTAGGCATGCAATCCAAATTGGGACAATGGCTGATTTTTAAATATGAAAGACGAGGAAATGGAGGCAGCCGAAGTTGTTTCTCATCATCTATTCTATTATTTGCATCTGCCTTCCATTGCCATCCCCTCAAAATTTTACAAGAATCAACGGTTAAATTTTCCAAAGATGGGAAGAAGTTAGTTGATGAGGAACATCCTTCATAGTATATGTACTCTAGTGCATCCATGGACCTCATATTAAGATCCTTGAGAGAAACGAGTCCTTCTAACGGGGGCAATGACTGACAGTTTGGACAATCAGAAAGATCTAACGCAACAAGATTTGTGAGTGAAGCAAGCCAACTTGACAACGTCACTCCTGGGTAGCGCTCGATTTCCAATCGTTTCAAATTTGGATGAGGACAAAGGTTTTCTAAAACTTGAAAACTATCACTACTTGTGTGATTTCCACTGCATATGAGTGACAATGACCTCAAGTTTTTCTTTGCTTTCAGATTGGCATTCTTGGAGTCTTCAACATCCATTACTAAATCCAGATTTCGAATAACTAATTCATGTCTGAGATTGAGTTCTTTCAATTCCTTCAGTTTTGCATGCTTTCCCTCCTTATATGATTGGTCCCCCACAACGAAACTCGAGAGTCTTTGTAGATTTGTTAATCGGCCTAACCCAATTGGCATTCCATATGAAAAGGCCCGACAACCTTCAACGTGAAGATGACGCAAGTTGATCATTTTTGTGACAACATCTATAGAAGAAGGTTCAAGCAAGCTCCGACAACCAGTCAATTTGAGCGTCTGTAAGTTGACTAGGTTGCTTAAACTTTTGGGCAACTTGGTCAATTTTTCACAATCAGAGAGATCAAGATATCTTAAGTGTATCATTTTACCAATTGAATCAGGCAAATCTGTCATATTCATTCTTGACAAATCCAAACTACGCAAACATCTGAACTTTAATAGCATGGATAGATCACTTTTTGAAACATAGCGTAGACGAAGAATGGTTCGCAGTCTACTTATATCCGATGAATCTAAAGAAAGTTTGGAGCGATATGCAAAATTGATATGCACCGGGCTGGCAAAAAAATTTCTCCCATCATAAAAACAACAATCGGAGCCAGCATCTAATTGTGATAGGTCATGCATTAAGTCATGCATTTTAAAATATTTTATTTCACCATACTCATTCATCAAAATATCTTGAAAGAAACACCTCATTGTCAAAATTTGAACATATCGCTCACCAACATCTTCTAGACATTCATCATCATCATGACATCCAAGGTAGCCTTGCGCCATCCATTGCTCAATCAACTTATCCTTATCGTATCTCCTGTCTTTTGGATACAAAGAACAATAAGCAAAGCATTGTCTCAATTCAAATGGCAAGTGATCATAGCTTAGTCGTAGTATTGGCATGACTGGATCATTACTTATAGACAACTTCCGAAAGTCACATTCTAAGATCCTTTCCCACTCAATTCGCTCTGTCTGTTGTAATTGCAATAGACTTCCCATGGCTCTTATTGCTAGTGGAATTCCTCCACATTTGTCAACAAGTTTTTGACCGAGAGACTCAATGTTCTGGGAAGTTACCCTATTCGATCCAAATGCCAATCTTTTTAACAAAGTCCATGACTGATCCCTTGTCAAACCTTTTAACTTATATGGGATTTCCACACCCATTGTTCTTGCCACCATCTGATCACGGGTGGTCACTAAAATCTTGCTACCAGGAGCTCCGCACATCAAATATCTTTTTAAATCTGACCACTTATGGGGATCCTGATTCCACACATCATCTAAGACAAGCAAATATTTTTTGCCATTCAGATCCTTCTGAAGTTTATCCTGAAGAAGTTCCAGTTGTTGGTCGTCCGCTTTTTGACCAATGGACGATTCTAATATATTTCGAACAAGTGTTCTAACAGTAAAGTCATCCGAAACACACACCCATATTGTCTTATTGAAAAATTCCTTTACTTCATCATCATTGTATACGAGCTGGGCAAGAGCAGTCTTTCCTAAGCCCCCAAAGCCGACAACAGCAATTGGGGAAACATTTTGAATGCCATCAGGATTCAGCAACAAATCTATAACCTCCCTTCTGCTTTCCTCCCTCCCAATGATCTCATCCTGAAGCACAACAGAACTTGTTTCCCTCCACTTACTCCCCTCAGAACTCATCACTACAACTCTTCTATCAAAATTCAACCTAGACATCTCTCCTGCGATAGCATCAAATCGCTCTCTGATCTTTTTAATCTTATGAGCAACTTTGAGACGAAAAGCAATCGGATTTGAGGATGAGAAGAAGTCACGTACCTTTCCCTTTCCCTTAGCTTTTCCATCTCTCTTGCAGATTAAATCTCTAGAGTGTAGTTCATCGAGCAAGTCATCTGCTTCGAAAAGCACTTGTCTGAGCCTCCTCAACCACAGCTTGATGGGCTGGTCATTCTGCTGCTTTTGCTCAGCATCAACAAGCACAGCTTTGATGGCTTCAACAGTGTCTCTGAGCCTTTCAATCTCAGTCTTCACCCCATAAATCATTGCAATCTCTCTGAAGGCTAATGAACCCAACCTGTTGATGACCTCACAATCACGCCGTAAGGAATTTGTTCAGCCATTTTTTCTGAGCAAAGGAAGCGACTGTCTTGAGAAAATCGTAGAGAGAGAGAGATTTGTGTATCACAAGATGGAGCAAATAGCAAGAATGGTGTGACTAAATAGATGAGAGAGGGCCACAGAAAAAGAGCAACGCGTTAAACTTTTGTTGACCCTGTTCATATGAACTCATGGAACCCGAGGAAGCTTCTTTGAAAGAACGGACAGTTTCTTCCTTTCTTGTTTGCTGCCCCACATGGAAATATACTTGAAGATCAAAGTGATTTGGAAATTATCCTCTACTTGATTAATTATTAAAACAAAGTGAGATATAAATATAATCATAAAAAATATTTCAATCACCTTTTCTGGACAACATAAGTTGAGGTAAATGCAACATTTAAGTGGAAGCATTAATGGATTGACAGAGAGATTAATCATTTAAGGATGAATTTTCCGAAGATATGTATGGAAATACGATTATTTATAGTATAAAATATTTAAAAATTTTCTTGTCTGCTATATTTATATATTAAATAATAATATTAAATAAAAAATATATTTATATGCTTAACCTTAATGTCCTGTCAAATTAAGCTACACAGATTTTTTATACTCTTTCTGTTTAAAAATATAACGTATTTTTAATTGAATCTCACCCCCTAATAAAGTAAATATCTACTTTTAAAATAACTTTATCTTTTCATATTAACTCTTATTAAATACCTTATAATAAATATAAAGTCACTATTAATAAAGGCACTTTTAAAAAAAAGTAATGATTATATCTTAAAAGATTAAAAATGCCTTACATTTTTTAACATTCAACTTCTCAAAAAATGCCTTATATTTTCGAACAGAAAAAGTATATATTATGTATTTTACAACAAATTTTTATTAATAATATTTTAATATCTTAGATTCCTGTTCTTTTGATTGGATCATGTGAAAACATATTAAGTGTATAATATGAGATACGTAATTATTTTTTAAAAAATCAATTTCTTTAAATAACCATTCCAAAATAATTATTTGGTATTAATTGATTAACATGCAAATTAAAATATAGTGCAAGTTAATGAATTTGACGGCATTTCTTTTTTTTTTTTTGAGTAATAAATGACAGATTGCTTGTGTATCCAAAAGATCGGATGTTTGGTCAATGGATCCCTGTCACCTCACTTGTTTAGGTCTTTCAGCTTAATTCCATGAAGAATCACAACTCTTGAGTTGAGGTAGCATCGTACGTAAGACGTGTATTTAAGGAAGAAAAAGCGCCTATGCTCAGGCTGCTTTGTGGAAGGTGCATAATGTGATTCAATTATTGTTTTTGCTATTTTCTTCAAAGAAAAAAAAATTAAATTCATTAAGCCACCAAAGTTTATAGTACAAGAACAAAGAATTAATAAAAATAAAACAGGCAGAAAACAAATCTAGAGATTAAAGGTTTGGAAACCAAAATCCTAATAAGGCACAATCCCTATTTAACAAATTAAATACTTAATTAGCTCCTCCGATACTAGCTAAGCTACTCCATCGTTCGTTAAGTAACAAGATACAAGAAGATTTGAATCTAGTGGATGACACTAATTTACCCACCCAATAACTATTCCGCGTAGCAATTGTGCATGACTTTATTGGTCTCTTAAGTTTGTTATTTAAAAAGAAAATATTATTATTAAAATTTACTAATATAGATAGACAACACTCAAGCAGATTAACTTAATGAGAATTAATTTGCATTTTAAAAATTAAAGAATTTACATAATAATTTTAAAAAATATAAGAGACCAAATCAATAAAAATTAAATTTAAAAGATCAATTTAATAATTGAGATAAACTTAAAGCATTAAAAATTTCTTTTAACATTCCTTAGCACTAAGTCAAAATTTTTTCCTAACAAAAAAGTCAAAGTTTGTTGACCAATATTAATTAGGAAAAATTAATCTGCAAGTCCTTATAATTTTTGTCAATTTTAAATTAGATCCCTGTAATATATTTTATTTTAATCAAGTCTTTATAGTTTGATCTATCAAATATGTTAATCTTTAAAAGTTAAAATTATTAATGAATTATTAAATTTCCAAATAAAAACACTTTTGGAGTTTATATAAAATTTAATTCAATATTTTTAGCCAAAAACAAAAAAAAAAAATTGATTTAATACAATATTTATATTTTTATTATTTTTATAAAAAATTTATAAGCATAAAAAATTTTTAAAAGATAACGTAACTATATAAATTTGAGTTATAAAAAGTAAGTATTTAATTCTAAAGTATATAGTAATAAAAAATAAAAGTTCTTAATTTAGTTTTTCTAAAAAAAATCCTTCTTAAAAATTTAATTAACAAATTATAAAAAATTAATTAAAATTAAAAAACTGTAAAGATTTAATTTTAAATTAAAAAATATAAGGATTTATAAATATATTTTTTCTATTAACTAAGTTATCAATTATCATCACATATCAAGTCTAATCCCAACCCTCCTATACCAGATTGTTTTATCAAAAATGATTTCACAATTATCTCAACAATAACTTTTATATTTGTATTAACGTGGTTGCAAATTGTAGAGCTTAAAATTTTAAGATAAATTAATTCAATTTTTTTAACTAATTTAACTAAGTACCCCTTGATTATACTACGTTAAAATTAAAATCAGAGCTACGAACTAAAAGTCAAAAAGAAAAGACCAATCATGTCCATGACTTTTTGAAACTGAATGGAGAAAAAAAAAAACAGATAAAGAATTGGTAAAGAATTTATATCTATATCTATAATCTATATCCATAATGTAAAATCATCAAGCGGGTACTAGAGACGTGACCTTTTTAAAAAAAAAAAGTTATTGTCAGTTTTTTCTTTTTTTTATTTCTTATTATTACGGATGGGTACTGCAACTTTTTAAAAAAAAAAGTTTGTTAATTTTTTAATGTTTTATAATAAATAAATAAAAAGAATAAAGTGGGTCATGTAGTAAAAGAGATATATGTGGGATATATAGTTAAAAATGAGTAAAATATATTTTTTACTTTTATCTTAATTAATGATACTTCTCTTATATTTTTTGAAACTATATAAATATTTTTTAGTATGAATAGTTATAAAATACAAATCTTTCTTTTATTTTTAAGATTCTATATTTAATCCATCTAATCATTAGTTGACTATTAAGTCACATATATTAAACTAAAATACACCTATTTAAACATAAATGTTGCCTAAAAATCATTTAAATTACCAAAAACATAATTTTTATTATCTAATTGTATTTATTTTGTAACTTTTTAAAAATTAAATATATAAATGGGTCAAAAAAATATATTCAAAGATGCAGTTTATGAACTCAATAAAGAGAAAAATAAAATAAAATTATTTAGAGTAGTTAAGCTAGCTTAAATAAATCTGAAAGCTAGAGGCTTCAAGAGTCAAGCTCAATTATAAATTTTTTATATGTAAGACCTAAAAAAGATTAAATTGTAATATAAAACTTATAATTAAAAATAAATAAAATATTTTGACATTCCCTTTGTTTTATCTTAATTAATGATACATGTCTTCTATTTTTGAAAACCTATATAAACATTTTTTTTAATATAGATAGTTATAAAGTACAAGCCTTCTTTCTATTTTTAAGATTTTATTTTCATTCACCTAACCATTAGTTGACCATTAAGTCATATGTGTTGAAATAAAATGCTCATATTTAAATATAATATTATCAAAAAATTATTTAAATTATCAAAAAAAATAATTTTGTAACTTTTTTAAAATGTTAAATATATAAGTTGGCCAAAAAAAAAATTCATAAACACAGTTTGTGGACTCAATAAAGAGAAAAATAAAATGAAATAATTTTTAAAAATTTAGGGTAGTTAAATTAGCCTAAATAAATTTAAAAGTTAGAGTTGTAAAAGTTGGGCTCGGTTATAGATTCTTTTATATATTTTAAAATTGATATAAATTGAGGATCTAATGGGAATGGGGAGAATGTAAAATTTTAATAAACTTAATTTTTTAAAAAATTGAAGTAGTGTGGTTTAAAGAAGTGATATGTGAACTTACAGCTAAAAAAATGTGAGTGGGGGCATATAATTTTAAAAATTTAGACAAGGTATAAGATATAATAATATTTTTTATTTTAAAAGATCATGGTAAAAATAATAAGTGTTAGATATGTAAAGAAATTTTTAATAATAAAAAAGTAGGCAACAGACCTATAATTTAATTAATAAATTTAAATTAGTAATTATTTTAAAAAATAATTTCTTAAAATTAGTTAATGGATGATTTTGTTAAAGAAATAAATAGTATAGTTACAGGACTTGATAAAATAGTAAATGTATGATCTATCATTAAAAAATGTAAGTGTGGGACTAACAATTATTCAAGTTAAAAATTTAAACAATGTATAAAAAAATGAAGATTTTTATATCTTGAAAAATCATGTAGAATTCATGGTAAAAATTGATGGTGAATATAAATTTTTAATAAAAATAATATGTATTTGATATGCAAAGAATTACCAATGATAAAGAAAATAACTGTGGGACCGATAATTTATATAGGATTTATAATAAAAATTATATGTGAATATAAGATTCTTAATAAAAATAAAAGGTGTTAGATATGTAACAAAATTTCAATAAACATAAATACAAATTATATTAACTAATTTATGTCTTATTTCATTATTTTTTTATACCTACGTGTTTGAAATATTATTTTAATAAAATTACTTATTTATTTAAAAATATAAAATATTTTTTTAAGGGTTATTTCTTAGGGTTTGGATTTTAAAAAACATAAGATATTTTTAATTTTAAAGGTATAAATATTTTATAGTTAAATACCCAATTAAATAGTAAATATACAAAGATAGTTTAATTTAAAAATAAATAACTACTTTATTAGGAGATAAAATTTAATTAAAATAAATTATATCTTATTCTTGTACATTGCGTAGGTTGTAAATTTTAAAATAAAATATTCTACTAAATTGTTGATATGGACAGAAAATTATAAAAAATATAAATTACAAGAAAAATTCTTAAATAAACTCATCTTTTATATAATATTTTTTAACTTTTACAAACAGTACAATTTAACTCTTGATGTTAATAAAAAATAACTTTGATCATTATTTAAGTAAAAAATAACTTTAAAAAATTATGATGCAATATATTTTTATTTATTTTATTTTCTAATGATATTAAAATTTTTTTCTTACTTCTTTTCATTGTTCTTAAATTAAATAAAACGTTAAACTCCTATACATTGTATGGTATTAAAATCTAGTTAAATTAGGGATGCCTTATCCTATAAAGACAAAAAACGCGTTTGGATGTTCCCACGGACAGGATCAGATAAGACAGAATATGCTTACAGTGAAAAATACACAGTATAAATTATTTCTTATCATATTTTACTTTTTTGGCATGCCAAAAATATATGTAAATTCCTGGCTGTATCTTCTTGGATTCTTATATGAAATTTGTTCCTAAACTTTGGTTATTATTTTTAGGCTTATGTTAATGGAAGTTAAATTCCATGCCCAGGCCCATAATCTTCAACAAATAAATCATTAAGAGAGGATAACAATTAAGGACCCTGGCAGAATAGTAATATAAAATAAGGATTTTAAATTGCAAATATAGAAAATTCAAGTGGTAAGTTTTGAAATTTTGAATTGTAAAAAAGTCCTTATTTTATACTGATATTCTTCTAATGTCCTTAAAATTATTCTCCCATAGTTTAAACTAAAAAAAAAAAAAAGGTAAATGTTATGTTTGGGTGGCTTGGAAGAGAAGTATAAAGTTCATGCCATCCCTCCATGGTAATTTACCAATTAACAACTCACACAACTCAGTTTTTTAAATTTATTAAAACATCTTTTTCTTCTAAAAAAAAACCAAAAAATAAAAACAAAGATAATAAGAAATAACCAAAAAAAAGCATGCACTAATTTATCTTGATTCAAACAAAAATAAACATCCTACATCCGATACTGGATCAAGCACAAAGTAAGATTTAGCTCTCAGATTTTATCTCTCCCATTTCACTATGTTTTTTTTTTTATCACACAAAACCTTTTTTTTTAAAAAAATAATAGTGATCACAACACAAACTTTATAGGGACTTCAAGGACAAGGATCAAGTACACAACACATACGAAAAGCAGTCTGAGTTACAAATGTTGAATTCTGGCCAAAAAAAACAAAACAAATGTTGAATCGTTCAGAGCAAAACAAATAATAAAACACATCAACATTACTATTATAAGACTCTAAATGATAGGCCTTCATCATTATTGATTTAAATTAATTTTGTATTATATATGATTTCTAATCTTTACATTCTCATAGATAATCTTTGCGCCATTGAATATTGATTAATTATAGCTAAGTAGTTTCAAATTAATTTGGGCTGAAAAGTTTAAGTTATAATCTTAATTAAAGTGTTTTTTTTTTAAAAAAAACCTATATGCTTTTATGCAATCTGTACTTTAAAGAAACCAAATCCAACGTCCTGAAATCTTCATCTTCCAAAGGTAGCAAATGGATAACGATAATATTATACAGATGTTGAGTTACATAGAAACATAAATAAGAACTAAGACTCAAGAAATATTTGATAGTTTTAGATGCCATGAATTGTGCCCGGTGGTTTCATGATCCTTACTTGCCCTCATGTACGCTCAAATAATTGGATTGAAGGCCATAATCCACGTTAATTATTTTGTTAATCAATCCATATGAAGAAATTAATTTTTTCATGCTTTTTGGTTGATTAATTATTCCAAAATTATATAGATCGTATCCCTTTGTAAACCTTTTCCCATGTTAATGATCGGGGTTAAAAAAGTTGCTAAAATAATATATCTTTTTCAGGAACAAGAGTGATTAATATAATGTTGGATACGATAGAATATAACATTATTATTATTTGTTAAGACTTAAATTGTACATTTATCATTTGTAATAGTTGCTGAGTTCTGTCTTTGTTTATTCTCTTTTTTTGTCCCAAACAACAAACCTAATCGAAACTTCTTCATGTTTAATCTAATACAGACAGATATCATAACACACACACGCTCGCGCGTAATTAATAGTCTCTATCTGTTGTTATTAAATTTTTCAATACAGAGATATAATAATTATTTTACATCGTATTTAATATGCCAAGCATATACAGAGCTTATCCCAAACATATATTCTTCAATCCTTGTTCTTTGGTATAAAATCAAGTGTCTAATTTTTGGGCTTATTTTGAAAGAAGAAAAACCTCACAACATACATTAAATTAATTCATTTTTTTATTTACAAGTATTCTCTTGTTGAAAGGAATCTGTTCGAAACAATTTGTTGGTTTTTTTTTTGTAAGGTGCTAATTCACTTCTAATCTTATGCCCGGGGCAAAATTTGAATGAAGAAGATATATTGGGCCTACTAGCATAAGCCTTAAATTGTCAGAAAAACCCAATACTCATTATATCTAGGCCCAATTTTTGTAGCAAGGAGTGTACACAAGTTAGTCTTAAAGTTTGGTTTAAAATTAAGTGTAGTTGTAGCAAAAAAAAAGAAAAATTAAGTCTAGTTTTAACTTTGGGCAATTCGTTTTTTTTTTTTTCATTTAGTCTCAACATAATCTAAGAAAGGAGGTTGAAGACTGAAGTGTTGAATTGGATTTTAGAAATATATTTATCCCTTGTTTAACAATATGTTTAAGATTCTAAATGCTACTGTACCTATTCTGTTAATTATTCCAAATTATATGGATCATATCTCTTTGTTAATCTCTCCATGTTGTTAGTGATTGCGTCAAGAAAGTTGCCACATGGAGTGATTGCGTCAAGAAAGTTGCCAAATAATATGGCACTGGATTCGGTTTTCATCAATGTTGATGAGCACAGTCCTTTGGGATGATCTTATCCCTTCATTTCTCCTTAATTAAATGATATTTACCATTGATTTTAAATTGTTTTTTAAAATATTTTTATATTATATTTATCAAAATAAAAATAAATAAAAATTATTAAAATATGAATATTAAATTTGAACTATCCAAAGTATATCCAGATAATTAATTTATAAAAATTTTTAATATTAAATTAGACCTTTTGGATTATGTATATATATTGTCTAAAATATATCTGAATAATTTATTTGTATAAATTATAGAAAAAATTAATATTAAATTGGTTTATTTGAATAAATCTATATTGGCCAGTTCAGTGATAAACAAATTTATTAAAGATTTATATATATTTTTGCACATTTTGTATTTTAGTAAATATAAAATAAAAATGAAAAGCTTAAACTTGGACTGTTCAAATCTTATTAGGAGTAATGAGTACCATGGTGTTTATCCTCTAACAAGCATAAAAAACAATCCATATTTAATATTAATTTTTTTATAATTTTTATATATTTTTATTTTGATAAATACAATATAAAAAATATTTAAAATCAACTACAAATATCCTTTGTAAGGAAATAAAGGGCCAAGATTATCCTAAAGAATGACGAGCACATGGTGCTCATATGCGGAATGTGGTTCCAAATGATATATCTTTTTCAGGAAAAAGTGATTAATATAAGGTTAGATAAGATAGAATATAACATGTCAATATTTTATAAGGGTAAATTACATTAAAATCAAATCATCAGCTTAGAGCTAGTAATATGAGTTAGGAGCTGACCCATAGCAAATTGTAAGCTTGGTTGCACAGGTTAACATAATTTGCATCTTGTATGAATTGTAATTTTACTAACTTACTAATTTGTAGTAGGTTGGTGGGCTAGCGGGCCACCAGAATATTTTGAACATATATATAATGTTTGCAATTAATAAAAAAGAATCGATTTGTGAGGCTCAAATATCCTTGCTTCTAATAATTTGTAATTAAAACTTTTATATATACAATTAATTATTGAAATAAATATAATGTTTACAACTCGTTTTTTCATGATATTTTGGGGCTGGCCACATTGTTATTAATTAATTGGTCGTTTAGGATCTGATTATTGTTCTTCCAAAATAAAATAACTGAATAAAAGCCTCTTAATCATTTTCTTATTGGTCTACTCCCTCAGTTCCTTAACCTATGACAAAATTTGAAAGTTTTTTTGTAATCTTTGATATAAGATGAAGTTAGCATAATTAGTTCTTTTTTTAGTTTTATCTATTGTTTATTTATTGTCATTTGAATTCATAACCAACAACTTATTATGATTATTAATTTTTAAAAATAAAATTAAAAGATTGTATACTTTTTATAATTTCAAAATTACAACTAATATTTTCTAATAAATATGAACTATCTAATATCGTTTTATTCCAAAGATTAGAGGAGAATGTTTCTTTTGACTTTGTTAGATAGTAGGAAAAATAGGTAAGATGGGATCACATGCCAAGATTTTCTTAAATTATTATTATATGATCTGTCTTCTTTTTAAAATATATAAGCAAGCTAAACAACCAACCCACATATTAATCTACTGCGAGTTCAAGCATCAAGCTATATAGGGTAGGCCAAAACTGACTTGCATAAAAAATAAACCTATTTTTTTTCAACCCATCCCTCTTTTTTTGGCAGGTTGAACCTACGAGTTCAACCTATATTGCCAGCTTTATATTAGCTAAAAGCCTAGGTAAATTCTGATATGGAGTAATGTCAAATAAATCTTGCCAAAGAAATTTTTGAAAGTGGGCTTATGGACTATCATAAATTGCTAAGAAGATAAAAAATTTCTTGCCATTCGCAAGATACCACATCTTCATGTGGATAAACTGAATATGATTAATGATAATATTGACACTCACTTTATCAGACCACATAATCCATATACCTCTAGGGAATCTCAATATTTCCACTCTATGAGAGAAATGAAAGCCAAGATTTTTAATAACTTTACTAACTTTAGCTCTTGAAATTCAAAACTCTATCGAGACAAAATTTTAGGTTTGTAATTAGACATAAAACATGTTATGATTGAAGGAAATTTTGATCAGAGGCTCCTTTACGTACAATTCCAAACAAAAATGGACATAAACAGAAGAGTATAAATTATTGCTTGAAAGCTGAGCTAAAGTCAAAGCTTTAGATAATGTTCTCCCTCCTTACTCTTGTTCTGATCTGTATTCATGAGGTTGTCTTTGAGACAAGGAGCTCTGGAGTTGTGACTGCCGAGCTTCATCAATGGTCATGAGTACATCAATGGCTTCCTATGTTTTAGGAACCATTTCAAGTGACAAAGTAGCTAAAATGTGGGTCCCATCATTAGAACAGAGCATGTGAGCATCCATGGCAACATCCACTCAACTTAAAAAGCATAAAAAAATCAAAGAGATAGAGAGAGTAAAATTTGAATGAAGAAGGCATATTAGGCTTGGACCTGTTGGCATAAGAGATAAACTAATGGAAATGACCAAGACTCATTGTGTGTGTTAGGTTTGGTGAAAGAGATGGACCAGAGTATGTTTGGTCTATATGTAGCCCAATTTTGTAGCTAGAGTGCACTCAAGTTTCTCTTAAAGCTAAGTATTGAACGCAAGATACTTAAAATAGAACCGATCATTAAATTGGTTATGGCATCAGATCATGAGTTAATGGTTCAACTGAGGTTAAATGACGTGTCAAATCGGTGACAAACCGGCCATGATTAAAATAATACAATTTAAATAAAAAGACATTAATTATAAAAATATTCAATCAAATTCAAGATTAATATCTAATATAAATAATAACAAATAACAATAGACAAAAAAAATCAAAAATGCTAAGCAACAATAAATAAATCAATAATGGCAAATAATGTAGAAGCTACACATTCTGAATTAAAAATGCAGAGAAGGAAGAGGCAGAGCAATCAGAAAACTAATGACTAGATGATGAGAAGATTCACTGAGAAAGATAGAGGATAGTGACATTACAGCGAGCTTTGCTTCATAACAAGTTTTGTTACACGACGAGAGAGAGGGGAGCTAAGAGTGACATGAGTTATGCATCATGATCATGGTGAGTTATGCACTTCTGCCACATAGCAAGTTTTGCACTTCTGTAACATGGCGAGAGAGATAGAGTTCGAACTAGGAAAGCCAGGAGCCTAGGAGAGCGACGATGGTCAACGACTGATGGGTGGGGTTCGATTTGAGCTAAGGTTAGGGATGAGTGTTCAAAGCTGTTAGGGGTAGGGTTTAATTGATTGATTTCAGAATTCAAAAACAAAACCAATAAAGCTTTTTTGCTTTTTCAATTTTTTTTAAAGAAAAAACCCCCTAAAACATGATCATTTTGGGGGTTTTAAAGGGAAAACTATGTTATTTTGGGGTTTCTGAAGGGCAAAATAGGTGACCTGATTAACCTAGCTAACCCCATTAGGTTATCCAGTTTACACTGAGTTGACCTCAGGTTGGCCAGGTCACTTGTTGATTGAGTCAGGATGAAAACTAGACTAATGGAGAGGCTAGGTCATTGGTTTACAGGTTGAGTCGGCTAATTCAATTTTCCATACAATGATTGAACAGGACTTTAGTTAGGCCAAAAAAGAAGAATGAGATCTTTAGAAATATATTTATCCCCAATTTAACAATATGTTTTTTTTATTCACATATATTTTCTTGTTTGAAACAATAATGTTGAAGATATTATTGAACACTAAATGTAAGTATATTTTTCAATAAAACTTCAAACATTTGTTTACCAAATCATGAGAAATCAGCCTCTTTCATTAAATCTAATCCCTTGATAATATGTTTCTTTCAAATAGTGTTTGAGCTCTCATTTAATTTATCAAATCAAATTTATCTCCTTTTACAGAACATTTTAAATTAGAGGAAAAGTCTTAATAAAATAACAAATAGAGAAAGCATAAATTTATCTTGGTTCGAACAAAAAAGGTCCTACATCCAGTCCCCAAGCACAAAGCAGGGGATTTTCATTATAATTGGCAATCACAAAATTAAAAGAGTCCAAACTACAAAACAACCTAGTAATCAGACTTGGCTTTCCACATATTGCTCCTCCAAGACAATAGACAACCTAACCTCGTATGACCTAACTCAATTTTAACATTCTTTACCACTTCCACGAGATCTTTCACAAACTTCTAGGAAACTTTCAAATACAAGAAAACATGACTCCTACAACTTTTATGTCCCTATTATAAAAAGGACACAGCAAACAAGACCAATTAAAATGAAAAATAAATATGAGAAAAGAAAACACGAAAAAAAATAGCATGACTCTTCAAGTGATTGGCATTTGGTCCCAGGTCTCCCATCTTCATTTTCGTATTCTTCAAATATTACCTGCAACAAATAACTGGTTATAACGTAGTAGCTAACCTTGTTCAAATGATCAAATGTAACAATTAAAATAACTAAGCCAAAATATTATTAGTAATAGTGATTTAACCCAATAAAGCATATGTTTCACAACGAAAATACAAAATTTCTCAATGCAATGGTAGAGACTACAGTTTAAATAATATAGCCAAAAAGTTCAGTGGCTTAGCTTAAAGACATAATACTTCATGAAAGCTCAAATCAATTTGTGTTTTTGGTAGACTAACAAAGCGTTTAAAACTTAGAGCATATGTTTAAAATAATAGCTGAACACAAACGGTTCTCTTTTACCTGTCTTGTTTAAGAGCATATACCTAAAATTTGGAACTTCAAAGTCGAAAAAATTGGAAAAGAAAATCATAAAACAGAAAGCAGAGCTCAGTGGGAAAAAAATGAATTTAGAGGAGAATACCTATAAAATTTGAGCGGGATTTACATCACATGCGTTCACTCATTTTGGCATTGCATACTCCAATTATGAATGTTTTGGAAATGTGTTAAATCCATCCAGCTGCACAAAACTAATTTAAAGGCCAGAAGAGTAAGTTAGCAAATGGAAGTAATGGTAAAGAAGTGAAAATAAAAAGTAGTTTCATTAGGAAAATGAATGGAAATGGAACATTTCAAAGAATTCCAATTAAAAATTCATCAGTGCAGGTGAAAAAGAGGTGCATGGTGTGTGATTAAATACTTTATAAGTGCAGTAACAGGATCGGTTACCTCTGCATGGATATGAAAAATCAGATCTTGCAGTCACCAACCCATATATTAGGGACGTGAGCGATTTTGGGCCATTCTGCACCTCTTCCTCTCTCACATCTTTCTTCTAAAAGTGGGGAACTCGAGATGTATAGCGTATGTAAATTAGTAAGGCGATGCATTCCTTCAGGCCATGACTCCAAATTTGGACAAAATCGAATGGCAATAGATCGAATTGTTTGGAGATGGCAGATCCACTCTGGTAAAGTCTTGACATTTTGATCACAGTCGGAGATTTCAAAATGCCCAAGAGAATGGAGGCAACAAAGGACTTGGAACTGTGAGCTAAAATCTTCATCTCCACTACTCCATGGATTATGGTTGTCAATGCCACCAATAAAGAGTTCTTCAAGTGTAGTAGGAAGATGTCGCATATGGCAAAACACAGTTACCAGACTAGATGGTCTTCCAATATCAAGACGCTTAAGAGTGGTTAGATTTTGCATCCACTCCTCTGGTAAGAAATCTATGTCCTTGCAATAAATCTTTAAATGCTCAAGGATGGAAAGAGGTGGATGTAATTCTTCTGTTGCGCTCACCTTTAACGTCTCTATCAATGGCTTCATGCTACAGTCCTCTAAACACAAGAACTTCACAAGACTTGGAAATGTAGGCATGCAGGTCAAATTCAAACAACCACTAATTTCTAAATATGAAAGACGAGGAAATGAAGGCAGTAGAAGTTGCTTCTCATTATCTTTTCTATTATTTGTATCAGCCTCCCTTTGCCATCCCCTCAAACTTTGACACTCATAAATGCGTAATTTCTCCAAAGATGGGAAAAAGTTAGTTGATGAGGAACATCCTTCATAGTATATGTACTCTAATGCATCCATATCCATTATCTCGAGAGTCTTGAGAGAAACCAATCCTTCTAATGGTGGCAAGTATTGACAATTCTTAAAACCATAGAGATTTAATTCAACAAGATTTGTAAGTGAAGGAAGCCAACTTGACAGCTTCACTCCAGGGTAGTTCGTGATTTTCAATCGTTTCAAATTTGGATGAGGACAAAGGTTTTCTAATACTTGAACACTATCACAATTTATGTCACTTCGACTATACCGAAGTGTCAATGACTTCAAGTTTTTCTTTGCTTTCAAATGAGCAACCCTGGACTCTTCAACATCCATTACTAAATCCAGATTGTCAATAATTAGTTGATGTCTGAGATTGAGTTCTTCCAATTCGTTCAACTTCGCATGTTTTCCCTTTGTGTAAGATTGGTCCCCCACAACAAAATATATTAATCTTTGTAGATTTGTTAATCTATCTAACCCAATTGGCATTGCACATATAAAAGCTGGACAAGCTTCTATGTGAAGATGGCGCAAGTTGATCAATTTTGTGATAACATCTACAGAAGAAGGTTCACGTAGGCTTATGCAACCAGTCAATTTCAATGTTTGTAAATTGACTAGTTTGCTTAAACTTTTGGGCAACCTGGTCAATTTTCCACAATAAGAGAGATCAAGATATCTTAGGTGTATCATTTTACCAATTGAGTCAGGCAAATCTGTCATATCTATTTCTGAGAAATCCAAACTACGCAAACGTTTGAACTTCAATAAATTGGATAGATGACTTTTTGAAAAGCAGTGTAGACGAAGAATGGTTCGCAGTCTGCTTACATCCAATGAATCTAAAGAAAGTTTGGAGCAATATGCAAAATTGATATGCACAGGGCTTTCAAAAAAATTTCTCTCATAAAAAAGACAACGATCAGAGCTAGCAATTGATTGTGAGAGGTCATGTATTAAGTCATGCATTTTAAAAGACTCTATTTCACCGAATTTATTCATCTCAACATCTTGAAAGAAAGACCTCATTATAAAAATATGAACATATCGCTCACCAACATCTTGTAGACATTCTTCGTCATCTTGACATCCAAGGTAGCCTTGCGCCATCCATTGCTCAATCAACTCATCCTTATTGTATGTCCAATCTTTTGGATACAAAGAACAATAAGCAAAGCATTGTCTCAATTCAAATGACAAGTGATCATAGCTTAGTTGTAGTTTTGGCATGACGAGATCATTACTTTCAGATAATTTCCAAAAGCCACCTTCTAAGATATCTTCCCACTCAGTTTCCTCTGTTTTTAATTGCAATAGACTTCCCAAGGCTCTTATTGCTAGTGGAACCCCTCCACATTTGTCTACAATTTTTTGACTGATTAACTCGAAGTTTTGGGAAGTTATTCCATCTATCCAAATGCCAATCTTTTTAACAAAGCTCTCGATTGATCATTTGTCAAACCTTTTAAAATATATGGGGTATTCACATCCATGTATTTTGCCACCATCTGATCACGGGTGGTCACTAAAATCTTGCTACCAGGAACTCCACACATCAAGTATCTTTTTAAATGTGACCACTTTTCGTGATCATGATTCCACACATCATCTAAGACAAGCAAATATTTTTTGCCGTTCAAATCCTTCTGAAGTTTGTCCTGAAGAAGTTCTAATTGTTGGTCATCCACTTTCTGACCAATCGATGATTCTAATATATTTTTAACAAGTGTTTTAACATTAAAGTCATCAGAAACACAAACCCATATTCTCTTATTGAAAAATTTCTTGACTTCATCATCATTGTACACCAGTTGGGCAAGAGCAGTCTTTCCTAAACCTCCAATGCCAACAATAGCAATTGGGGCAGCAATTTGAGTGCTATCAGTATTCAGCAACAAATCAATAACCTCCCTTCTACTTTCCTCCCTCCCAATGATGTCCTCTTGAAGCACAAAAGAACTAGTTTCCCTCCAGTTACTCTCCTCATGACTCATCACTACAACCCTTCTATCTAAATTCAACTTAGACATCTCTTCTGCAACAGCTTCAAATTGCTCTCTGATCTTTTTAATCGTATGAGCAACTTTGAGACGAAAAGCAACTGGATTTGAGGAGGAAAAGAAGTGACGTACCTTTCCCTTCCCTTTTCCATCCCTCTTACTGAGCAGATCTTTGGTGTGGAGTTCATCGAGCAAGTCATCTGCTTCAAAGAGCACTTGCTTGAGCCTCCGAATCCACAGCTTGATAAGCTGGTCTTTCTGCTGCTTTTGCTCAGCATCAACAAGCACAGCTTTGATGGCTTCTGCAGTGTCTTTGAGCCTTTCAATATCACTCTTGACTCCATAAATCATAGCAATCTCTCTGAAAGCTAAAGAACCCAACCTGTTTATGACACTAACAACCACACCGTAAGGAATTTGTTCAGCCATTTTTCAGAGCCAAGGAAGCGACTCTAGTGAGAAAATCGTACAGAAGATTTGTGTATCACAATTCACAAGGTGGGGGTTAATTGAAATGGCATGGCTGGTTTTATCTCCGAAATGCAAAGACCACAAGCTTTAGACTAATGAAAATCAACAAAAATATAATAACAGTAAAAAGTTGACGAAGTCCACGGTCCCCACTGAATAAATTTTTCCCAAGAAGCTTCCTAGAAAGATCCTAGTGATGATGTCGTGGCTGAATGGTGATGCTCATCCACTGTCCAGACTTGGCTTCTCGTCACTGCACGTTCCCTCAACTACAAATCTATATTCGGATTACATTTTAATAATATGGGTTAAATTATACTTTTAAAAACTATTAAATTGAAACCATCAAATCTAATTTAACAATTTAAATTAGCATTCTTTTTTTTTTTCCCCCGCAGTGGAGGAAACCCAACTCCCACTACCCAACTCATTCCATTATGCCAGGGTTTCATTTTAGGACATATGATGGGATATTTCTTCAGATCAGGATTAATGAGTTAATGAATTTTGAAAATTTATTGTAAGGCTAAGGGATTAAATTGAAATTATATTTTGAAAAAAAAAATCATAATGCCATTTATTAATTCTGAAAATATGTATACGATGCTTGATTTGAATATTATTGTATTTTTGTGTTTATTCTAAGTAATTTTTTTTTTTCCTTAATAGAACACCGTCTGGGGGTTACAGGCATACGGCATTAACCATGCAATGCTGCGTGCTGTTCGTTATTGTTCGTCCTCTGGCTTTGCCCATTAAAGTGCCTGGTAAGACATCCCGTTTTGATCATGCATAATATACGAATATTTATTTGTATTTTCATAGAAATCTTATTTACTTAGAAACGCTAAGTTGGTGGTGGGCTTTGTTTGGTGCCTTTATTTGAGAAGGCGATGATGAAATTGCAGTGTGGCGTGGTTGGCCAATTCTTCTTTCGCTTTGACAATGAGAGTCTTTTGGAAATTGAAAGGGATAAAAGGTCAGAAAAATCCTGAAAAACGCGTCAAGTTTCCATATATGTCCCCAGACACCTCATAGGGATATCGTCTGATAAATCTAAGTGTGAAAAATGGTCTGGCTTAGTAACGAAACTCTAACTCTGTAGGAGGAGAAAATGCAGAAAGTAGAGAAGATTCCCAGAAAAACCCAAAAAACGCGTTTAAGTTTGGAGGTCCCCAACCCACAGACAAATTTTAAATCAAATTTGCATCATACATGTCCCATATTCATTCTTAATTTGTGTTGCTATAGCTCACGAGTTTGATCTCCAATGTACTACTTGTACTGATGTGTGTGTGTGTGTGTTTATAATTTATAGTTATGCGTGTGGTTATGCGTGGCAGTAGTTACTGCGTGTGAAAGCACAAGTCAAGCGCAATTATATTATTATTACATATTAGTTTATAACCATAAACGCAAAGCAAAGCAAGTGGTGGAAACTTCATATATTAGACTTCACATGTACTCTTACAAAAACCAAACCCATGAGGTTTAATTAGCTGAGGGCCGGATGGAACTACCTGCAAGTTTGGGAACATTCTTCATCATTTTTGTTTGCTTCTTCGTATTTTTCAACATCAAGTTAAGTATTTTGTGATTCTAAATAGTAATTACTGATTCTTGTATATCCTTAATTGAGATTATTCTTTTTCAAATGTAGTGGGTGAAATAGGTGTGAGTAAGCGTTGGATATTCAACTACTCCCCACGTCCCAAATTATAAAATACTTTTAAATAAAATTTTACGTATAAATAAACCCCATTAAATACACTTAACAATTTTATTTTTTTAAAATAAAAATATAAACTTTTAAAAATACCTATCAGAGAGAGAGAAAAGATAATATTAAAATTAATGCATTTAATAAAATCTTAATCTATCCAAAGTGTCTTATATTTGGGATAGAAATTTTTTTTAAAAGTATCTTATAATTTGAGATGAAGGAAGTAATTGATGTGCATTTAATTAATGCTATTTAGCTGCTGCGCTCCACCAAACCAATGAAAAGAGAACAATAAAAACCGAGAAAACGGCACCCCACCATCATAATTATAAAATATTACATCCCTCTTTTACATTTTCAAATATAAAATATTTTGATAAAAATAAAATTTTATCAATAATTTTTTTAATATTACATTTTCCATATATTTGTTCTCTTTAAAATTCTTTTATAAGTGGAGTATTAAATTAAAGTCATTTTTAAAAACTTAAATTTTTATTTTAAAAAAATAAGGTTATAAAATGTATTTAATAAATCTTATTACTATGAATTATTTTATTTAAAAATATCTTATAAATTAGAACGGAATGAATACTACTTTTTAGACATTTTGGATTTAATATCATATGAGTATACTCCTTCTGTTAAAAAAATATAAGATATTTTTAACCGAATCTCACCCCCAATAAAGTAATTACCTACTTTCAACTAACCTTATCTTTTCATATTTATTCTATTAAACACCCTACAATTAATATAAAGTCACTATCAATAGGGACACTTTTGAAAAAAAGATAATGATTACATTTTAAAAAATTAAAAATGCCTTATATTTTTGAACATTCAACTCCTCAAAAAATACCTTATATTTTTGAATGGAAGGAGTAAGTTATTTTTTAGAAAAAATTGATGGTTCTCTTTTTTTTTTTTGCCAACTATTGATGGTTTTTTTATAAGTAATTTTGTATGAAAAGATTAATTATTAATGACTTTATTTTAATTTTATCATTTTTTCAATTTTCTATAAATAAAATAAAACGTTATATGTGAAATAGAAAGTGTTTTGGAATATGATATATTTAATAAGGCTAAACTGAGAAATTCATTTTCAGAAATTATCAACAATTTAGCTATATCTTCTTGGTTCCAATCAAGTAATTAGAAAAAGGAGTGGAGGGAGTACCATATTTAAAAATGCAAGACACATTAGTTTTTCTAGAAGTAATGAATGAGGTTTTCTAGTCAATAATTACTTTTAATTTCTTTAACTTATAATTTTAAATAATTTCATTAATAATTTTCATAATATTTTCTTGAAATTCGATATTAGCTATAATTATTAAAAATTAATAATGATTAAAAATATTTAACCAAAATTTTGGATGATTTATTATTTTGATTTTAAAAATCGCTTTTAGTTTGAAACTTTAGTTTTGCTCCTTTAAAATGTTGATAATATATTAATTACTTTTTAAATATATTTTGATCTCTTATTAATTTGTTTCTATGTTTTTAGTACTTTTTATTATATGGGTAAAAAGAAAGAAAATGTATTGAAATATAATTTTTTACAATATAAAACATTTTATCATTTTCATCCGCTCTTATTATATTCTTTACATTTAAAGAAACATAAACATCAATTAAATATATATATATATATATATATATATATATTTAATTCCTCTTCTCATTCTCGTACACAGAACATTTCTAAAAATACAATGGTCCTAAAGTCTGAGTCAGAGACTGATCTTCAACTACTCTGTCATGCCAATTGCACGTTTCCTACTTATTTGTATGCCAAACAATCGTCGTGTATCCTCTCATGCAAGATATAGGGCACATGTAGGTCACATGGCTGAGCCCGAACTCGGCATCCTACTTCAATAGCCTCAATGACTTTGCTTAACCAAATGTCCCACTGCCTTAACACCCCTGCTTGGGTTACAAGCTATCGCCGCATAGCTTGGTGATTATGTGCCTAAGTTATACGCTTATATCTAATATACTGGTTTGAACATTATTTGACGTGGTACTTTGTGTTTATTCTAAATAGTTGTTAATAGAACACAGTCTGGTGATTACAAACCTTGGTGCTTAAACCATGCCATGCTGCGTTCTGTGTTGTTATCGCGGCATTCCATTTCCGGCATGTTCTATGATCTTCTTCCTCTGTCCATTCTTTCCCTTTGACGTTCTGCAGAGAGCGCGCACCAAAGTTGAACAAGACTGATGAAAATTGTTTGAAAGTGGACTTATATTTACTAGGCCCATTTACTTTGTAACCCTAACCCTAGTATCTTTATTCCAAATGTGTTTTTACTATCTGTAATATTTTGTAATTATTTAAATAATTACATAATATCTCTCTTTATTTTTAGTTTATTCTGTCCTTTATTGAGGAGGGATTTTAAGGGATTTCATTCGCTCCTCTTCTCCTATATGTATCGGCTTCTTTGAAAAAAAATAAAGAATCAGAATTTAAACAGCAATATTCTCTTAATTTTCGCATGGTATTAGAGCTAGAACCTCATGTCGTACAAGCTATGTTGACCGTTCCTCCAAGAGCCTTTGTTGCCAACAATGAGAACCCTAAGACAATGTTGAAGTCTGGAGAAGGTTCAATAGGAGCGACTGGGAATGAAGGGAGTGGTGCAAACTTCCTAATGCAGCAAACTGAGGATGCACTCTCTCACGTTACAATTTCCCATCGTCTAAATGGCAAATATCCACATCCATTTTCTGCTACTTTCATGAGAGAATACAAACATGAGATATAGACAAAAACCAAAAAAATAATACTTCCTATACGTATATGATTCCGTGGCTAAATGATTCATGTTAACCAGTAGAACTCATTATACTTTTATAGGAAACAAGAAGTGCTGTACCCCCCTAGGAATATCTTTTTGCAATGGTCATCTAAATCTGAGATTCAATCTTAAAACAAAAATGAAGAATCAGATGTTGGAAATTATATCCTAGAGCCAATCATTGTACTATGTATATTGTTATTTAATGAATTTTTTTGTTATCATATCAATTGCATGTTCATTATGATAATTGTATGCTTGAACAAAATATAGTAATTATCCTAAATGTCCCTAGTCGGTCATCTATGATGAATCATAGATGAAACAAGACTAATATAACTTTGATTAATTATACTTGAAAGAGTACAAAGTGCTGGATTGACCCGCTATAAGAAAACTACATGTTACAAATCATACGCTTCTTTCATATGTAATCATATCACTAAGACCTTTGACTTGAGATCATCATAGATTCCTGTATAATAACCACTGAACTTTAACCTAGTCAAAAGTCACCTTTGACCAAGTGATCATAAAGGCTATGATTGATTTTAGTGATATTCATGTAAAGATATGAGTGGTCAAGATGGAATTTATCTCTCATGTTAATTGAGAGATATTACCGGATCTCTCGATGAGTAAGATTGAGAAAATATATGACCATACTACAATGAAAAGGCCTTTTTCATTATTATAATCAGTCCACTTAGAGATCGAGAAAGTAATAATTAGGTAAAAGAGAATGACAATTTCATATCTCACACTTAACCGAAATATCACATGACAAAAGAAATATGATGCGGTTACATGATAGGTTACATCAGATCATCGATCCTTATATAAATTAGGTAGTTGCAATGTCTTGCTAGAGGCAACTTGTGACTTGTGGACTAATAGCGTAATTAGCTTACTGCCAATTTCATGTAGGTCTACAAGGTCACATACAAAAATAGCCCAACTCAAACTATAATGTCCAAATTCATTGAATTTGAAATGTGTTTAGATTCAATGAACATAATGCTTTTCTAGGATGAACGAATTATACATATATTTGAATATTTATTTAATAAATATTTGTATTTATATATTTATATGAAATATAAAATTTAAAATATAATTATATATAAATATATATATTTGAAATATATATATTCATGTTTATATATATATGTATATGATATATGAAATTAAATAAATATAATATAGTATACATATATTTTTGAAATATATGTATATATATACATTCATGTACATATATATATATAATATGTATATGTGATATATTATATTATATTGTGTTATATTGTGTTAGTTTTAAATTTAATTTCATATGATAGATTAAATTTAATAACTAATATGATATGAGAAAATATCATGTTAGTTATATAATTTAAATTTATGAGATAAATTTAAATTATATAATATCGTACATTCAATTTATGAGATAATTTAATTAAACTTTTCATAGGCTCTTCAAGTGGAAGATAAAAACTCTAATCTATATATTATATATAGATAGGGACATGCTTGATAAAAGTAGTAAGAGTCAGAAAAGTCCTGACAGGAAAACATAGTAAGAGCCACAAAAACACCCTAGAGAAAAGTGTCGTTCGAGCTCTAGCACGCCATTTGAGTTGAAAGCTGTTCGTGTGGATATCAATAGAGAGAGTAAATTTACATTGTCAGCTCTTAAGATCCAATTTCTTGAAGACAATAAGTAAAGAACTTGTAATTAAAAATGTAATTGTTCTATCCACCTTAACTTAAACAAGTTTATTTGGTCCACATCAAGATAGAGATTTAAAATTTTAATCTTCCATTACGCCTCCCTATCCAACATTAGAAACATGATAATTTGTAAACATCTAGATTTGAGAGTCATATGGAAAAGTCTTTGATATAAAGTTAAACGTCAAATATTAAGCATCCAAAACTAGAAGTCTACATTATTGAATTTCTTCTCTCAGTAATGTTTCTTAAATTACAACACAAAAAATTACTTACAAGCTTTGGATGATTGACTCATTTGAAATCTGTATTCATATGGACAACATTATTATATATTAAAGTCAATGAAAATCTTTCCAACTTTAACTTATTTATTGACTCATTTGAAATTTTTTTTCATGCTGGATTACGCTGAAGAGATTTTCTGCTATAAAAACTTCAATCAAAATGAATTCATAAAACATTAATTTCCCTTGGAACAAAAAGAACAACAACACGATAATGTAATCTGTTACCTCTGGATTTTCATATGGGTGCAATGAGAATTAGCTAGATTGGACGCCAATCCACCACTATATTTGGGAGATGAGAAATGACTCCAAATTTTGACATACCAGAATATCAATAAATCGAAGTGATTGGAGATTGCAGATCCATTCTGACAAAGCTCTGAGATTTTCGGGTGAGTCAATACAAAATCCTTGAAGTGAATGGAGGCAACGAAGGTCTTGAAACTCTCTGCTAAAATCCTCGTCATTACCGCAACCTTGTAAATCAAAGTTGTCCAAATGGTATGGCTGGTTACATATCTACCAAACAGTAAAAAAAAGGGTAACAGTAAAAAAAAAGGGGGGGAATGAAATCGCAAAACCGAAAAACATTGGCGGGGTTAGAGTAAACCAACCAGCATGTGCTTCCTAACTCCCCCAAAATGTGATACCCAATTTCACCTAAATTTGATCTTTTTGTTTTTTGGGCTCATGACTCGTTTGCTATCATACGAAATTTCTGATTTAAAATGACTACTGCAAAAAGTGATTATGTTTGTGAAACTACATATATACGACCAGAGATGGGAATGCTTTAAAATGAGGCAAGTGAGTTTGTAACATTCTGCATCACATTCTCCATCGTTGTAACAAATGCCATTGACATTCGGTGTGTGTTGATGCCAGAATTCTGGAAGGTCATGCTAAAAAGTGGGGAAGTTGATATCGAATTCAAGGATGATAAAATATAAGTACTTAAGTAGTGCCACATAAACTTTGACATTCTTAGGTCTCGCTTGTTTACTAAAAAGAAAAGAAATGGAATGAATTAAAAAAATTAAGACAAAAATAAATTAAATTACCTTTCCTCCTACAGTAAGCGTGATAAAACTTATTAATATATATTATAAATATAAAAATTATCACACCCTTCAAAAATTTTATAAATCATGATTATCAATCTCATATAGTAAATTACCTCTTTTTTTTATGAATGTACTCACCTATCTCTTTGATTATCTTATTTTTATATTTATTTTTTTAATTCATTCTATTAATTTTTTTCTAATAAGCAAATAGGACCTTGGTATTTAAGCTCTTCACCCAGAGGAATAATAGAAGTTGGAGATGAGTTTAACTGACAATTAAATTTAAATACACTAGTTAATCACCTATGCTTTGCATGGAATGTTATTTTTACAAATTCTTTCAAGTGTTAAATGGTGATAATTAGTACATATGAAGTATTTATATTAGCAAAATAATAAAAAGATAATAACTACTCAATCAATAATTAATATTAAAAAATTATAAAATGAATAAAAAATTATGGGATAACATAATAGATAAATTTTAAACACAAATGGAAGGTGGATGCAGTAATTTGTCACAATAAATACAGAAAGATAGATAACAATAAAAATTAGAAAAAGCAAAGCACCTCAGTGGATAGATGGCTATCATATATCAATTAAATTGTTGAAAATTTTCTTGTAACCTATGATTGCAATAACATTTGTGGGCTTAACATCTGCATCAAGAATTACCAAAAATCAAAAATAAATAATTTTTTAAATTGATAAACCATATATTTAGGAGAAAACTTGTGAGGATAGGTTGGCCGCTGAATTTGCACCTATGAAGACAAAATAAAAATAAAAACTTAGGTTTTTTTTTTATAGTTTATCTTTAATAATGTTTTAGGTTTAAGAATATTTGCATGTGTTTTCATTGATATCTTATTTATTTCAAAGGCTAAGTTGGTGGTGGGCCTTCTTTGGCACTCATTTAAGAAGGGGATGATGAAGTTTCAGTGAGGCGTGGCGGGACTATTCTTTTCTTATTATTTATTCCTGGAAATTTAAAGAAATAAAAGGTCGGAAAAATCCTGAAAAACGCGTTAAGTTTCCATATAGGGATATGGATTCAATTGTGTGCGGCCGTCCAAAGGGTGAAAAAAGGTTTGGCCTAGTAATGAAACTCTAACTCTGCAGGAGGAAAATGCAGAAAGTCGAGAAAATTCCCAGAAAAAAAAAAAACGCGTTTAAGTTTAAATCCTACCATGCATGTGATGGAAATTGAACTTCATATATGACTACGTCCTCCTATAAAACCAAACCCATGAGGTTCGGTATCCCCATTTACGTACGCAAGAGAACTTTCATTAGCGGAGGGCCAGATGGGACTACCTGCAGGTTTGGGAATATTCATCATCATTTTTGTTTGCTTCATCGTCTTTTTCATTATTCTTTCAATTTTGTGTCGACGAAGAAAATCAATGGAGCCAGCAACCGAAGTGGGACGCCATGAAGATGGCGGTGAAGTCGATCTCGAAGATGGCAGTAATGCCAGTGTTGGCAGCAACGATGGCGGTCATGGTGACCACAACACTAACGATGATGGCCACCACCATGGAAGCCACCACGGCGGCCGCCACCACCACCATAGCAACCATGACGTCCACCAACATCACCACACCAGTCACCATGAACACCACCACCACCACCATGATGGAGGCCACTTCGGTGGTGGCCACCACCACCATGACGGAGGCCACTTCGGTGGCGGCCACCACCACAGTTCAATATGACCTTTTCTCAATGATCCATTACCATCACAAGCTTAATTCAATTACTAGCTTCTCGAGACGTCTTGAATTTGAGTTATAAAATGTATTAGGGTTGGTGGCAAAACCTTCATCTAAAAATGTCCTGTACTAATTCGATTTGAATTAGTGTAGATCCTTGTTAAAGTCTCATCAATTTGATATGGATTAGATCGAGGATATGGTTAAAAAAATTGTGGTGGTCCATTGAAATCCCACGCACAGCACATGGAAGGTATCATTGGGAAAATTGTATGATAAGTCTTCAATGGGTTAATGTTTATTGTTATTATTATGAAACATCATAGGAATTGTAGGACTAATATTTTGATTCAAGCACCAGCATATAGTTTATCGTAATTTTTTCTTCCACACACCTAATCCGATCCCGACTATAATTTAAGGAATTTACACATACATATAATTTAAGGAATATCACAAATTAATTCTCTTCTATACAGAAAAGGTATATCAAATTAAAAAACATAAAATTAACAGACATAACAAGTTTTTATATAAAGATAATTTTTCATTATAATTTTATGTTTATGCATTGTTTTTAGTATTTAATTTTATTAAATTATACCTTTAATATAATTTAATACATAATTAAATTTATATTTTTTTTTATAAAATATTAATATTTTTTTTAAAAAAATTATGTCCCTCGACTTTTTTTTTTGGATTCGTCACTACACCCGAATGTCAAAGGCAGCCTCGAACAAGGTGAAAACTCATCCATTAACAAGAGTCAATATTAATAGTAATTAAAAAAAATCTCTAGTCAATATTCCCTTGTATCCCATATCCTAATAAAACCAGCGTTTATGGAAGAATCTAATCATGCTTTCAAATACATGCAAAAGAATCCACTCTTGCTGCCCATGTTAATTAGACAAAAATTATGTTCCCGTTTGAAAAGTTAATAAAAGTATAATAAATTATTATCCCCAGGAAGATTCCTCGAATGGTTTATGTTTGTCCACACCGTCCAAGTCATTCCATTCTCATCCGCTTGATCTTATAGCAGTGTGATATACGGGATATTAATTTTCAATTACAATATAATATAATTAGAAAGAAAAGAATATTTTAATGGGTTCAATTTTTAAAAATGAGTGGAAGATTTAAATTTTTAATATAGTGAAAATGTAAAGGAGATAAGTAATTACTTATAAATTTTAGATCACAATGTCCTATATTTTACAGTTATCCATGCAATTATAAAAATTACTCTATGTTTTATATTTTAAATTAAGTAACACTTTTAAAAAACATCTTACTTATAATTTGAAAATAATTTTTTTTTAAGTATTGGTTTCATATTGATTGCTCATTTTTTATTCTGAGCCCATACCCACTTATTATAAATCCTTTATAATATTTTTATTTTTATTTAATATATAATAATTTAAAAAAATACTATAAAATATACAAAAAAAAAAAGAAAATAGGTCAGATGGTCCGACAATAAATAGAACAGAGGAGGGATTCTACGTCCCACTACATTGGCCGTATATGGGAGAAAAACTTTAGTTATAACCTTTTTAAAATTTGTACTTCCTCCATTCTAAATTATAAAATATTTTTTTAAAAAATTAACTTTCTAAAATATAAAATACTTTGATAAGTATAAAGTTTTCATTAATAATACTTTGATAAACAATTTTGTAAGTTTATATTATATTCGATTAAACTTTTGAAAATAATCATAATTCCAAAAAGGGTAAATCTTTAATTATTTTAAGAAGCTACTCTAAAAATAATCTAATACGATAGATGAGATAGTGCGTTTTAAAGAGGGGGAACACACAAAAATATCATAAAAGTTTTAAATAATATAATAATAAATTACTTTTATAAAATAAAAATCAAAAAGATATCATAAAATTTAAAAATAACTCATTAATAATCAATTTTTTACTATTGTAACCAAACATAAAATAATGTCTACTTTTTATAAAATCTCTACAAAATAAATTTATTTTTATAAAATCTCAAAACTACGTAAAAACCATTTACTTTTTAATTTTAAACAAACAAGCCTTAAAGTGCTTTGAATGTTACTTGATGTATAAGACTTTGTCTTTTATTCTAAGCAATTCTTCATACAACACTGTCTGGTGATTACATACCTGGTTGCTTTATAACCATGCCATGCTGCAGGGTCTTTTCAAATTCAAGTAATTAATAAGTATACATTTGTAAAATGATAACTTATGTTAAAATTTTAAAAGTTCACCTCCTATGTTGAAAAATAAAGGGCATTTGGTAAATTTTTATCAAAATTTATTTTCAATTCAATTCATTAGTTCTACAATGTATTTTAAGATTTTATTAGGTCTGATTTGAAAGTAAACATTTACATGAGTTCTCAACTGAAATTCTCTTTATTTAATTTCTTCTCCCATTGCTGTCCCATTTTCAAAGGGCAAATCACAATAATAACAAGGGAGAATGACAAAAAAAAAAATCTTATAAGAATATTAATGTTAAATTAAAATTTTTTAACACTAATGTTCTCAAATTTTAATATTCTTTCTACTATATTTCAGTATTAAAGCTCCTAATTTAGCATTAATATTATTATAAAGTTCTTCCTTGTACAAATTATTATTATGATTAAAATACTCTTAAAAGTAAGTGACTAAATGTGCATTTTAGGCAAGGTTGTTTTAGTCAAAATATTATTTTTTAAACTGCAAAAAAGATTATGGTCCTGAAACTCAATTTAAATATTTCGTGATTCTAAATAGTAATTACTGATTCTTGTGTATCCTTTATTGAGATTGTCCCTTTTTCAAATGTACTCAGTGAAGTAAGTGTGAGTAAGCGTTGGATACCTAACTCCTTGCGAGCTTCACCAAACCAATCAAATGACAATGATAAAAACCGAAAAAAGGTACTCCACCATCTTAATTATAAAATACTACATCCGTATTTTAAATTATGAAACTCTTTTAAAAAAATTATGACATTTTAAAATATTAAATATTTTAATAAAAATAAATTTTTATTAATAAAATTTTTTTTAATATTACTTTTTTTACATATTTATTCTCTTTAATATTTTTTATATGTAAAGTATTAAATTAAGTGTATTTTTAAATATTTTTATTTTTATTTTAAAAAAATTTAATAAATTTTATTAATATGTTTAATTTTATTTAAAAGTATTTTATAAAATGGGATGAAAGGAATACTTTTTAGATATATTTCATTTAATACTACATACAAGTTATTTTTTAGAAAAAATTGATGCTTGTTTTATATTTTTGGCCAGCTATTGATGGTTTTTTTTTTATAAGTTCTTGTGTATGAAAATATTAATTATTAATTACTTTATTTAAATTTTATCCTTTTTTCAATTTTCTATAGATAAAGTAAAAGGTTATATGTGAAATAAAAAGTGTTTTAGAATATGGCACATTTAATAAGCTTAAATTGAGAAATTTATTATCAGAAATTATCAATAATTTAGATATATCTTCTTGGTTTCAAAAACGTAATTAGAATATCACTTGATGGAGTACTATGTTTAAGAATACAAGACATATTAGTTTTTTTCTAGAAGTAATGAATGAGGTTTTCTAGTCAATAATTACTTGTAATTGTTTTAACTTATAATTTTAAATCATTTCTAATAATTTTTATTATATTTTCTTGAAATTCAATATTAGCTATAATTATTAAAAATTAATGATGATTAAAAATATTTTAACCAAATATTGGATGACTTCTTATTTTGATTTTAAAAATCCTTTTTTGTTAGAAATTTTAGTTTTGCTCCTTTAAAATGTTCATAAAATATTAATTACTTTTTTAATATATTTTTGACCTCTTATTAATTTCTTTCTATGTTTTCAATACTTTTTATTATATGGCTAAAAAGAAAGAAATTGCATTGAAATATAATTTTTTACAATATAAAGCATTTTATCATTTTTCATCCGCTCTTATATTCTTCTTCCTCTGTGTCCATTCTTTCCCTTTGACGTTTTGCAGAGAGCACGCGCCAAAGTTGAACAAGACTTACGAAGACCCACATCCATTTTCTGCTACTTTCATAAGAGAATACAAACATGATATAGAGAAAAATACCAAAATAAAAGTAATATTTCCTGTACGTATATGATTCTATGGCTAAATGATTCATGTTAACTGGTAGAACTCGTTATAATTTTATAGGAAACAAGAAGTTCTGCACGTACCCCGTAGGAATATCTTTTTGCAATGGTCATCTAATTCTAAGACTCAATCTTAAAACAAAACCAATGAAGGATCAGAAACATGATAATTTGTAAACCTCTGGATTTGAGAGTTACATAGAAAAGGCTTTGATGTAAAGTTAAACGTCAAATATTAAGCATCGAAGACTAGAGGAGGTCTAAATTATTGAATTTCTTCTCTAGGTAATGTGTCTTAAATTACAACACAAAAAATGGCTTACAAGCTTCGGTTGATTGACTCATTTGAAATCTGTATTCATATGGAAAACATTATATAATAAAGTCAGTGAAAATCTTTCCAACTTTGACTTATTTATTGACTCATTTGAAATTCTTTCCATACTGGATTACTCTCAAGAGATGTTCTAAATATTTTTCATATAAAAACTTACTATCAAAATGAACATTTTTCATAAAACATTAATTTCTTTTGGAACAAAAGAACGACGACATCATAATGTAATGTGTTACCTCTGAATTTTCATATGGATGCAATGAGAATTAGCTAGATTGGACGCCAATCCACCACTATATTTGGGAGATGAGAAATGATTCCAAATTTTGTCATCCCAGAATATCAATAAATCGAAGTGATTGGAGATTGCAGATCCATTCTGATAAGGTTCTTAGATTTTCACATGAATAAATACAAAAGCCTTGAAGTGAATGGAGACAACGAAGGTCTTGGAACTGTGTGCTAAAATCCTCGTCATCACCACAACCGTGTAAATCAAAGTTATCCAAATGGTATGGTGGTTATATATATACCAAATGTAAATGACCACAAGCCTTTGGATATCCCATGAAAAAATTAATAAAAATAAAACAAGATAAAAGCAAAAAGTTGACCAAGTCCACGGTCCCCACTGAAACGATTATTGTCCCTAGGAAGCTTCCTCGAAACAACCTAGTGGGGGACAAAATATAGAAAACTATTTAAAATATAGAAAACTAACACTAATTTTTATATTTTTTTTGTAAACGAAATAAAAAATACCAAGGAATAATAACATTTTTTTTTAGGTTGGGGGGGGGGGGGATCCCTTGGAAAACGTCACTGGCGGGGCTGGGTGATGCTTGTCCATCACCGCACTGACCAAGGATATGTTTGGATATCCATTGAAAAAAATTAATTAATATAATTAATTTTAAATATAATTAATTATGTTATGTAATATTAATAGATTTACAAAATAAATTAATAAGATTAATTTACTAATAATAAAAATAAAATTGAAAAAAGAATTAAAATAAAAAAAAATATGATTTTGTGAAAATATAACCAAACACCCTGTTACATAACAAAATTGATTATAAAACCAAAACTAGATTTTCATAAAAAATATTCAAACATCTATTATACTTATCAAAATCAATTATGAAAAAAATTAAGGTTTTCTTAAAAATATTCAAACACCATCATACAGGTCAAATCAATTATAAACTCAAATTATAATTATCTCATAAGCTACTATTATTATTTGCTTTCAAATTCAGCTTATCAATTATATTTCTTAAAAAATTATCCAAAAATCATATAAGATCTTTTTGATAAATCATAATTTTGGATTCATAACTGATTTTGAGAAGTGTTTAAATAGTTTGAAGAAAACTATGATTTTGAATTTATAATTAATTTTGACATGTACAATAAATGTTTGAATAATTTTAGAAAAAATATGATCTTGAATTCATAATTGATTTATTATATAATAGGGATATTTGGATATATTTTTAGAAAATCCTAATTTTAACCTTTAATTGATTATATTTATCATATAGGCTTGGAGTGCAACTAGATAGGTTTGGGATTTCAAATTATAATTACTACTATTATTTGCCTTCAAATTCAGCTTATCAATAATATTTTCTTAAAAAATTATCCAAAAATCATATAAGATCTTTTTTATAAATCATAGTTTTGGATTCATAATTGATTTTGAGAAGTGTTTAAATATTTTGAAGAAAACTATGTATTTGGGCTAAATATGAAGCGTCGCTCAAATAGGTCACGAGGTTAGTTGGACTGAGTATTGAAACGTTAAGCCCAATATAAACTAAAGAGGCCAGTCCTGAAGCTCAATAAAGTTCACCACAAATAAATGTGCTGAAATCCTATCAACTTCAAATATCAGATCGTTGGCACGAAGACATGATCCTAAGTAATGTCGAAATCTACGCCCAAGTAATTCGGTGAAACGAGTTGTTTATCAAAATGAAGAGACCATGTCATAAGTTTTGTGAGATTACTAATTCTTTGGTAAAAATGCTAAGTCTCAAAGAGAAGGCTTTTGCTATCAGACACTATAAATAGAAAGAAAAAAAATAGAGAAACCCAATCAACACTCGATCAAGACTCGCATAATTTACATTTACTAGCCCTTTTCAATTATTAGTTTTTAGTCTGTAATTTTCAGACACTTCAATAAAATTACACACATTTTTCTACCAAAGTCTACTATTTTTTTACATCCGAGCGAATTGTGGTGAGGGAACTCAAGACCCCTTTCGTTATCTATTAAAACCCAGCGTCTCTAGTACGCCTAATATTTGTTGTTCAACACAAACACTATGATTTTGAATTATAATTAATTTTGACATGTACAATAAATGTTTGAATAATTTTAGAAAAATATAGTTTTGAATTCATAATTGATTTATTATATAATATGGATATTTGGATATATCTTTACAAAATCATAATTTTGACCTTTAAATTGATTATATTTATCATATAGGCTTAGAGTGCAACTAGATAGGTTTGGGATTTTATGACTTTCTTCAGCTTGCCCCTAAGTCTATATGCTTGCATCCTACTCCTTTAGTCATTCAACATAGTCTCATCAATTCTAGGAAAGACTTACTAGAATTTTTACTTATTAATTTACAAATCATATTTTGTATTTTATAAATAATAGACTCAAGTCATATTTATCCTTATCTTATAACTACAACTTCAGAATTTACAAGTAGAAATTTTAATTCACAAGTCATATTTCATGTTTTATAAATACAAATGCATCATTTTTCATATATAATTTGATGTATTTTAACAATACCTCAATCATAAATTACATTGAAGTTTTAAGAACTTGGCTATAATTTTTAAATTTTATGAAACTTTTTTATAGATAAGTTATGGAATATTCCTAAAGAAATGTGTTATAATTATAACAGAAGGGTATGATTTTTCGGTATTTATCATTATTTGTTTTTACTGGTCCTATGAAGTTTAGGGACGACTCTAGCATTGATATCCAACGGTTACTCACACTCATTTGTTTTCTTTTCTTTTCTTTTTTTAATATAAAGTCGCTGAGAACCCATGCACGAGAAAATAAAAATAAGGTCATGTCAAGATTTCTTAAGGGATTTATGTCCTGAAGATAGATGTTAAATATATAAAAGATTTAAGTTTTTTTACGAAGGCTTAGTGAACAAGCATGTCAATCCATCTGTTAGCTTCTTTAAACATGTGATCAAAAATAATGATCCAATCTTCTATAACAAAATCTCTAACTTGCTTGATAGTTTCTAAGAAAGGTGATTATCAAAGAAATTATGCTGAACTAATGAGAGAGCTTTATAGAATCAAAATAGACATTAATTTTAGTGAATCGCACATTCCAACAAAGTTGAAAACCACTTAAAATGCCAGAAGTCTCGCCACAATGCTGGGTTAGTAGCTAAGATATTTAAAAAATTCCTTAATCCAATTACCTTTGCCATCCTGTATGATGCCGCCACAAGTTACAGCTTCATTAGATCTGACAAACTAGTCAATATCAAGACAAATCTGACCTGCTTCTAAAGGTCTCCATTGTGCCTATATTTTTTCACCATCACAACTAAGGTTACTAACTCTTGATTGAAGCCTCGTATCATTGATAACTTGCTGGGTGCTTAGAATGCAATGTCTATGTCTTAGTTGCTTGCTTTCTTCAAATAAATTGTTTTGCATTGCACTTTCCAAATGTTCCAACACACTTGAACAAAAAAGCCTTTGCCACAGGATTCATCTTCTATTCAAGTTGCTGGCCTTTAATTTTCACAAGCAATCCTACACAAAAAGAGAGAAGAAGGTATTAAGTTTAGAAAATTTAATAACTTCAAGCTGAACATTATAAGCTTCTTTGCAATCTTACAGAATAGAATTAAGGAATAAGGTGAGTTGCACCCAAAGTGTAAGTTCGTGGAAGAGGAGTACTTCCTTTGATATTTGTAAAATTGATTTGAAGTCTGTCCCAAGCAACTTTCTAAAGAAAGTACTTCATTTTCTCATAAGTAGGTCATTTCTAAATTCTAAAATAGATGTCAATATTAGCTTGATCCTTTTGTGATACCAAGGCCTTATAAGTAGACTTAATGAAGAAGTTTTCATGAAA